>NC_142142.1:21468846-21773270 GCF_024610735.1 Ursus americanus | reverse complement strand
CTTGGTCAATTTTATACATCAAATGATATGAAGTTCTCTTTGGGAAGGCAAGTGCATCCTCACATTGTTCATTTATGTTTAGCCAAAAAAAAAAAAAAAAGAAAGAAATAAAGAAAAAGAAAGAAAGAGTCACAACATCCCTCCTGTTTGCAAGCTTGCTGCCTGGCCTTGTTCTCAGGCTTTGCGACTACACACTCTGGATGGTAGAAGCTGCCAGAGAATGTGACTCTCCCTCTGCTGAGTTAGAATGGCATAGCCAAAATGCAAACTAACTGTTTTCTCTAATTCATGTGGCTTTTTTAATTGGAGAAAAAAAACACAGAGAGACCATGACTCAGTAAACATTATTATTATTCTCTGTTCTAAAGGTGAGAAAACTTAAGTGCAGAGAGGTTTAGTGATTTGTCCAAGACGGCACAGCTCATGAGGGATGAAAGTGGGATTCAAACCCAAGTCTAAACACCATGTTTTTTCCCCACAATAAAATGACTGACAAGCTTTCAAGAGGATATATTAAGTGGGTAATTGTTCCTCCTTCCTGTTTGCCCCATATTAGGACTTTTACTCTGTGGACTCAAACTCTAAGGCATCGCCTGCCCACTTGGGCATAAGGTAATAACACTGATATTGCCAGAGGCTTGCTATTGGTTGGGTTATTAGGCATACTTTCCACACTCTCCATTCATAAACTCCACAGCAGTCTCAGAGAGGACTCTAAAATGTACACCTACTTTCTCCCTAAGTGACTGAAGGGCATACACTTTTACCTCACTGCAGCCAGTGTCCAGTCAGGAGATCAGCTGCCATTCCCCTATACTCAGGTCCAAACCAACAATGGCATCAGTGCAAAATGGGAGGGCGTGGTTAACTGATGGAGGAGTGGGAAAGGCCTTGGGATATAAATTGGCTAGAATTTCAGTGTATGGTCACCATATAATATTGCCATAAAAAGAAGAGTAAAACCAAACCAGCAAAGACACTTTCTTCAGTTTTAGATGGCATGGGCAGAACAAGGGAGATAATGGAGTAGTATAATATTAACATGGATGTCCTCTGTGGTAGGCAGAGTAATGACCCTCAAACATGGTAACACTTCATTCCCTGGAACCTGTGAATATGTCACCTTCCATGGAAAAAGGGACTTTGTGGATATTATTATGTTAAGGATCTTGAGAAGAGATTATCCTGGATTACTCAGGTGAAACCAAGGTTGTCACAAGGGTTGTTATAACAGGAAGGCAGGGATATCAGAGTCAGAGAGAGATTTGAAGATGTTACATTGTAAACTCTGGAGCTCAAGTAAAGGACTCTACTCTGAGCATAATACTCCCTAAAAGATATCTTGGCTCAGGCAGAGAGAGAGGAGAATTGGTCTCCTCCATACAAAATTCTGGTGAGGTTCCATGACATTCTATGAGGGTTTACTGTGGTCATATGTATCACATGCACACACACACACATTCTACCAGAAATTCCTGAGGACAAGAACATTTTCTTATTTATTCCTAGGTTGGCTCTGCGTAGGAGCTCAGTAAATTGCTATTGTAATACAGGTAATACAAGAGGTAAAAAGGAGATCCCTCCTACTTATGTTCCTCAAAGGATAATAGAAGGTTCCCACTGTTCTCCATGCCATCTCAACTATCTTCTATGATATGTCTGTTCATTTCAGTCTGGTTCCCATCAGTGTCTTGGTCAGAAACTAAAGACAGCAGAGCCCACTTGACCCATTGGTGGGAGTCAGGCACTCCTGAGAGTGTGTTCTGACTCAGTCAGACATATTATTACCTTGAGGGGGAAAAAAGGCACAGTAGGAGCATCTGAGGGAAATAAGAGGGAATTTGAGTTCAGGGTGAACCATGGATGCTTCTCTCAGGGACTATCTAGCCACGGGGTACAGCCAAGAGCGCAGCCCATTGCTAAGAATGGACCAGGGCAAAAGTAGACATTTCTCCTCCATGCACAGATCTAGTGGCTGCCAGGACAGCAAAACGAGAACCTAATGTTCCAGCCCAAATGGACCAGCAAGCACTTTTCCCTTTCGTTGTTTAATAATAACGTAAGAAAAAAAATTGATCTCAGCATCCACTCATAATAGAAGTCTAACTTTAGGACTTCTTTTAATCTGAAAGATATTTGAAATGTCTGATGATACTTGAGAAAAACGAGCAAATTGAGTTCGGTGAAGAACTTACTAAGACACATTAGCAGAATGTTAATGTGCTGAACTGGGGCTAAGCAGAGGCAGACTTCTGATGTCTTGCCTGTCTTTTTCACCTTCAAACTCCAAATCCCTGCATCAAAGCACATGTTATCTAATTTCCCCTTGGACATTTCCAGAGGCTTTCCTTTAATTGTATTCACTGTGCAGACACTGCTTTGTGACTCCATCTCCAGGGAGAACAGTGCCAGACAGACAGCAAGTCAAGAGCTGAAAGAAAACAGCCTTTAACTCCAGGGCATTTCTAACCATCCTCAGTGGTGCTAGTGAAGAACCGGGTGCGGTGTGTCAACTGTTTACGGACTCTCCCCTTCTTTCTTTTTTTTTTTTTTAATTTCTTTTATTATATTACGTTACTCACCATACAGTACATCCCTGGTTTTTTATGTAAAGTTCGATGATTCATTAGTTGCGTATAACACCCAGTGCACCATGAATACGTGCCCTCCTTAATACCCATCACCAGCCTATCCCATTCTTCCACCCCCTCCCCTCTGAAGCCCTCAGTTTGTTTCCCAGAGTCCATAGTCTCTCATGCTTCATTCCCTTTCTTTCTTTTCCTTGCCCCCACACCCCTCCGTGCCCACCCCGAGCAGCAGTGGACCAGTCCCTCTCCTGGCCACTAGGTGGCAGGCGGGGTTCTCTGGGCGGCTCCAGGGGAGAGAGCATTTCGCTGAACTTGTGCCAAAACGATGCAGGACTGCCACAGTGGGCTTGTACAGAGAGCTTGAAGGGAGCAGCTGGAGGCAAAGTTTTGTAGAAAGCAGTGCGAACAGTAGATCTGCTGATTCCCAGATGTACTGACTGAAGAATATTCCTAACACAAACTTGTTGGTTTTCTCGTCATCACTGATAACACATTTCCATACCTATAAAAATGGTGTGATATATAAAAGCTGGAAAAAAAATCAGCATTACTTCCTAGAATAGTGATGCTAGATTTTAAAAACATACATGTTATTGTCATATGCTGTAGAGGAGCCTTGCCTAAATATTTTCTTGACACACACTTTGCCACCACAAATGCCTTTTGAATTCAATTGATCATGCTTCCAGTGCTTATTCTTCGGGAATCAAACCAATTTCTATCAAGATCTTTGATTTATTGGGGATGCAACAAGTGCCCATGCATACTATGTATGTAATGCAGTTCACTTCTTTTTTTAAATTTTAATTCCAGTGTAATTAACATAGAGTACTATGTTAGTTTCAGGTGTACAATATAGTGATTAAACAGTTCTGTACTTTATGCAGTGCTCATCATGAAAAGTGTACTTTTAATGCCCTTCACCTATTTCATCCATCCCCGACCCACCTCATCTGTTAACCACCAGTTTGTTCTCTATGGTTAAGAGTTGGGGGGTTTTGTTTGTTCATTTGTCTCTTTTTTTTCTTTGTTCATTTGTTTTGTTTCTTAAATTCCACATGAATGAAATCATATGGTATTTGTCTCTCTCTGACTTATTTCACTTAGCACTATGTCTTCTAGATCCATCCATGTTGTTGCAAATGGCAAGATTTCCTTCTTTTTTAATGACTAAGTGATATACCATAGATATCTATACCACCTCTTCTTTACCCATTCATCTATCCATAGACACTTGGGCTGCTTTCATATCTTGGCTATTGTAATTATCCTGCCATAAACATTGGTGTGCATATATCTTTTTGAATTGGTGTTTTTTGTATTCTTCGGGTAAATACCCAGTAGTAGAATTACTGCATCATACAGTAGCTCTATTTTTAACGTTTTGAGGAACCTCCATCCATACTCCACAGTGGCTGTACCAGTTTGCACTCCTACCAACAGTGCATGAGGGTTCCTTTTTCTCCACATCCACCCAACATTTGTATTTTCTTGTGTTATTGATTTTCGCCATCCTGACAGGTGTGAGGTGGTATCTCATTGTGGTTTTGATTTGCATTTCCGTGATGATGAGTGGTGTTGAGCATCTTTTCATGTGTCTGTTGGCCATCTGTATGTCATTTTTGGAAAAGTATCTTCCCATTTTTAACTGGATTATTTGGGGTTTTTTGGTGTTGAGTTGTATAAATTATAAATTCTTCATATATTTTGGATACTAACCCCTTATTGGATATGTCCTTTGCAAATAACTTCTCCCGTTCAGTAAGTTGTCTTTTGTTCTGTTAGACCACTACCTTTCTTACATGATCCTGATTTCCAAGTAGACTTCTTATGCCCATTATACCAATGAGGACACCAAAGGTTAGAAAGATGAAGACACTTGCCCAAAGTGGTGAGTGGCTGGCTTAACCAGGGTTTGAACACCACTGCCGCAGTTAAGAACGTAAGCCCTAAAATGTAAGGCTTTCTCTAAAGCTTGACCTTCTGACTGAGAAGCCGATCTGCCCTGTCATGTGCTGAGTCACACCATTTCTGGAGCACACCAAAGCATGATGAAGGGGCAGGTAGCCTTTTACTTCAGTAAAAGTTAATGAGTCAGAGTCTGCAGTATTTTGTAGGAGAGTGCTCAGTGCAAGTAAGACGAGGCTACAGGCTGCCAGTGGGAGGTGGATGAGAAATGACACCAAGTATGGGGTCAGCAGTCACCACCACTAGATTTAAAATCAAGCTTTTAGGCACTCCAGCCCAAAGTGTAAACGGTCAGAAACTATAGAAGAGAAGGTGGAGTATAGGATGTGGAAATAGGATGATCAAAATGATGATGTTGATGCTAATAGCTAACCTTTACCAGCATTTATGATGTGGTGGGCACTATTATCAGTGCCTTAGAAACTTTTGTCAAGTCCCAAGACAACCCCAGGAGGCAGGCAACATTAGTATCCTCACTTTATAAACGACAGAATTAAGGCACAGTGAGGGAAAGCAATTTGCCTAAGGACGGATGTCTAGAAAGGGTTGGACCTTCAATTCTAATCCCAGGAGTTTGGCTTTAGCGTCCATGGCCGCAGCTACCAGAAATCATAAACACTAACCCAATATTTGAAAGGGTAGTGAAGAATTTGTAGGAATTAATGAAAGGTCAGGATTGAAAAAAGACTTTTGTAAAAAGTGTCATCTTCCCTGTATTTTGATTTAGGCTGGATACCTTCCTGCTTAAACCCTTGACAAATGAAATGATTACTCATTGCCCCATTTTCTTTTGTTAACCCTTTCCCTTAGTACTTTCTCTTTCTGTGAGACTTAAAGCCACTGTCTAGAGTACTTGCTGAGTTGTGATCTAGTTAAGGTCCAAAGTCAACCCAGTTTGGTCATCAAAGCAAGTATGCACAAGAAGGACATTTCAGGGTTTTTTGGCTGAAATATCCACATAATGCAGATAGCACTTACTTGAACTAAATTAGTACACGAATGGGATATATTTCCTAAAAGCAGAATCAGACTAAGTACATGGTTACATTTTTACCAGTTATGATTTTTTAATGATTTATTTTTATTTCCTTTCTTCAAATAAAGACTATTTCTAAAGTTAGCAATTTAAAACTATGTGAAATGTTGGAAGATATCTTTTAAAAGTGGTCAGGTTGGGGTGCCTGGGTGGTTCAGTTGGTTAAGCATCCAACTCTTGATTTTGGCTCAGGGTCATGATCTCAGGGTCATGAGATCGAGCCCTGTGTGGGTCTCTGGACTCGGTGTAGAGTCTGCTTGAGATTCTCTTTCTCCTTCTTCCCCTACTTCCCCCACCCCTGCTCATGCTCTCTCTGTCTAAAATAAATAACGTCCTTAAAATAAAAATAAAAAAAGTGGTTAGATATGGTGAAATTCACCAGATACTTCTTAAGCACCAATTTCATGCAAATATTTAAGTCAATTTTTAGAATTCAGTGTTTTTGAAATCCTTAATAATTATAACGTATGAGACAGGACATCAGAGGAAAATATTATTTTGACCAAAAAATTAAATAATAACCTCATAATCACTTCTCTAAACATTATCATTGCAGGCTCTTCTTATTTTTACATTTCCTCTCTGGATAAAAGTTACACCTTTAAGCTAGTTGCCCAAACCTGTGTCAATCTTGACTCTTCACTTTCCTTGATGCTTCACACCCAGTCAATCATATTCTCTACTTATATTACATTATCTTTCGCATTCTCACCGATATTACCATGGATCAGATCTCCATAAGCTATCGTCTGAATTATTGACTAAGGTCCTAAATCTCTATTATCGATACACCAACCTGCCCCAACAGCTGCCAGAGCCATCTTTCTAAACTGCAAATTTGATCACATTACCCAACCTTCAAATCGTAGGTATACAACCCATAAAATATAAAAATCTAAAACTCTTTTACATAGCTCACAAAGCCCTTAAAGACCTGGACCTTCAGGACTTGACCTTCTCAACCTGAGGTCCAGCCACCAAGCTACTCCACCAATCCCCAAATGTCCCCTCCACCAGTGCTCCTCCAAACATATATTAAATATCCCACCCAATCCTGATGTCCCCTCCACCACTGCTTAAAGGCCTCAGCTGTTTCCTTGCTTGGTATGCTCCTGCCTATGTATATTCTATTCTTTTTGCCTTTACTAATACCTGTGTTTATCTTCCTTCTACCTAGAAAACACCTTTTTACCCTCCAATTCCTAACTCAAATATTATATCTCTTTTATAAACTGCATTTCCATTGGACTTGCTGGGTCCCTTCATGTAGAGCCCTCAAATTGCATTATATTTGTTTGCTTTTCTCCCTGCTAGACTGTAAGTTTCTTGTAGGCATTGCTTTCTATGTCTTCATCATCAGCAACTAACACAGTGGCTGTTTCAAAAGGTTCTCTAGGGATGCCTGGGTGGCTCAGTTGGTGGGGCATCTGCCTTCGGCTCAGGTCGTGATCTCAGGGTCTGGGATCGAGCCCCACATCAGACTATCTGCTTAGCGGGGAGGCTGCTTCTCCCTCGCCCTCTCCCTCTGTGCTCTTTCTCTCATTCTCTCTCTCTCTCAAAAAAAAATCTTAAAAAAAAAAGTTCTCTAATAAATATGTGAGCAAAGATTCACTTTTCTAGCCTCTGATGAAGATCTAGTTCCTCACCTAATGGTGAATCAGCACTCATAGTTCACTTTCCAAGAGAATAAGTCAACTTGTCAAGTCTTGCTCTGCCACCACTTGATAATATACCATTTAAATATATTTCCATTATATTTAACAGAGATTAAATATATCTCACCAGGTAGGCAGAGGTAAATGCTAAGAAGATTTTGATCTGGTGGGTTGTAGTATTACGAATGATATGTTTCAGGTATTTAATTTGGGGGAAGAGAAATGCTTTGAAATGATTAATTAAATGCTTTGGCTCTGCAATAATTGAAGTATATTTGTGGAAGTATAAAAGACTATGTCTGGATGATTTTGATGAATTGCATCTAAAACATTCCCTTTGTATAATGAATTGATATTCTTGAATGCTGTGATTACACTGAATTTTAATTTGCAAGTGACGTTAGTGATTTCATTTGTTACTTCTTGAATTTGATTAAAATATTTTCAATTAATTGATATAAATTGGGTGGTGAGGCAAACTAAGCATTTTTTTTTTCAAAACTTTGTTTTCAGAAATGTACTTTTTATTTGCATTAGCTCTGCTTGGAAGTGAGCTAGCTACACCAGCTCTGGGGCATGCAAGTCGTATCTCTTTCAGAACACAAGATTTCACACCAAAAGAAAGTATGCCTTAGGTAAAATTCTGTGAGTTAATGATTCTTCCTCTTTCCTCAAACTCCATTCCCTTGGTAAAGATGGAATTGTTGAGGAAGAAATAAGAAATGGGAAGATAAGAATATCCTTTTCTCTAGCTTCTTGGCTAAAATAGTTTTTCCACTTTTCTTGAGTCACTTGGCCACCAATTGCTCTTGCGTTCCTGACAATTTCCCCCAACACATACACACACACCAGAAGAGAACGAATATTTATCGAGCTCCTTCAGTGTGCTCTGAACTAGTACATATGTCATTTAATTTGTACAACAACTTTGAAAAGTAAAGATATACTAATTTTTATAGCCGTAGAAATGGAGACCCAGAGACATGAAAAAATTTTTCCAAGATTGTACAAGCCTGTGATTGAGGTGACTGAAACTCATGACTGCCAGGCTACTCCTCATTCTCTTTGTACTCTGCCTTATTATATTCTCTGTTATTCTTCAGCTGGAAAAAAAAATTCCTGTTGGTCTGCAAAGGGGGGATTATTTATCAATTTCAACTCTCAGTGATGTACTAAAAAAATCACAGAGGAGGTGGCATTGAAAAGAAAGCTAAGTAGAAGCATTTGAGTTGCTTAGGTAGGGGAAGACATTTCAGCAAGAGATAACAGCAAGCACAAAGGTACAGAGTTTAGGGCTACATGGGGCCACTTCCTGTCTCCTAGCTGTCTCTCTACAATCAATCCATGGCCCGTGGTTCCTTTCTCCTTGTGTTCTTTTCTTTGGAGAATCCAACCATCATTGCACTTTCAATTCTCAAGTATTCCTCCGTAGCTCTAGTTGTTAGTCTTCACATAGCAACAGGATAGTACCATCTTCATAACTGGCATCATTTCAACCTCAACACATCCAAAACTCACTCTTTTATACTAAATAAATTATTCTGTAATATTCTTCTGTCTTTCTGTCTTCTGTTAAATGCAACTAATGCTACTTCCCAGTCTCAAAATGTTAGCCATGCTTAATTTGTCCTTGTCCTCAACTTAAACATATTTAATCAGATATTAGATGCTATTAAGATATTACATGCTATTTAAAAAATATTTTCAAATAGTACATAATACATTTTATATACATCGCCCCATTGAAGATCAAGCCAAAGTTATATGAGTTATATGAGGACTCAGATTATATTTCAATACCCTGATATTATTAATCAAGTACATCTAGCCAGTATTAATTGAGAATGTGCTGTGTACCAGGAACTGATTTAAGCTTTGAGGATAAAGTGCTGAAGAAAATACGCTGAGACTAATATGTTAAAGAGATCCATCTGGTTTCTAGAGCTAGAATAGAATGTAGAGTGGAAAAAAGATTAAAGAAAGAAATCAGTTAGACATTCATTGTGACAGGCTAGGTAAGAGATTATGATGATTTCAAGAAGGAAGTGTAGTGATAGGACTTAATCATTAAGTTGTATATAATGAAAAGAGAAAAATTAAAGATGAGATCTGGGTTTATGACCTATAAATATGTAAATGGGAGGATTGGGACTGTTGTAATTCAGACTTGGGGAAGAGTTTTGAAGGGTAAAATCAAGTGTTCAGTTTTTGACACATAGGACTATGTCTTATAAGCTTAGAGAAGTCCAGGCTGGAGATTAAAATAAAGGATTGGGGGGAGCCATCCACATGTGATGATAAGAGGATTAAATGAGGAGAAACGGGACCAGAGATGATTCCAAGGTAAAAGAGAGAAGGTTTGAAGAAAATATGAGTTTGGTTTTGGAATTGTTAAATTCAAGATTTCCAAGAGAATATCTAAGTGAACAAGTCCAAGAAGCTGCTGGAAAAACTGGCCTAAAAATCAAGGGAGTTTAGGGGCGCCTGGGTGGCTCAGTCATTAAGCGTCTGCCTTTGGCTCAGGACGTGATCCTGGTGTTCCGGGATAGAGCCCCACATCAGGCTCCTCCTTTGGGAGCCTGCTTCTTCCTCTCCCACTCCCCCTGCTTGTGTTCCCTCTCTCGCTGGCTATCTCTCTCTCTGTCAAATAAATAAATAAATAAATAAATAAATAAATAAATAAATCTTTAAAAAAAAAGAAAGAAAGAAAATCAAAGAAGTTTAGTGTTCGAAGTACAATGTGGGAGAGTCAAGGGAGGAACCAGAGACTAGATAAAGAAAGCAAGTCTGCAGAGTAGACAAAGAATTCCCGAAGAATAGACCAACTACCCCTGACCCCCAGATGCAAGCAGTGACACAAAAGGAAAAAGAATGATTCATAAACAAAGAAGTAGTCAGCAGCTCCAGCTAAGTCAAACTAGATAGACTCAAGGGCCATCTTTACTGGATATGGCAACCGGGTGTTGGTGCGGGCTTTGACAAAAAGCAGTTTAGGCCCCAGATACTTTGAGGAAGTTCTTTGTCTCCCAGAGGCCCACGCTAAGACAGAAATCATTGTTCATTCATCAGGTAGAACACTTCCATCAGTCGGCTACTGAATTCCATAGAATACATTTTGATGTAATATGTAAACTACCATGATGCAAGTGGAATACCCATAATTGGGAACCTGTTGGTACCAAGCATACCGAGACCCCATGCAGCCTTCTCAAAACCTCCACTTGTGATGGGTTTCCGTTCTTGACATCCTCCTTGCTTGCTGACGCCCAAGTACCATATCCCTAAACCCATGACACCATACAGCCACAAGTTTATAAGATGGGGATGACAAGAGCAGACAAGGGAACCCTGGGAGCTGGCAGCCCAGCCCTGAGCATGGTCCTCCCGAGGACTGCGCTGCCAAAAGCCTATCAAACTGGGTCTTGAGAAGTGTGAGATGAACAAGGCCCCCTAGAGGGCAGCAGAGCCTCACAGGAAGGGGGAGAAATAATGAAAGGGGGGGTATTTCACTAGAGGAGACACAAGAGGGCAATGCACACTTCTACGGAGAACGGGATCCAAATTAAACTTAATGAATTGGTAGGAGGATCTAAGTTGTATACCGGACAACAAAAACAAGTTGGCTGGAAAGAGTTGGGTGTAAGTCAGTCACAGGAAAGCAAGGTTCTCTGCTCAGTGCATGTTTATTATCCCAACAGTAATAATAAACAGGTACTGTTTGCTAAGAACCTATTATTCATGATGTTGTCTGCTGTGAGCTAGACGATATTTTAGGCACTGGAGATAATAAAGATGAATATAATACTGTCCTTCCCCTAGACAATGCCTCTCCTCAAAGCTGAGCCAGAGATGTAAACAAATAATGTCAGTATAGAGTTGTAGGTGCTTCACGTCTTTGGTGAGGGCACACAGGGGCACAGAAAAGGACATAGTTATCTAAGAGCAGACAGGAAAGGCCTCAAAGGACAACATGATACTATGGGTCCTGTTTGTAGTGTTTTTTTTCTCCCTTGTGATTTCTCTAGGTCTTCCCTGAAATAATCTTTTTTTCTTCCTCATTTATTCTTTCAATCAGCACATTTCTTTTATGAAAGCCTGCCAGGTTCTAGGCACCATGTGGGCACGGGGATACAGATGTGGCTCTGATGTGGCACTAAAAGGCAGAGCAATGAGCCTGCTCGCATTGGTTTTCCTCCTCCTCCCCCTGTCTGCACCCTCTCTCTAGGGATGGAGAAAGCTAAGCCTTTCAGTCCCATAGGTCCTGTGTGAGAAGAAAGAAAACAGAAAAATAACATCATGGAACACCTGGGTGGCTCAGTCAGTTAAGCATCCGACTCTTGATTTTGGCTCAGGTTGTGATCTCAATGTCCTGAGATCAAGCCCACGTGGGGCTCTGCGCTCATTGGGAGTCTGCTGGAGCTTCTTTTTCTCCCTCTGTCCTTCCCCCACTAGGTCACGCACGTGCATACACACACACACTCTGTCTCTCTCTCAAATAAATAAATACAAACTTAAAAAAAAAGAAAAAAAATAACATCATGTCTTTTCACTTAAGCATTCAACAACCTGTGACTGCATAATGTGCCACTCGGGCCAGGTTAAATTAGAATTCCATCATGACATTTGCCATTTTAGTTCTATGATCAGTCAGTCTTGGCCGCATGTGGTGGTGTTATCTTCACCCTGGATTTAGTGTTCTCTGACTGTTTATGGCATCCATGTTTGTATTCCCCATTAGATTATAAACTCTTTGAGATCAGAGGCTGGGAAACGTGTTTTCTTAATGTCAACTACAGAACCAAGCACTATGCTAAATATCTAGAAGACACATGATATGTGTCTGAGTATATTATTTATAAGAAGGACCTACTGTCGAATTCCAACATCAATATTCATCAGCTATGTGAACTACAGGTCTCTTCTGAATAAAGTCATCACTACCCCTCCCCAGGGTTGCAAGGATGCTTGAGACAATATATAAAAACTCCTCACAGCCTGGCACTTAAGTTTGCCCCCTCTCCTCTTCCTATTCTTTGGCTTCTCCTTGATTTTTTGAAATTGAGTTTTCTTTTCCCTTTTAGTTATCCCTTTGTCAGTTTTCGTTCTAGTGTTCTCTAGAGTACAGGCCTTAGAGTTTGACAGCTCAGATAATGTGTCTGGCTTTGCCCCCTCTTACTGTGTGAATTTCAGCAAGTTACTTAACCATTGTGTGGCTGTTTCTTTATCTGTAAAATGAGGATGATAATAGTACCTACCTCGCAATGTCTTTCTGAAATTAAATGCTAAAATCCTCATGCAAAATATCAACACTATGAGTTAAATAGTATTGCTCCCATTATTCAAAGAGAAAATTTAAGAAAAGTTATATAAGTTACTCAAAATCATACAGATAGTAAGGGGTATTGCTAGGAATTGAACTCATGTTGACTAACTCCAAAACAAGTACCCTTAATTGCTTGATTTATTGCCTATCTCAAGCAAACTAAAACCCAACATGGTTAGAAAAATTTGGAGAACTACCTATATGTGTGTGTTTGTATATGATTATTTGGAGATTTGTGTGCAATTGTGTGTGTATATATGTATGTGTATTCATATGAGTTTATATGTATATATGTGGTACATATGATGCTATGTAACTGCATACTATTTGCTTATCACACTCTGCCATGATAAACTCCTCTACTTCCAGATCACTGTGCAACTACAAGCTCAGTACTTGGTATATAATGAGTACTTAAGAAACAAGTAAATTTACTAAAGAAAAGACCTTATCATCATTTTTATGTAATGTTTCTTCCGGTGTCTCCCATTATGAAATTAAAACAATCACTCTCAATTTATTGTGATAGACACTGAACAATGTGGAATCTGCTCAGAAATGGCAAAATCAGTAAATCCATCTGTTGTAGTTATATGTGATTATAATAAACCATAGGACATTATCTTAAAACCAGGAGAAGTAAGCTGCCTTTATGAAAATGATACTATTAAAACAATGAAATGAAGACTAGAAGGGAGGTGGAAAGGCAGTCCTCAGTCCAGACTTGGGATTTTAGTACATTCTGTCCAGTGCACTAGAGTAGAAATGATTTTTGTAAAGCTCCCATGAGTCAGAGCACAACTCAGCAAACCCAGACTTGCCACAACTGCTCCCCTCTCTCTGGGGGTCGTTCCCACTCTCAGGCAGCTGCCACAGTCACAGGAAGCAGAACCTCCCTGCACTCCTCAGCCCCTCGCAGGCACACAGGGACCAGGAACACTGCAACCTCCCTCTGTCACCCCTACCTCCTCCTGGTCCCGTCAAAATCAAGTGATTTTTAAGCCTCAGAGAAAGGGGAACTAGGATTCTTGGCAACACTTGGAAGCACTTTTTATTTGTCCTGCAGTCCTCAAGAGACGAGAAGTAACAGGAAAAGTTCTGTGTGTGGCTGTGGGGCTGGAGCAAAGAAGACAACAGAGGAGGAAAGGAGGGTGGCCAACAGAACAAGTCTGTTGTGATCAGAATCGGTGAAGGGCTGTGTATACAACAGAAAGGGAAAGGCAGTTTAGATGGAGGTGGGCTTGGATACATATTACCGCCTCGCCTTTGATAAATGTTCTCGCTTTTACAATTTCTGCAGCTGCAATCATGCAGAAAAGCATTCGCTGAGTTGCTGCTGTATGCCAAGCCCTGTACTAGGTGCTTGCCAAAGGAACACGTACGCCCTTTCTCCTGTAAAGTTTAAGTTTAGTGAGAAAGATAATGAGCTAGTAGGCAAACTGATGTCTAATTAGAATTTGAAATAAGTGTTCCGAAGGAAGAGATCAGGGTGCTACTAAAAACCAACAGGAGAGAAGCGTTGAGACAAAGAAAAGAACCTCTTCTGTCTGCATTTCACTTTCATATCCAGCATACATTCCTGTAGCCTGAGTTAGGGCGTGTGGGAACACCGAGATCCTGCAAGTGAGGTCTGGGTGGTGGTAAAAATCAAAGATTCATTAACCCACAAGATGTAATGGGGATCATCCAGGTCCTATCCCATAGGAGGACTCATCTCTTCGTAAGTATCCTAAGGGACATGTGGAGGAAACAGGACAAAATATTTTGCATCAGAATTGTCTGGGGAAAACCTGCCAGGCTATAGAAGTTCTTAGAACCAAAAAAAAAAAAAAAAAAAAAAGTATAAAAGTACCATTAATATGCCCCTGTTAAGAATAAGAATTTTACATAATCTCTCTCACCTGATCCCCAACATTTCCATCTGGCAGGGGGGGCAACTGTAACTCAGAGAACATTAGCAAGTCCACTAGTATAACACAGCTGGGTTATGGTTTCCTTATGGGAGAGGAAGCAAATTTGGGGAAGCAGTAGATTCAAGTTTTGTTTTGTTTTTAAGATGCATTTGTTTATTTTATTTTTAATTTTTTTTTATTTTTTTTTCACTTTTATTTATTTATTTTTTTTTTTAAATGATTTTTTATTATATTATGTTAGTCACCATACAGTACATCCCCGGTTTCCGATGTAAGGCTCAATGATTCATTAGTTCTGTATAACACCCAGTGCACCATGCAATACGTGCCCTCTTTACTACCCATCACCGGTCTATCCCATTCCCCCACCCCCCTCCCCTCTGAAGTCCTCAGTTTGTTTCTCATAGTCCATAGTCTCTCATGTTTCATTCCCCCTTCTGATTACCCCCCCTTTCTTTATCCCTTTCTTCCCCTACTGATCATCCTAGTTCTTATGTTCCATAGATGAGAGAAATCATATGATAGTTGTCTTTCTCTGCTTGACTTATTTCACTTAGCATTATCTCCTCCAGTGCTGTCCATGTGGTAGCAAATGTTGAGAACTCGTTCTTTCTGATAGCTGAGTAATATTCCATCGTATATATGGACCACAACTTCTTAATCCAGTCATCTGTTGAAGGGCATCTCGGCTCCTTCCACGATTTAGCTATTGTGGACATTGCTGCTATGAACATTGGGGCGCATATGGCCCTTCTCTTCACTACGTCTGTATCTTTGGGGTAAATACCCAGTAGTGCAATGGCTGGATCATAGGGTAGCTCAATTTTTAACTTTTTAAGGGACCTCCACACTGTTTTCCAGAGTGGCTGTACCAACTTGCATTCCCACCAACAATGTAGGAGGGATCCCCTTTCTCCACATCCTCTCCAACAATTGTTGTTTCTTGCCTTGTCTATTTTTGCCATTCTAACTGGCGTAAGGTGGTATCTCAGTGTGGTTTTGATTTGAATTTCCTTGATGGCTAATGATTTTGAACATTTTTTCATGTGTCTGTTAGCCATTTGTATGTCTTCATTGGAAAAGTGTCTGTTCATATCTTCTGCCCATTTTTTGATTTGTTTATTTGTTTCTCGTGTATTGAGTTTCAGAAGTTCTTTGTAGATCTTGGATACCAGTCCTTTATCTGTAGTGTCATTTGCAAATATATTCTCCCATTCCGTGGGCTGCCTCTTAGTTTTTCTGACTGTTTCCTTGGCTGTGCGGAAACTTTTAATCTTGATGAAGTCCCATAAATTCATTTTATCTTTTGTTTCTCTTGCCTTTGGGGATGTGTCATGAAAAAGGTTGCTTTGGCCGATGTCGTAGAGGTTGTTGCCTATGTTCTCCTCTAGAATTTTGATGGATTCCTGTCTCACATCGAGGTCTTTCATCCATTTGGAGTTTATTTTTGTGTATGGTGTGAGATAGTGGTCAAGTTTCATTCTCTTGCATGTAGCTGTCCAATTTTCCCAGCACCATTTATTGAAGAGACTGTCTTTTTCCCACCGGATGTTTTTTCCTGCTTTATCAAATATTAGTTGCCCAAAGAGCCGAGGGTCCATTTCTGGGCTCTCTATTCTGTTCCATTGGTCTATGTGTCTGTTTTTGTGCCAGTACCATGCTGTCTTTGTGATCACAGCTTTGTAGTACAGCTCGAAATCCGGCATTGTGATGCCCCCAGCTTTGTTTTTCCTTTTCAACAGTTCCTTGGAGATTCGGGGCCTTTTCTGTTTCCATACAAATTTAAGGACTGTTTGTTCCAGTTCTTTGAAAAATGTCCTTGGTATTTTGATCGGGATAGCATTGAAAGTGTAGATTGCTCTGGGTAGCATGGACATTTTAACTATGTTAATTCTTCCGATCCATGAGCATGGAATATCTTTCCATCTTTTTATGTCTTCCTCAATGTCTTTCAAGAGTGATTTATAGTTTCTAGAATATAGGTCCTTTACGTCTCTGGTTAAGTTAATTCCAAGGTAACGTATGGTTTTTGGTGCTATTGTAAATGGGATGGATTCCCTAATTTCTCTTTCTTCGGTCTCGTTATTCGTGTATAGAAATGCAACTGATTTCTGAGCATTTATTTTGTATCCTGCCACGTTACTGAATTGCTCTATAACTTCTAATAGTTTGGGAGTGGCTTCTTTTGGGTTTTCCATATAGAGTATCATGTCATCTGCGAAGAGAGACAGTTTGACTTCTTCTTTGCCGATTTGAATACCTTTGATCCCTTTTTGTCGTCTGATTGCTGTTGCAAGGACTTCTAGTACTATGTTGAATAATAGTGGCGAGAGTGGGCATCCTTGTCGTGTTCCTGATCTTAAGGGAAAGGCTTCCAGCTTTTCCCCATTGAGAATAATATTTGCAGTAGGCTTTTCATAGATGGCTTTTATGAGATTGAGAAATGTACCTTCTATTCCTACACTCTGAAGGGTTTTAATCAGGAAAGGATGCTGTATTTTGTCAAATGCTTTTTCGGCATCGATTGAGAGGATCATATGGTTCCTGAGTCTTTTCTTGTTGATATGATGAATCACGCTGATTGATTTGCGAATATTGAACCACGCTTGCATCCCAGGTATGAATCCCACCTGATCGTGATGGATAATCCTTTTAATGTACTGTTGGATTCTATTAGCAAGTATCTTGTTGAGGATTTTGGCATCCATATTCATTAGGGAAATCGGTCTGTAATTCTCCTTTTTGATGGGGTCTTTGCCTGGTTTGGGGATCAAGGTAATATTGGCCTCATAGAATGAGTTTGGTAGCTTTCCTTCTGTTTCTATTTTTTGAAATAGCTTTAGGAGAATAGGTATTATTTCTTCTTTGAATGTTTGGTAGAATTCCCCAGGAAAACCGTCCAGGCCTGGAGTTTTGTTATTTGGAAGGTTGTTTATCACTGACTCAATTTCTTCATAATTAATTGGCCTGTTTAAGGAATCAATTTCTTCCGGTTTCAATCTTGGTAGTTTATAGGTTTCCAGGAAGGATTCCATCTCTTCCAGATTGCTTAGTTTATTGGCATATAGCTGTTGATAAAAATTTCTAATAATCCTTCCAATTTCAGTGGTGCTCGTCGTGACCTCTCCTTTTTCATTCATAATTTTAATAATCTGGGTCCTTTCTCTTTTCTTTTGGATAAGTCTTGCCAGTGGTCTGTCAATTTTATTGATTCTCTCAAAGAACCAGCTTCTAGTCCTGTTGATCTGCTCTACTGTACTTCTGGTTTCTGCTTGATTGATTTCAGCTCTAATTTTGGTCAACTGCTTCCTCGTGCGTGGATTAGGCCTGTCCCTCTGTTGCTGTTCCAGCTTCTTGAGGTGAGAATATAAAAACTGCATTTTAGATTTTTCTATTCTTTTGAGTGAGGCTTGGATGGCTATGTATTTCCCCCTTAGGACAGCCTTTGCAGTATCCCATAGGTTTTGGACTGTTGTATTTTCATTCTCATTGGTCTCCATAAATTGTTTAATTTGATTTTTGATTTCCTGGTTTATCGAGTCATTCCTGAGCAGGATGGTTCTTAGTCTCCAAGTGTTTGAGTTTCTTCCAAATTTTTCCTTGTGGTTGAGTTCCAATTTCAGAGCGTTGTGGTCTGAGAATATGCAGGGGATAATTTCAATCTTTTGGTATCGGCTGAGACCTGTTTTGTGTCCCAGAACATGGTCTATTCTTGAGAATGTTCCATGGGCACTAGAATAGAATGAGTATTCTTTGGTTCTGGGGTGTAGTGTTCTATATATATCTATGAGGTCCAACTCGTCGAGTATGGCATTCAAAGCCTTTGATTCTTTGCTTAGTTTTTGCCAGGGTGTTCTGTCTATTTCTGATAGTGGAGTGTTGAGGTCCCCTACTATTAATGTATTTTTATCTATGTGTCTCTTTATTCTGGTTAAGAGTTGGCTTGTGTATCTTGCTGCTCCCCTGTTGGGGGCATATATATTTATAATTGTCATATCCACTTGTTGAATACTTCCCTTAAGAATAATATAGTGCCCTTCTGCGTCTCTAACTATAGTCTGTAGTTTAAAATCCAATTTATCTGATATGAGAATTGCTACCCCAGCTTTCTTTTGAGGTCCATTTGCGTGAAAGATGGTACTCCATCCCCTTACTCTCAGTCTGAATGCATCTTTGGGTTTGAAATGAGTCTCTTGTAGACAGCAAATGGATGGGTCATTTCTTTTTATCCAATCTGCAACCCTGTGGCATTTTATGGGATGGTTCAAACCATTTACATTAAGACTGATTACTGAGAAATATGATTTTAATGTTGCCATGTTGCCAGTAAAGTCTTTGTTTGTATTGGCTGTGACTTTCTGTTCTGTATCACTCTTGGGGCCTTTTTACTTTTATAGAACCCCCCGTAATATCTCCTGTAGGGCTGGTTTCGTGGTTACAAAATTGGTTAGTGACTGGCGATTCTGAAATGTCTTTATTTCTGCATCAATTCTGAATGACAGCCTTGCTGGATAAAGGATCCTTGGCTGCATGTTTTTCTCTGAAAGAGCTTTAAAAATGCTCCCCCAACCCTTTCTCTCATTCCAGGTCTGTGTAGACAGGTCTGACGTAATTCTGATGCTTTTGCCTTGGTACGTGAGAAATTTCTTTGCCCTGGCCGCTTTCAATACTGTATCCTTGCATCTAATATTTGCGAATTTCACTATGACGTGACGTGGCGTAGGTTTGTCATGGTTGAGCTTGGGAGGGGTCCTCTCTGCCTCTTGGACACGAATGTTTGTTTCCCTTGCTAGATTAGGGAAGTTTTCAGCTACAATTTGTTCAAATATCTCTTCTAGACCTCTGTTTTTCTCCACCCCCTCGGGGATGCCGATGATTCTAACATTGGATCGTTTCATTGAGTCAGTAATCTCCCGTAACCTACATTCGTGGGCGTGGATTTTTTTAAGACCATCTTCTATTTTCATTTTTTCCTCTATTAACCCATCCTCCAATTCACTAACCCGTTCCTCTGCTTCTGCGACCCTGGCCGTCAGAGCCTCTAGTTTTGCCTGCATTTGGCTCATAGAATTTTTAATTTCTGTCAGATTCGCTCTCATTTCTGTCCTTAAGGATTCTATATTCTCAGTAACCTTTTCGTTAATAGTTTTTTCAATTCTACTCATCATTTTGACCATCGTTACTCTGAATTCCATTTCTGATAATTTGGTTACATCCATATCCATTATTTCTGTGGCAGAGGCCACAGACTCACTGTCTTTTCTTTGCTGGGGGGGGATTCTCCTTCTTGTCATTCTGATGAAGAGAGGTTGCGGGGTTTCCAGAGCCCAAATTATTGACTGGGTCCCAGGCCGTGCCCCTTGTTTTATAGGGATCTTAGGGATGTGGGCTTCTTCTTTAAAGATTTTATTTATTTATTTATGTGGCAGCCAACCAGCGAGAGAGGGAACAGAAGCAGGGGAGTGGGAGAGGAAGAAGCAGGCTCCCAGCGGAGGAGCCCGATGAGGGACTCCTTTCCGGAACGCCGGGATCACGCCCTAAGCCGAAGGCAGGCGCTCAATGACTGCACCACCCAGGCGCCCGGGTTGTGGGCTTCTTGATTTTTCAGCCTGCCTTCTGGGGGAGGGCTCTGCCGCGCCGATACTCAGGCAACCCTGTTTGGGTAGAGTCTCGGCGTCCCCTGCGAGGGGGGATGGGGTTGGGCACTCCCTGAGCTGGTATTTCCAGGCTTTTGTTCTCTGGCGGCTTTCCCTGGCGGTTTGCTGTGCCTCTTCTGAGAGTCAGAGCAGCAGCGGCCGAATTTCAGCCTCTGTCACAGAACAGAGGGATTGCGGCCCGTTCTCTACTAATGTTCTGGCCACTTTAACTCTGTTTCTGTTGGTGCTGCTCAACCCTGCAGCGTCCCGGGATGTGCGCCCCACACCCGGCGTCCCAGCCCTCACTTCCAGGGCCGGCGTCTCTGTCCTTTGTGTTTCTAATGCTGCCAGCTGCCAGCCGCCCGGTGCGGTGCGCGCTCCGGAAGCTCCCGGTCTCAGTCTGGATCCAGTGAGGGCACCGGGATTCCGGTGATCCGCGAGATGCCTGGTGGCGCGTGCACCCGGCTCACGGTCTCAGTCTGCTGTTTTGTGGGTGCCGA
Source organism: Ursus americanus (assembly GCF_024610735.1). Classification (NCBI taxonomy): domain Eukaryota; kingdom Metazoa; phylum Chordata; class Mammalia; order Carnivora; family Ursidae; genus Ursus; species Ursus americanus. Next base: position 21,752,651 of record NC_142142.1, on the reverse strand, counting down.
CCTCGAGCCCGCCCGCTCCCCCGTGCAAGTGGCTGCCGCTTCCCGGCGCCAGAACGCGGCGGCTCCCTCCCCCTTCCGTTTATCTTCCGATATCTGTGCACGGTTTCATGGCTCCCCGCTTCCTACCTCAATACTCAGCGCTGGAGATGTTCATTTGTAGAGATCCAGATGCGTCTTCCTGCGTCTCAGGCTGGTTCCGTGGTTGTTTAGGCTGGTCTGGTACCTATCCAGCTCGACTCGGGGGACCGGCTGAAAACGGTGTCTCCTACTGCTCCGCCATCTTAACTCCAACTGTCTTTATTTTTAATTTTTAAAAAGATTTTATTTATTTATTTGAGAAAAAGAGAGAGCATGAGTGGAGGCAGGTATAGAGGGAGAAGCAGACTCCCTGACCAGATGGGAGCCCTACACAGGGCCCCAGGACCACGACCTGAGCCAAAGGCAGATGCTTAACAGAATGAACCACCCAGGCAACATGATTGATTGATTGATTGATTGATTAAGATTTTACTCATTTATTTGTCAGAGCGAGAGAGAGAGAGAGCGCGCACAAGCAGGGGGAGCAGCAGACAAAGGGAGAAGCAGGCTCCCCACTGAACAAGGAGCCTAACACAGGACTCGATCCCAGGACTCTGGGATCATGACCTGAGTCAAAGGCAGATGCTCAACCAACTGAGCCACCCAGGTGTTCCTTATTCATTTATTTTAGAGACAGAGCACAAGCAAGCGAGCAGGTGGGGAGGAAAGAGGGGCAGAGGGAGAAAATCTCAAGCAGACTCCCTCCCCCCCGCCCCGACACATGGGGCTCAATCTCACAACACAGGAGATCACAACCTGAGTCGAAACCAAAAGTCGGACACTTAACCGACTGAGCCAGCCAGGCACCCCAGTAGATTCAAGTTTTATAAAACTTAAGGTCATACAATTTGGGGAAGGGATTCTATTTAAGAAAAAGATAACAGAATGTGAATTAAAAATAGAAACAGGGCCTTGCAAGGGACTGTTGTAAGTGAGGGCCCCCAATTCTCTATCACTTTCAGAGCAAATCTGCTTCCACAGAGAAACACTGAGGTTTGGGCTCCAACCGACCCCAGACTGAGAAAATGAAGTTACTAAAGTGCAGATTGTTACCAAAGTCAGTATGGGAGAGGGAAAGAGGGACCAGTCTCCCTATTCACTAGCGTAAAAAGGGTCAAAAGAAGAGCAGAAGCAGGGGCTTAAGCCAGGAGATCAGCAAAAAGATAAAAGGGTTCAAAAATAGCACAGTTCCCGGTGTGCCTTCAGCCATTTAAGACAGAACCAGGCCTAAGACATGGCCCCACTAGTATTGGTAACCAGCATTTTAGTGAGAAACAATATGCATCAGAGTTAACCAATCTGGTAACCTTGGGTAAATCTCCCTGAGTTCTGGCTCTTCCTCATTTGTACAACAGGAAAATCAGGAGTACCTAATGTGTAGAGCTGTTGAGTGATTACATCAGTTAAGTTTGGGTACTCAGAATGTGTCTGGTACATTCCCAGTGCTCAGTAAATATTGGTTCTTCTTGTCATTACCCAGCTTGGTCTGACTCCAAAGCTTTTCCAGCTGTTTATGCACAAAAATGTTAGGAAAAATTCCTGTTGGAAAAACAACTCATCAGTTCTCAGGAAGACTAAATTATTTTATCTGAAAATCCCTCAGTCCTAAGAGAGAAGCCAGCAACTTGTAATTACTGCTTTGCCCCAAGGATTCTTTAGGCTGATCCTATTCTCTTCTGGAGATCCTCTCTCTGGTCAATCAACATTGTGCTCCTCCCTGAAAAGTTTTCCCTGTTGAGGATGTTGTGTAAGCTTGTAAAGCACCTTAGAATTAGTTTTAAAATCTCTACCTTCCTGGGTTTCTATTGTGAAACAAATAATGTCAAAAAAAAAAAAAAAAAGCACATGGCGGAAGGCAATGACTTCAGATGATTCATATCTGAAAACAAGTTCTCATCATAAGTGGGATTAAAATACATCCTTGGGGAATTTTCTGGAAGCTAAATGAAAGGCTTTACTCAATACCAAATTTAACACATTTCCATAATATTGCTATGCTATAATTTATTAAACCATTCTCCAGCGGTTTGTTCTTGTTTTGTTTAGTTTCCGCTATTTTTCCACAACACTGAAAGGAATAATCTTTGTACAGAAGCCTTTGAGCTTCTGTTGAATTATTTCCTTAGAATTAATTCCTATGAATAGAATTACTGGGCCAATATAGCTGATTCTTTACATTTTAATTGCTTATTTGCATTGCTTCCCCACCTGTCAACTTCTACCTCCCTTTTATTTTATACAGGACAGAGCAGTATGTTCCCTGGCAGCCTCTCAAATACTTTCCCAACTTATATTCATCTCTGACATTATTTTCTCAGGCTATTAATCACGCTTATTTTTTTGTTTTTAATCTGACATCTCTGAGTGAATCAACTTGACATTGCGAGTTGGGACAAAAGTTATTTCTTTTCTGGATACGGAGGCCACAAGATCTGTTGGAACTAGTAGTAAACCATTTGAATATATTTACTTCGGTACAGACACAGAGAGGGCAGAAAGATGGGATTGAATTAGGGAATAACTTTGTAATCACGAACTAGATTTGGCCTTATTCTTTCCCTTTAAAATGAAGATCTGTAAGGACTTCCCTTCTGTCTTCAGCTAGAAATCTCCCCTGAGTCTTTGCCTTGAAAGATTGACTTGGAATTTCCCTCAGTTCTCTTTGTAACACTTTACAGAGTTGTTGAAAAAGTCTACCACCTCATCCTGTGTGTCTTCTGATATGGTGCAGTATCCCCTACATCAACAATGATTGACGGTTGTTCTCAGCAATGCCTTTTTGACCTTCAGATTTTTGTGTATTCCCTTGTAGGTAAACTCTAGTCAGAGGAATGGCAGTCTGTTTCCATGTTAGCAGGGGACCTGGAGGGTGATCTGTTCTACTTGGCCATGGTGTAGTCAAATTTGACCTTTGAAAATAAAAAAATGGGTTTATATTGAGCTCAAAGCCCCGCTGCATTAAGTACACACTATTCCCTTCATGTATGACATTTTCGGTCCCTCAAATGGGTTATCAGATTATTTAGAAAAGTTTCTTTTTTTTTTTTTTCAGTGTAAAACGACATTAAGAAGTGAGGTGTTAATAAAAAGCATGATGTTTGGAAGTAGAACATGTGATTTCTAGCCCTGTTTCTGTGACTGGCCATTATGGAGACTTGGCCAGACTGTAAAGTGTTCTGAGCCACAGGCTCTCCTGAAGGATGAGGAAAATAATTACTTTGTTTGTTAAGAGAATCAATTGGTACAGGAAACATTTTCTACAATATTGGAAATGCTGTTCACATGTATGTCAGAGTTTCCCTCCTTACTTTATCACTGTCAGCATCCAAAATTAGGATAGTTCTAAAGGTGATGTGTCAATAAATCTGGAAAATAAAATGCAGTGGGTTGCACTCTGCCTCATACATTTTAAAATTAGAAACTGTGTTTGGATGATCGCTAACGAGGTTACCCAAGGGTAGGGGTCTTATCTGAACTATGCCTGGAGTCCAAAAGCTGAGGCTAGGCTGGTGTTTGAGGACAGCATGGGAACAAAGCTGAATGTTTCCAAAGCTGTTATGAAAATCATACTGGGATGGAGGGGAACTGTTAGGAAGGCCCATAGTGGGAAAGAGGGAAAGGGAAACAATGACTAAAAACTAAAGGCAGAAACATTTTGTCCAAAGCCAGGAAGGCAAAGGGAAAACTAGAAAATAAAATCTGGCTCCAAGCTCAGACATGATGGCATCTGGAAGAGAATTCCAAAATCATCAGAGAGCCAGGACCACCTTTCCATGGGTCTAGAACTGGACTAGGTAAGGGATGAGCACATAGGGACACAGCTTTGTATTCTTTGTTTTTCCTGATACTTTCTTAGTCTAGTGACAGGAAAAGTGATTGAGGAAAATCTCTGGCAAATCCATGCAGACTGAGGCCAATGCTAATAAACATGTGACCAAAAGCTTTATTGAAGTACTTTTCAGTGCTCTGACTTGTGATAGTTCCCATTGAAGTTTGAAAGTGTAAGACTAAACCCATAGTAACTGGTTACTTTGGTTTCCTGGACCCAGTTCCCATGTATGTGTGTGTTGGGAGTGTGGGCACTTCCCATACCAATAAGCAATTCTCTTGACCAGCTGGGTGTCCTATAATTCACATCAACTCTGGCACTTTCAAGCTGGAGATGCCACAGGTCTAGGGTTCAGTACTACAAGATTGTCTCCCCTCCACGACCCCTTCTGAAGCCAGTCACAAGCCCAGGCTATCACCTGGGCTTCTGACCGACCAGCTATAGATTGGAGGTTCCAACGACCCCCTCCTTGGACTTCTGAGATGGTTGCAAGTCAGGTTGTTACCTATATTTCTGACCAACTGGCTATAAACCAGAGATTCTCATGACCCCCTCCTCAGATTTGAGTAATTTCCTCAAGGGGCTCACAGAACTCAGGGAAACATTTTACTTACCAGAGCACAGGTTTCTTGTAGGACATCCCTCAGGAACAGCCGGATGGAACAGATGCATGGACAAGGTCTGTGGAGCTTCTGCGCCCTCCCCAGGCTGGCCACCCTCCCAGCACCTCCACGTGTGCACCAATCCAGACACTTTCCAAACCTGTCCTTTTGGTGTTTTATGGAGGCTTTATTACAAAGGCATGATTGATTACATCATCAACCACTGGTGGTTGAACTCAGTCTCCAGGCCACCTCCCCTCCCCAGAGGCAAGGGGGGTGGGACTGGAAGTTCCAACCCTCTAATCACTTGGCTGACTGCACTGGCAACCAGCCCCCATCCTTAAGTGCTTTGGGAACTCAGCTTATTCACATAGCAAAAGGCATCTTTATGACTCTCAACACTTAGGAAATTCCAAGGGTTCGGCTGAGAACCCTAAGCCCGAACAGTGGAAGAAAACCAAATATATCAAAGAAATATCTACATTCTCATATGTATTTAGTCATCTGCATTACTTATATTTGGTTATTTGAATAACCAAAATGTATTTTTCTTATAAATCACCATATTACATGGGTTAGGACTACAATTAGCATGGCTTCCAATAAATTAACAGCGGTGTTTGTACCATGGTTATAAGGGCCAATTGTTTAGGTGTTCCCTAAATGTGGGTTATCGAGAAAAAAATCCTTTGTTCTACCCAATCTATCTCCCTCTTTTTCTTCCTATACAAAATCTAACTCTATGAAGATTCTTAAACTTTTTTATATATGGTAGTATATATAAAAAGGAACAGTATTTAAAAGAAAACAAATGATTAAGTAAAGACTAAAGCATTTGTTAGTAACTTGCTTCTTTAGGGTCTTCATAAATACACACACATACACACACGGAGAGAGAACTTATAAATATCCAAACCTAATGCTATAAACAACCTTAGACATTCTTAGACTCAGCTGTGGTAGAGAAAGTAACAAAAGCAAAGTAAAATCTAGGGGGATTTGGCATCAGAGAATCTAAAACCTAATTCAAAATGGCTGACATGATAAGACTTACATAAAAAGAAGTTCTGAGATGAAACAGGCTAATTCCATTGCTCAGAGATACTGTCTAGGGCCTACATTCTTCTAATCTTTCGCGCCACCATTTTTTAGAATGTTGGCTTATCTTCTCTCATGCCTACAACATGGGTGTAGCATTGCTAAGTACCACACCAAACAATTGTCCATAGCAAGAAGAGGCCACGGTTTCCAGTGTTTTCTTTGCCAAGAGTAGAAAGAAAGAAAGAAAGAAAGAAAGAAAGAAAGAAAGAAAGAAAGAAAGAAAGAAAGAAAGAAAGAAAGAAAGAAAGAAACTGTTCCTAGAAATCTCCAGAAGACCCTCTCTCACGATCACTGGCTGAAACTGATAAACAACATGCACCTTCTTCCCCTCCTTCTCCACTACACCGTGAACGCTGTGAAGAGGGACCTGTGAATTATTTATCTCTGTATCTCCAGGCCAAAGTGCATTGTCTAGAATTAAATGGATGCTCAACTAAAGTCTATTGAATAAGGTAATCTATTCCATCCACTTGGCTTAATTTAGTGAGCCATTTTTATTCAAATACTAAAGACTTTTAACATTTTAAAAGAAAATTAAGAGAGGAAGACCTCTATCCCGGACTAATAATGATTTTGCTTTTGTTGCATTTTGTTTTATTTCATATTAATTTTGAGACAGCAAGAAAAGAAACTTAGGGGAAAGATGACTATACCAAGGGTAAACAAGTCTTCTGACACCAAGTCACTTTATCACTGCCTTTGAACACCAGGCGTATGGATGAAGTGGCATCATATTAGGCTCCAGTTTTAGAAAGGAAAAGGCAATAAACCTTAAGAGTCTTGGGCCCTTGCAAGCTCTACTAACAGTTATTCTTTACCAGTAAGCCTTGTGACGTTGGTCAAGTCAGTTGAATTAAGTCTCAGCTTCCTCATCTGGCAAATGAGCATAACTGTACCCTCTTTAGTTACCCACAGGCTTAAACTGATGAATAAGAAAAGATTATTTCCGTGAAAGCATGTTGGCTCTAAAAACTGTCATTCAAATATAAAGGCTCATCTTGATTCACCATATAGCATAATGTTGGGAATCTTATAATTTACTTTAGACAAAGAAATATCTAGTACCTTCCAGGTGTGGTGAATTGCCAGTTCTGATACAAAAGCTGTTTGAGCTATCCGCCACAATGCAGGTAGCCCAATAGTGACTGTTCAACTTCAGCTTAATGGTTATATGAACCTCTTACATCCAAGAAGCATCTCTTTGCTTTTGGCATCAGCAGTCTCTAAAATAATGCTCAGACATAATGCCACTCAACAAAGCTTTGTTAATGAAAAGAGCAATTTGGAAACAAAGCAAAACAAAACAACCCATAATGGAAGGCAACACACTACAATGACTAAAAGTGTGTGTTCTAAATTTAGACTCCCTGTGTTCAAAATCCTTGATCAATCTACTTAATCCTTACAATCTTGGGCTTCTTTTCTTCAGCAAAATGGATATAATCATAGCAGAGCTTCTGCATAGGGTTCTTGCCAGGATTAAATTTAGGTAAAATCCTAGCACCATGTCTGGCACATGGTAAACAGTAAATGAATTCTAATTTATTGATATTAATCTTTTTCTTAAAGGCTAAGAATTGCCTTTCTTTTACCATTGACTATTAAATGTGATGAAATCATAGATTAATAGGCATTACGGAAGGGTAGATCATGTGTGGTTTAACAAGCAGTAACAAAATCATGCCAAATGTTATCCATATGCCATCACAAGTATCTAATACGTATTACAGGTCAGCCACTGCAGGAAAGAGCAGAAGTCCGTTTTGTCATGGGACCACCCTCTGCAGCCACAGCTCTTCCTCAGCCTGGCCAGTTAAGCACACAATCATATCTTTCTGTTTGCTCCTGTCCTTGTTCATGCTCACCAGGTACAAAGACAGGAGACTGGCCCAGCACAAGTCGGAAATAGAGTGTTTCACCCCCAAAGGGAGTGTGGGGAATGGTGGGAGAGCAACAATGAGCAGGTAAGCAAACTGTGAGTGGCCTGAGGTGGTGTGAAATCAATGTCCGTAAGCTAGAGGAACAGGTGGCTCCCTGGTGTAGGTCCTCGCTCCACTGTGTACCCCATGCAGTGTGTCCAACGGGGTCACCACTGGTTTTCTGTGTGTGTTTGATTTGCAAAACCCATGCCATCCTCATGTGAAGTGATGGGAGCCTCCTGTCCCAGATGCTGCTGTTTCCCAGGATCGTGTGCTTTGCATGTCTGAAGCCTTAGCTCACATTCAGTTCTCCCATGGATTTTAACTTATTGGTCAAATGCTTCTGGAGTTTGCAAAGTGGAAGAGATTGGAGGAAATTCACATTTCAGGACTGTCCAATCAGTTGTCAAAACAAAGGGCAAAAGCCTAGGACTGGTTCTGAGGGAAGGACTGCAATGAGGAAAGATTCCAGCCCTGTCCCAGACAAACCTGGGAATTAATCTGACTTTGTTTCGATGTAACATCATCTTACAGACAAGGGCAAATGCCGGGCCAAACTAGTGAGCTGTAGAGGCAAGAAGCTTTTCATGAACTGAAATCAGGAAAGCTAGTCCTCCTCTAGCTACCATAGCTTTGCAGCTCCTTTCTTTCTCTGTGTCTGGTGGCAAACAACCCCTGTCGCTGCGCTGTGCATGTTCCTTCATACCAGGCTCTCCAAACTGAGCTATGCCCAGGCAACTGGGTTATTTAGAACTATAAGCATCAACTTAGTTGTGTTGCATGAAATGAACGTGCTTTATTGCATGGGACCGTGTTTCAAGAAAAGGGCTCTGGAGATAAATACTGTTAAGATTGGCATTGAACAGTTCCAGAATGTCAGAGGAGCCCCGAGTTGGGGAATCACTCACCATGAGCTAACTCTCCACTTCTACTGTGTTGTGGCATTTCCCCATCCATCAGTGGTACAAAGGTGTGGAAGGGAAGCTCCTGCAAGTCAGCCTGGGTGAAAGGAAAGGGGAAGTGCAGGAAGTACAGTGCGTACATATGTGTGTGTGCGTGTGCTGAGAGCAGAGCTTGGGATCCAGCTGCACAGCAAGAAGATAATTCTGTTGAGCCCTGTTGAACTTTCACCCCAAACATTGTATTTGCTTACTCTGTAGTAGGCTCCTTCTAGTTTTCAAAATAATGTCTAACTTTCTCCAAGGACCACCGCATTGCACAACTTCTGGAGAGGGGGCGGTGGAATTCATTTTGCAGTCTGTGAAAACGGTGCCTGGAACTGTGTAGCATATAGTTTGACCAATCATTTAGAGCAGCCCTGTCCAAGAGCTTGGCCAGCTTTGTCCGTGGCTCCCAGGGACAAGGCAATGAGAGCATGTGTACCTGTGTAGGCATATATATGTGTGTGCACATTAGTGTATCTGGGGTCCTTATGCCTGTGATCCCTTTATACAGCCATCTTTGGATCTCAGTGTATCCGGAAGATAAGCCTCAATGGATCATTTTGTGGAAGTAACTCCCACAAAATGGTTTCCTTTCATTGGGCCTACTGGTTTCCTTCTATTCACACATGACAAAGTGCCATAATTCCTGTCCTTGAAAATCAGTCAAACAGCACTGGAGTTGGCTGGACAAGGTGAAAATGACTGTATCAAGTGACTATAGGAGCTCTGTCCAGAGTGACTTCTGATTTGAAGCAATTGTCTAGGACTGGACTTCCCAAACTTTGTTGCCTAACAAACGTACTGAGACAAAGTCTGTACTGTAACAAGTTTCCTAGGTCATTCCAATTTATATCCATAAACCAATATTGTGGAATGATCCATTCGTCTAGGAGATGACATGGAGCTATTCATGGTAAACATTAGGTCTCCATTGTGTCATGCACTGTTCCTGAGAGTATTTAGTCAATGTCTGGAAATCTCAGATCCAATCAGCCCAGCGATTAGATTTGCTCAAAGCTGTCTTGATTGAATATGGGTGAGGAGATGGATAGGAGATAGTAGGAAAGGGTAAGGGGACTCCAGGTCAACCAGACCACTATTCCTTGGGTCAGGTCCAGATATATAGAGATAGCAATTAAATGTATCTACACGGGGAATAGTCTAAGTTTCTCTACAACGGCAAGATAATAGTTAGCTTTTGTTTCCTCACTTGTCTGGATATAGCTGAGGTAATGACAAGGCTTTTTACACTGATATATCCAGGTGAAGCCCAGGGGACTACTGCATGCATTAGTAAGGATAGTTCTGTTGGAATGACCATCTCAGCCCCATGGATAAGCACAATTCATTGGGAACAAATGGTTTTCCCTTCCTACTTTTTCTTCCTTCCCATTTCTTTAGCATTAAATAAAAACTGGTGGAAGAGAGTGAAAGTACTGGAGAGGGAAAGCGAGTCCTTCAGTGTTCTAACAGAGCTTTCCATTAGGGAGGAGAAAAGGCCTAGAGACACATAAAAGGAGAGGCCAAAATGTCCAAGACTGTCAAATCTTTCTTTCCAACTTCATATTTGTTTATATAAATACACACACATACACATACAATGACATTTATCCAGGAGAAACAAGTTGAGAATGAATATTAAGAGAAAAAGCTATCAGAAAGGAGATAGAGGCAATGTAAACCATTTCTAAAGAAGTTACAGTAGTTAATCCCAGTGTGCTGCCTTTGGAATTGAATAGAAGAGCTGGGGAGAGGATCAGTATTCGATTTTTACAGATACTTTTGGCATCAGCTGTTGAGGCCCTCTTTCTTAGCAGCTCCCACTCCTCCCCTGAGTTGTTTCCCAGAGTCAGAGTCAAGCATATTTACTCTGCAAACATCTGGGCTGGTTCTGTGGCCATTACCAAACAACCCGTCGCAGGGTGGGGCTAAGAAATGCTTAACAATCACAGAAAACCTGGAGTGTCGCCCTGAATCTCATTTGCCTATGTTTTCCATCCTGAATCTATGCAAAGGACAGGACCCAGTGAATTCATGCCTGGGGTGATTCTTCCAGAGCCAAGTTACCTGGCAGGGAGAGAGAATTTTCCTGTGCAAGCAGCCCTAGAGCTGAACACTATCATCTTACCTGAAACAATGACGGGGCCTTACAGACACTCCCTCACTTCTTCGTTTTCCCTCCACCCCCACATTTGGAAAGGAATAAGAACATTATATGTATCCCTAACACTCTAGCTTCCTGAAATATTATGTTGTTATTTTCCTTTTATGTGAATTTTTTTCTCTTCTGTCGGAATCTAGCATAACTTGTCATCTTTTCGTATTTCCACAGTGGACAATCTAAATGTGTTTCAGAGCAGAGACCTCCTGATTGCAGGAGAAGTGAAAGAGAGTCCTAAACAGGGAGGTGCTCTAAGAACTGGAAATTCTCTAAGCCCTGTTATGGTGTGAGTTCATACTGAGAAGGCCCACCTCAGAGATGGCTAAAACCTCAATAATGAATGTTATGATCTCTTGTCTCAGCAGGGCCATTCCATCAGAGTGCTCATTGGAGTCTGCGTTCTGAGGTGCTCATGTCATGTCGTACCCCCTGAAGGAGAGGAATAGACATCCTGAGCCTCCCAGTCTTTCTTTGGAAAAGTGCTCCCTAATCAAATGAAATAGATAGATCTATAGTCCCCCTCCAGTACTTGAAGGAAGGAGGGTGGTACGTGGTGATTTTTACTGTTGCAATGTCAGGATATCAATTAGGTGAGGTATTAATCTCCAATCACTTGAGTAACTGATTTTCACCTAGTAGATGTAGCTTCTAATTTTAGTGGGTATAAATATTTCATAGACTCTTCAGAGAATCTGATAGTAGTCATGTCATAATCACGAGGAACTCAGATTTGAAAAGCAATTCCAAAATGTGATGTCTGTGTTAAGACTGTTTTGCCTTTCATTGATTCAATTATATCTTCCCTTGTGTAATGCTCATGTATTAAGCACCTACCACGAGCCAAGCACTTACAAGACTCTGGAGATAAATGGATGACAAAGACTTGACTGATACCCTTGAAACTCCATAGTCCACAAGAGAACAGAGTCAGAAAAAAACAGATAATTGCAATGCAACAAAAATCCCTGTCCCACAGGAGAACTAATGTGTACAGTTAACTCATTTGCTATCAGAAGCTACAGCTTATACCAGTGCAAACAGAATTAAGAGTAATATAAACTAAATAATATTAACCTGAACTGAGTGTTCAGAAAGGACTATACATAAAGTTGTATAAAATTCAGAGCCACAGAGAGAAATGTTCTGTCTTTCCAGTATGAAGCCAGTTAGTTTCATAGTGATAGGATTACTGCAGTAGTCTTCTCTTCATTCCTCCCCAAAGTCAGTTTCAGATTAATGTTCTAAGTTACGTTTAGAGATGTTCTAAAGTAAGTAACAGGGGCACCTGGGTGGCACAGCGGTTAAGCGTCTGCCTTCGGCTCAGGGCGTGATCTCGGCGTTCTGGGATCGAGCCCCGCATCAGGCTCCTCCGCTGTGAGCCTGCTTCTTCCTCTCCCACTCCCCTGCTGTGTTCCCTCTCTCGCTGGCTGTCTCTATCTCTGTCGAATAAATAAATAAAATCTTAAAAATAAATAAATAAATAAATAAATAAAATAAAGTAAGTAACAATAACCAGTTATTACCATTGCTGTAATTACTGTGCATCAAACACAGTAGTGGTCCCTTCCCATTGGTTATACACTAGATTCTCCCAAGAATGATCTTTCCATGGTACAGATGAGGAAAATGAGGCTCAGGGATATTAAATAACCAACACAGTAGAGTGAATCAAAGACCTTAAAACCTGGTTCCAGCACTAGCCAATGTGACCTTGAGGCACCATTTTACCTCCTTAATCTCCACTGTCCGTAAAATGAGGATAATAATAGAGTACTTCCTTACTACATGATGCTGTGAAAACTAAATGAGATAATGCAAGCACAGCACTTAGCAGGCATTCAATAGATTCTATTTAGTATTACTGTTAACCAAGGCTACTCAGCTTAGAAAGTCCTTTTTTTTTTGTTTGTTTTTTTGTTTTTTTTCTTCCATTCTCCACTTGCTATCATGGTTGTTTTCTCAACAATCAATTCTGGGAAAGTATGTAAAATAAAATCTAGTAATTTCAATGAAATTAATTCAATGATATAATTACTCTGCTTTAAAATTCATGTTCTCCCATGGTTCTCCCTGGGTGCTTAGATACACCAGACTACACCAGACACTGGCTTAAGTCCTTTATCTATATGATCTTTTATTTCATCTTTAAAAAGGTAAACGATAAAGTCCACACTGGAGCCAAACTCAGTTTGATTCTGGAATTCACACTCTATGATACCTACCACCTGGGATAAAATCCAAGCCCATGCATTCAGAATACAAGGACCTTCACACACTAACCCTATTCTAATTCTGACCGTTCTCCAAACATGCTGACTCCTTTCTACAATTTCACACCCTAACACGTGCTGTGTCTCCACCTGAATTGCCCCATCCTTGCTCCTTGAATCCATCTTTTCCAACCCCCAGTCCTGTTCTGCCTGGCAAACTTACTCAGCTTTCAAAACCCAAATCTAATGTCAATTCCTCTTTGAAACCTTTCCAAAATTCTTACAATCTATTTTACATCTCCCAAACTCATAATTCTAAAGTATCTTGAGTATAATAATACTGCATATTATCTGGTCACCTGTCTCTTCCCACTAAACTTGAAGGTTTTTGAAGGCAAAAACATGTCCTGTTCAATTTTCCACCCTCAGTATCCAAAAGTGCTCTGGGACTGTTGACTCAGTCAATCAATCAATAAGAGTGCAAGGAGAACCTTTCTGCATGTAGGCTGCACTATTTAAGGGACCATGGTGTGTTCCAGAAAACATGGAATAATCTCCACCCTAAAGAACTGACAATCTTTTTCTTGTTCTTTTTTTTTCTTTTTAAGATTTATTTATTTGAGAGAGCGAGCATGCAGGGGAGAGGCAAAGGGAGAGGGAGATAGAGTCTCAAGCAGACTCCATGCTGAGGGTGGAACCTGATGTGGGGCTCAGTCTCATGACCTTGAGATCACGACCTGAGCTGAAACCAAGAGTTGGATGCTTAACTGACTGTGCCACCCAGGTGTCCCTGACAATCTTAATAAAGGAATAAAACTCATTCTGAAGGAAACTGCAGGAGCAATCGACTACATTAAGGTATAGTTATATCTGTGATCCAGATAATAAGGCCCAGATTTGAATAAGGGAGGGAGAAAGCAACATGGCATGCAGTTTCAAGTTCAGGTTTTTAGAATCCCTGGAAGAAAACTTCACAAACTATATTTTGAAGAATGTTAGACCAAGTGCAAGAGATACTCCATGAGCTGGAAAGAAGAAACGGCAGAAGTAACAGTAAGGATGAAATTAGTGTAGCCAACACTACATGTTATATGCACTTCTTGGAGATTTTCAGTGAGTGCTTACAAAACAAAGACTTGAGGGGCACTTGGATGGCTGGGCATGGAGGTCCCATGAATCTCTCTAAGCATCAGCTTTATAGTCTATAAAATAGTTGATAAGGGATTAAAAATAGCATATATATGAAAACATACATGGATATTTTAAAGGAGTAAGAGAATCTAAATGAGGCAGTCAGATATACATACAGAAGGCAGTATATTGCTAGCAAAAGACAAAAGCAAATATTAATCAGGAACATCTGTTATTTTTTGTAGGCACCTACCTAATAAATTTTCTAAGGAGCCAGAGAAAGATTCCTGTCATCTATGAGGAACCAAGAAGATTGACATAAACAAGATAATAGTGTATAGGATAGATATAAAAAGTCATTTTAATACTAAAATTATTAGTATATACTAATATATTAGTAGATATATACATATAAATTTGTATATAAAATTGTGTTAGTATTAGGTGTACAAGATTTGATATATGTTCTATATATATATAGAAAAATGATCACCACAATAAATTTAGCTAACAACATCCATCACCACACATTTACAATTTCTTCTTGTGAAATTTTAAGATCTATTCTCTTAGCAACTTTCAAATATACAATACAGTATTATTAACTACAGTCACCATGCTGTACATTAGAGCCCCAGGACTTATTTCTCTCATACCTGGAAGTTTGTACCTTTTGGCTCTCTTCACTCATTTCACCCACCCCCAACTCCCACTTCCACCAACCACCAATCTGTTTTCTGTATCTATTAGTTCAGGTTTTTGGGGTTTCTTTTCTTTTTTTTTTTTTTTTTTGTTTAGATTCCACATACACATGATATCATACAGTATTTGTCTTTCTCTGACTTATTTTACTTATTACAATGCTTTCATATTTCATCTGCATCATCCATACTGGGACAAATAGTGAGATTTCCTTATTTGGGGAATGGCTGAATGATATTCCACTGTGTGTTTGTGTATATGTAAATATGTATCACATTTTCCTTATTTATTCATCTGCTGATGGACACAGAGGTTGTTTCCATGTCTTGGCTATTGTAAATTATGTTGTAGTAAACATGGGACTGTAGATATCTTTTCAAGACAGTGATTTCATTTCCTTTGGAAAAATACCCAGAAGTGAAACTGCTGGATTGTATGGTAGTTCTATTTTTGATTTTTTGAGGAACTTCCACATTGTTTTCCAAATTGGTTGCACCAGTTTACATGCTCACCAACAGTGCATGAGAGTTTTCTTTGTTCCACATCCTTGCCAACACTTGTTATTTCCTGTCTTTTTTTTTAAGATTTTATTTATTTGTTTGTCAGAGAGAGAGAGAGAGAGAGACAGAACAAGCAAGGGGAACGTCAGGCTCCCCACCGAGCAAAGAGCCTGATGCAGGACTTGATCCCAGGACCCTGGGATCACAACCTGAGCCAAAGGCAGGTGCTTAATTGACTGTCTTTTTGATACTAGCAATTCTAATAGGTGTGAGGTGATATCTCATTGTGGTTTTGATTTGCATTGCCCTGATGATTAGGGATGATAAGTACATTTCTATGTATATATTGGACATTTAGATGTCTTCTTTGGAAAAACGTTCAAAAGGGGTGCACTTTCTTTACTCATCTGTCAGTAGACATTTAGGTTGTTTACACAACTTTGCTACTGCAAATAATGCTGCAGTGAACATGGTAGTGCTGATCCTTCTTTGAGATCCTGATTCCAATTCCCTTGGATATATACACAGAAATGGAATTGCTGGATCATATGGTAGTTCTATTTCTAATTTCTTGAGGAACCTCCATAATGTTTTGCCAGTGGCTGCACCATTTTGAATTTCCACCAACAGTGCACAAGGGTTCTTTTTTTCCACATCGTAGCCATCCTAACAGGTGTGAGTGATCATATTGTATTGTACATTTAAAAAAAGTCTGTTAAGAGGGTAGATTTCATGTTACGCATCCTTACCACAAGGAAAGAGAGACAGACAGATGGAGAGAGAGAGTTAGGCATCTGACATATCCCAAAGGGGATGGGACTGGAACTTACTCAGCACCTCATATCTGTGACATGTTCCTGTTTACATCCAGTAAGAAAAAATCATCAAAAATTACCTTAAGCAGGGAGCCTGGGTGGCTCAGTCGGTTAAGTGTCTGCCTGTGGCTCAGGTCTTGATCCCAGGGTCCTGGATTTGAACCCCGTGTCAGGATCCAGGCTTAGTGGTGGGGAATCTGCTTCTCCTTCTTTCCACGCCTCCCTCCAACCCCCACCCGCTCGTGTGTTCTCTCTCTCATAAATAAATAAATAAATAAATAAATAAATAAATAAATAAATAAAATCTTTTTTAAAAATTTCCTTAAGCCAGGAGCTTTGTGTAGATAATAAGGATGTTGGTGGTAGGTAACAACCAGGATTCAAACCTCAAAACTAAAGTACTCTTCATCATTACAGTTAAGGTAAATAAGATCAAAAGGAATCTTTTTTCTATGCAGAAATCATTTTCTCAGCAACCATTATCAAATCCTGGGACATTCTCTTATTCTCCACTCCCTCAGTATTCATCTCTGCAACATTCAGGTCAATGCTATTAGAGAGCTTTGGAATTTACTATCAGGTCATTTTCTGGATACAAACTTGGGTGTTATCATTTCCTTGGATGCTCCATAAGGATGTGTCTTGTTAGCCCTTTAGTTTTTGTGTGTTCTTAGCACACAGACAATACTGCATTTTGGCAATGACTCTGTATTTAAGGTGAGATCTGGGGCAGTGTTCTGCCTTTTATTTGACTTGGGCACAAATTCCATAAGCCTCAGGTTTTGCATCTATAGTACAGTTTAATAATATCTGTTTATTTTTTTTTTAATTTTTATTTATTTGAGAGCAAGAGAGAGCAAGAGAAAGCACAGGAGAGAGCAGGAGCAGGGAGCGGGGAGGGAGAAGAAGGCTCCCTGCTGAGCAGGGAGACCAAAGCAGGGCTCATCCCAGAACCCCAGGATCATGACCTGAGCCAAAGGCAGCCACGTAACCAACTGAGCCACCCAGGCATCCCTAATAATATGTTTATATGAGGCATTCAAGTGATAGAATTTGCTTCATTTCCCTAATACTCGCAGCCAACTACCCTGTAACAGGTACCATACTAAGCATAGGAAATGTACATAGTCACTGTCCTTGGAGTGTTCCAGGTTTAGTACAGAAACAGACTTGTAAATAAGTGATTAAAAATACCATGCAATAGGGGCGCCTGGGTGGCATAGTGGTTAAGCGTCTGCCTTCCGCTCAGGGCATGATCCCGGCGTTATGGGATCGAGCCCCACATCAGGCTCCTCCGATATGAGCCTGCTTCTTCCTCTCCCACTGCCCCTGCTTGTGTTCCCTCTCTTGCTGGCTGTCTCTATCTCTGTCAAATAAATAAATAAAATCTTTAAAAAAAATACCATGCAATAAGTGCTATGTTAGACAGCTGTTGTGAAGGTCAAATATAATAAAGCAGATGAAAACACCGTGTGAGGTGTAAAGTTCTATTCCAAAGGGAGCTATTATCATCCTGGGATTCTCCTCTTCTTAGTCATCAATTCCAACCCCATATTTTATTCAAGCTTTAAATCAAGCTGGATTCCTCCACCAAGTCTTCTTGGTGGTACCACCCAAGGGGCGCAAAATAGCTGTGTCTTCTTTTGTTCTCTCTTTATGAAACTGTAACCTGGGCTACAAATAGTAATTGCTGGAAAACATAATTTCCATTTTGGATGTAAAAACATCCTCTAATCTTAGTTGAAGTACCTCTACTAAAACCTAGAACTTGCATCTCAGTATGAGGAGTAGTTTAGTTTGAGGTTTGAGCCCAGGTTACTGAATTTTAGATTTAAACAATAGCTTCACTTGAGAAAGAAAACTCTGTGGTGATCCAGCAGAAAGCTTGGCACATGCTCCTGCTTTACGTCCTTCGTTGAATGCTCTTTCCTTATGAGGACGTGGGGAAAGTAGCAGCTAGAGGCACGGGGCACTTTAATAACCCACCCTGGATGGATTGTGACCTGTTGAAAAGGCATCCTGTTAAACCAAAGACTAGTTAAAATAGGGCCAAGTGGTTCTTGTCCCACAAGGATTTTTATTAGGGACTAAATGCCTAGCAAAAGATGTTCTCTGATGGAATTATCATAGAAGCAGGCAGCCACTGCTCGCTCCCAACTACATAAAAGGGAGGCAAAAGTCCACCCCACAAGGTTGTTGGAAGGGCTTCCAGGGATTGAGCATGTGGCATTAGCTGCTTTGCCGTATATGCAACACACATATTAATTGGATTTTGTTTATCCATGTTATTTTAACATTCCCCAGGCTTTAAGACCTAGTTAATCTCCACTTTATTTGCAAATCCTTCCTTGAAACTTCTTTCCCTAGTGAGGAAACTTTTCTCTGCACTCCTCTAATACCAATGCGCAAGGACCTAAACGTCTTTTCTTGCACAGTTTTCAGATCAGTATATTCCTTTCCATCCTCATTTTTTCCACACCTGTTAGCATCTTAACACTGTGTCCCTGCACTATGAAAATAGCTTCTTAAATCTACCCTGGACACCACTCTTTTGCTTGTGTCAATCTTCTTGGCTCCTTATGCCTGAAGGACTAATTAACTTAACAGATATTAATTAGGCCTTAACATATTCCTGAAGTAGGACCAGGACTAGGGCAGACAAGGAATAAGGTCAATGGATGAAGCTGCAGTGAGATTTTAAAGAAGATTTTGGCATGATTCCTACATTTAATTGTTTTTGTTGAGTTCCAAAAATATCGAATACCTAAAATATTAAATAACGCAAAAAGAATTCTTGCGTTGAAGAATAACACAGAAAAGAACCCATGAGTATTTCTTGATATATTCATTCATTTATTGATTGAGTATGTAGATCACATATGTATCTAATAATTAGACCATCTTCTGGTCAAATATATTAGACCACCTATCTATTCCAGACACTGATAAGAAGTTCGAGGCTAATTACTAATGAGTTATTAAAATAGCAAAAGAAAAGAAAGAACATCCTTGCAGGTCATGGGTGGCCACAAAGCATTTTTATAGTGGACAAAAAAGTCCAAACTCTTACCTGCTGATGCTTTAACTTCTTATCCATCCCCACACAGGGCTACTGCTTATCTTAGAACATCCTTTGTGGATTTCTGAACTTAGTCACTGCTATCTTTCCGGGAGGGCAATGCCTACTGCTCTTTTTGGACTTTGCCATAATCTACTAATTTTTCAAGGTGTAGATACAATCTGTCTTCTGGAGGCAAGAATCATTCCCTGGCCACTCCCCTCCTGCTACAAATGGTTTCTTCCTCTTGCGAAGTTTTGAATCCATTGTGATCTGTACCCTACAGTTACCCAATGAACTACTTGTTCTCATGCTCCACAATCTCTCATTCTCCTTGTCCTCAGCACCCTTCCACCTGCCCACCTGCTTCCTTCTTTCAAGGACCTAAGGAAAAGAAAAACAACCTCTATCAAAATACTATGAGTAACTCATATTGCTAGCCTTCTATGTGCATCTTCTCTCTTGCCCTCTTTGAGGGAAGTTTCATATCAGCAACTCTCCACCACAGTACCAGAAAGTACTGATCAATCACAATCATTTGCAAAGGTAGCATATATCATTTGTTAACCAATATTCGTTGAAATGCCAAAGTTTGCAAAATAGTTATCCTTGAAATTATACCATTCTTATTTAGTGGTATTCCAAAAAAAGTCAGAGAAAAAATAAGTGTGCCACACATAAAACAACGGTCTTTTATTAGATCACAGCACGGGGAAAAAAAGAGGGGCTGAAAATTGCTATATGATATTTTATTTATATGGTGATAAATAACTGCCTTCATGATCGAGACATCTAATCATTATCCTTGGCAAGTATAAATGCTTGGTCAACCTGTGCTATTTGAGTTAACAACCAAAGAGTGATATAGGGTGCTTTCTTGAGACTTCAAAGTACATGATTAAGAAGAACAAAGACATATGGTAATAGAGAATATAAATCAAATGACTAACTTATCGACTTAAAAATGCGTATCATCACCAGGTAACATCTGAGGGCTTCTCTTCCATGAAGTAAGGACAGCTCACTTCAAAAAACAAATATGGATGGTGTACTGTCATGAAAAATGAACTGGAAATCATGAGATGGTATTGGTTCCACGTTGTCATTTTCTAACTGCTTAACTTTGGGTAAATCACCTATCTCACTGAGCCTCAGTTTTCTTATCTTTGAAAGGAAGACCAAGACATTGATCCTATCTACCTTTGACAATCAGTGTTCCTAAAGTACTTTATAAAGCAGTATGCAAATATAAGGTGATAGTGCTTCGATTATTGTGTCACTGTAGGTAATTCATTTCGATTTACTTAAGTGTTTTTGTCTATATGTGTATTTCTAATGCATACATTATCACAGCCATTTAACTTTTTTTTGTCAACAAGATAGCTATTTACATCCATTTATGCTGTAACTGAGGAAATTTATATGGATGATTCTGCCGTTTTCTTATATATCATGGTGTATTTCTCGGTGTAATTTTCAAAGTCAAGATGTCAGATTTTAGGGAAGACTCAGAAAGAAATTATTCCACCTAATTTAGAGTGTCTGAATATAAACAATATCAAATAGCTCATTATCTTTTAAAAACCATATTTCCATATTTCGTAATTCAAAGCAAATTATGGCAAGAAAAATATACTGATAAAAGTTTAAGAAAATGTGCAGAAAATGGAACTGCAATTGGAAATCTTCTGCTTATAATATTCTTGATTCATGAAATTCTTTCACTGGCCTAATATTTTCTGAAGTCACTCCGTATCTGCTAGTGACATTACAAGCTTTTAAAAACTTTTCAAAAATATTTTTTTGTATTAGGAAGCTCATGATCTTACTATTCCTCTCTCCTGGCTGCCTCTCCACTCAAAATCATAAACAAGAGAGGTTTAGTAATGAAGATAATTTTTTCATGAAAAGAATGTGCTAATTTTCAAAGGATATATTTGATTATTCTGATGCCCTAGATCTGTACAACTCATGAAGGTACTACTAAACCATGTAACAAAAGAGAGGATAAAGGCATAGTTTTTTAATTCAGTGAAATATTCTGAGGATTTTAGTTGTTTATACGGCCTTAATAAAACCCTAAACAATTTCTCAGGAAAAAAACCCACACAGGTCATTCAACAGCCATTTTTTTAAATTATTTTTATTCAACAGCCATTTAAAATGAACACAAAAATTCTAAATTCCATTGACTTTTTGGATGGTCCAACTCTATTAACATTTGCCTCCTCATGATGGTGTGCCATGGCAGAATGCTACCTCCTACAGGTTTTGGCAGATGAATAGAGAAACTGGGAGAGGTCATTGAGCTGACATTCAGAGCCTGTTTGAAGTGAATAAATTATGTGTCATGCATGGAATAGATAAAGGAAAAATAAACTTCTGAGAATAAAGGTAGAAGATGTCATTTTGGCCGACACAAACTGTAAACGAAAAACAAACAAAAAATGCAACCCTCAAATAACATGATCAAAATGCTTTTTTTCTCCCTCTCAGAAAAGAACCAATTGTCATAGTAGAAAGAACATTAGATCAGCTAGTATTATATTTGGCAAAGCGTTAACTGGTACCTGGAAAGAGCACAGAGTTTTCACAGGTTTTTTTTGGCCAAACTGTCCTTTCCAGATGTGGCAAATCATCTGTTCTGTCTCTCTCCATGCCTCTCTCCTCCTTCTTTTCTAATGCCTAAAATATTCGGTGGGAAAGGTGAAGTGCTAAAAACAGGTAAGGAAAAGTTGCTTTCCCTTTTCTTACCTCAGGGCCCTCAGGACAAATGTCTAATCCTGATGTGGAAAAAAAAATCTTAACAACAGCAACAATGATGATTTTATCTCAATTGGTTGGAAGATCTGATGGTGAGGTTTGCAGAGGTGGTATGTTTTATAATGTACCCTCATGTGTACTACCGTTTGGGTTCCTCCCAGAAATCATGTGAGGTAAGCAAGGGGAGGTTTATTTCTTCTATTTTGTACCAAAGAACAAAGAGGTACAAAGGTGTTAAGTAATTTGCCCACCATCACTCAGGGCTGGATCTTACACATACATTCTAGGGCTACTATCCATACCTGCCTCCATAAACTTTCATCACTGAGAAGTTTCACTAGAATAGACACACACACACACACACACACACATATGTACATACATATACATATACACATATGCATATATAAATTACAAAAAAGGAACAAATACTTCCTTTGTGATTTTCATGGTAGATATGAAGATCTGTTATTGTACTTAGTTAATGTAATATCTTTTATTTGCATACACTGAGCACTACTGATTACAGTAAGTTATATAAAAAGTAGATCCATAAGACAAAAGAAATAGAATTTCATTAATACTGAATTTTTCTTAATATTATTACTGAATTACTGAATTTTTCTTAATATTGAATTATTTTTAAAATTCTAACAAAAACAATTCAGTTTGGATTTTTTGAAATGGAATGCATTTATCTACTCCATTATTAGTTCAAAGATATTATTGAACACATACTGTGTTCTAGACCATGCACTGGGTCCTATGGCTATAACAGGAAACAAAGAACCCTCTGTCTGTACTCCCACAACACTCCATCCAGCAGATGAGGCGGACATACACCAAAGAGGTATGACGTGCCTAATGCAAGGACTCTGGGAATCCAAGCTAGTCCAGGTGGGGTCAGAAAAACTTCTCTCAAGAAAAAGCAATTAAGGTAAAATTGAAAAAACAAACAAACAAAAACAATGGGAAGAGCTTAGTCAAAATGGAAGAAAGGGAGGGAGCACCATGAAAGAGCATTTCAGGAAGAAGTAAATTGTGGAATATTGTAGAATTTAGTGAAGTGGATGTGATATCTAAGGAGACACTTAGAGTAGAAAAAGACCACAGACCAAACCCAGTGGAACAACCAAAAATATTTTATGGCTTTACCACATAAAATATTTTACGTTACACTTAATTCTCTGTTTCTCAGCCAGAGCTCAAAACCATATTAGTACATTGTTTTTATTTTCTGGGATGCAGTATTCACATGGAATGCAAAAACTAATACTCTTAGACACCTTCTCCTTACAAGAACCTTTCACCTGCACTGTCTATTGAATCCTCACAACCACCTTCACCAAATGATATACTCTCTGCTTTTCATCAAGGCTTACAGACTAGTATTTTCCAAGCACTCAGGCTGGCGGATCCAGGATTAGAACCCAGATTTTGGGCTTCTTTGTCCACTGCACCTTCCAGGACACCACACAATGGTCCTGCTAGCTTTAGAATCCTATTCGTCCATCAAATGCTTACTAAAAGTTCCCATTTTGGAAAAGAAAACCTTTCATGACCCAAGGAATAAAATGAAGTACTCAGATTTGGGCTCCATCTCTCTGGTGTCTCCTACATCCATTTCCATTGGTATACAGATTGCTTGGTGCTCTCTCTCCCACATGACCATGGACACTATGAGCAAAGGCATGGCCGGGAACAACGTCAGTACTCTGTGCAGACTGGCTGGGTAGGATAGCTGCCTTCTTGCACATTCATCCACAGGCTTTTCAATCTGCCATCATGTTTTTAGGCACTTCCACATGTGATTCCAAAGACTGTCACTGTTAATACCCAGAGTTATGTTCCATCAAAATCTCTCTATGTCAAGGGAGCAAGAATCTTTCTACAGTAAAGCTTAGTAGGATAAATCCAGTTATGCATCTAGTTTCTAGCCCATGCTTTGTATTAAAAGTGGCCTCAGCAACCTGAAAGATTATTTGTCCTTCCCAACATGGCTGTTTCTTATCCTGCTGGTAGGAGAGAAAAGGAGTTGTTGGCAACCATCCTCCCAATCAAATCCCATAAATAGTCTGGCCTATTTCTTCTGTGCCATGTTCCAGAAGTTAGTAGACACCTGGGAAAAAGAAAGTAATGCACTAAAAACATAAAAGGTGGCAGGTCAGGTTAATGCAAAAATGTAGAAACAAATCTGGAAACTCTCCTGGAAAGGAAAGTTAGGTTCTGTACGGCAACTCCCAAACCTGGAAAGAGTTTATCCATCCTTTGCAGGAAGTGGGGCAGCGGTGGGGGACATGTCACGTTCCAGAATTCTAAACGACACCAGGTTGCAAAATATTGGGTAGATTAAATGGAATGAGATCTCAGAGGAAGAAGCAGAAAAAGGAAGACCACAAAGAGGAAAGGGGCAGATGAAGAAATGAGAAGCAGTATGGGAAAGAGACAGGAAGCATCCTGTCATAGGAGCACAGAAACAGGGGTCTGTTATCGGAGGAGTTGGTGTCTCAGGCAGAGTGGATCTGGCAGTTGCAGTCCGGCAGTTCAAGGCAGGTGGGCTGCAAATACAATTCAGTTCCCTGCCTGGCGAAAGCAGTTCGGCCCTCCAGCAAGGAGGCCAAGGGAGCAATGGGAACCCAGAAAGAAAGGAGAGCTTCCTCCTAGATTTCTCAGTTTGGGAAACACCTGCTGCGTCATCACTTTGGGGATGGAGTGCATGTAAAATGCATAGATCCTTGGAACCCAATCCAGACAATCAGAATCTCCTGGGGTCCTGCCTGAGATAGTTGACAAATGCCCTGGATGAGTCTTATGCACGATTAAGTTTCATCACCCCTGGCTGAGATGAGAAAACTGGGTGGCCAAAGCCTTTTGTTCATAGACTGCCCAAGGTTATCTCTTGGCCACAGCAGCTAGGACAGAGCTGTATGGACAAGAGAGACCCCCTAGTTACAGAGATCTTAGTTTCCTTTGTGATGAGAAATCCCCCCAGGGTCTCCACAGAACATCCCTGACAGTCAAGTCACATCCTCTGACCATTAATGAGGTTCCTGATAGAGGGTCTGTAGTTTCAGAAGTTGTGTCATATTTAATGGTAAGGAGGACACAGTCAGGACCTGAGAGGCTGAGGCACCAATTGCGTCATCATCAGAGCAGCTTTCAGACCCCAGGGTGGAAACCAAAATGAACTGTGGAGAAAGGGAAGAAGGAGAAAGGACCTAAGAAGTCAAGTGAGCCAGATAACACTTATCAAGACCCTATTTGGAAATCAATATGCTAGGTGCCAAAGGCACTATGCTCCCTCACAGAATTGTTATTCAAGTTTTAGGCCTAAAAACAAATTTGTGAGGAAAATCTGGGTGAAGTAGAAACGCTCTAATTAATTAGAAATGTGTGTATGTGTTCATTGAATTTCTATTTTCCAGCAGATAAGTCAGACTAACTAAAACCATGTTCAAAGTCAGGAGTTCGATACAAATCCCTAGTCAAATATACCAGTCGTTGACATACACCAGTCGTTGACGTGCAGAATAAAAAATGAACTGGAACCACTGTCTATTTCCTCGACTCGTACCCTTTCCCTCCCCTCTGACGACTGGATGGGTGAGTTGAGGTCCTAGTTCTACCGTTTCCTGTCAGAGGCTGCCAACTTCAGGAAGCCTTGCCCAGTACTAGGCACTTCTGCACACCGCCACAATACTGCAAGCCCTGGCTTCTAGCTTTGCAGCATAACCAGCCCTTGCACTCCCGGGTGGGCTCAGAACTACTGCAGAATCTCCATAAATACATTTAACCTTCCTACTATCCCCTACAACACACTTTCGTGGTAATGATAAACCGAAGGCCAATACGATAAAGCGGCCTTTAACGCAAGCAAACAAAAAGCCACTTCCGAGATCTCTGCCCATAGTGTCCGCTGACGCCTTATTTCCCGAAAGATCAGCAACAGTCCTTCCCAATCCGAGTCCCATCACCCAGCACTGGGGAACCTCCGAGTCACCTCTGGTCTCCCTTCTCTCCGCAGCTCCAACGGAAAATCCGTCACGTGGGCCCAGAACGAGAAGAGCAGCCGGGGGCAGCACTTGTGGCAGCGGCTGTCCATCCACATCAACAAGAAGGAGAACCCCAACCAAACCGCCGTCATCAAGCCCTTCCCCAAGAGCACGGAGAGCCGCGGCCTGGGCGCGGGCGGCGCGGGCGGCGCGGGCTGCGGCGCGGGGCCCGCGGGCGGGGGCGCGGGGGTCGCGGGCGGCGGCCCCGGCGGGCCGGAGCCCCCGGACGCCAGTCCCAAGGCACTATACGACGTGGTGGAGGCCGAGGAGCACTTCCCCGTGCCCGCGCGCCCGCGCTCGCCGTCGCCCATCAGCACGCTGAGCCAGCGCGCGGGCTCGGCCAGCCGCACGGACGACGACGTGCCGTCGCTGCACTCGGAGCCCGCGGCGCGCAGCAGCTCCTCGCAGGGCTCGCTCATGGAGCAGATCAGCAGCGTGGTGACCCGCTTCACGGCCAACATCAGCGAGCTCAACTCCATGATGCTGTCCACCTCGGCGCCCGGCCCCGGCGTCGGCGCCCCTCTCTGCTCGTCCTACCTGATCCCCAAAGAGATCCAGCTTCCCACAACCATGACGACGTTCGCCGAAATCCAGCCGCTGCCCGCCATCGAGGTCACAGGCGGCTCGCAGCCCGCGGCGGCTGCGGCGGCGGCGGCAGCGGCCCCGCCGGCAGGGGGCGCTGCCCGGGAGACCCCGGCAGCGGCCGGGCCCGAGGCTGCGGCCGGCAAGCCGGACCTGGAAGAGTTGGTGGCTCTCACCCCGCCGTCCCCCTTTAGAGACTCGGTGGACTCGGGTAGTACCACCCCCAACTCACCAGTGTCGGAGTCGGCCCTCTGTATCCCGTCGTCTCCCAAATATGACACACTTATCATAAGAGATTACACTCAGAGCTCCTCGTCGTTGTGAATGTCCTTGGAAACCACGCTGGGTTCCGCTGACGGAGCCGAGATCTCCCGAGTTCACGCAGACACAGTGACAAGCATAGTCGCCTGGTTAAGACCCGAGGTGGAAGATGCCAAGTACACCCGTAATGGAAACATGTTAATAGTGCTAATTTCACATCAACCGACGAAGACACCAACTACAAATCTTTTGGCAGATTTTCTTCTAGTGGCCTTAGAAAACATGGGCTTTTAAGAAACACTGCTTATCTTTTTGAGGGCTGACAAGGAGTCTGTTGAACCAGTTCCATACCAAGTGCTTTGCTCTAGGGAAGCAATGAATGTGAAACAGCATAATGGAGGGGGAAAAGCATACTTAATAAGCAACTGTAAAAAGTTTTGTTTACTTTAATTCTTTTCCCAGAAGATTCTTTGATTCACCAAACATGAATGTACATTTTCTAACAAACTCAAAATCTGGGACCAAAACGTGAACCTTTCTCTCTCTCTCTCTCTCTCTCTTTTTCTTTCTTTTTTCTGTCCTGTAAAGACCTTGAAAAGCAGTACCTTGGGCCCAGTATTTACTGCGGCGTTGTTGAGAGTGTGTCCCATGCATAACACACAACTGGATAATGAGTGCTGCGCTGACGTGTGTAGGGCTTTTACCAGAGACATTCCTCCCCGATTTGGTTTGAAATCCTCTTCCAGAAGCCTGCATCCGGGAGTCCACCTAGTTATTTCAATTCACCTCCATTAACCAAGAAAACCAGTGGAAGATTTCTTGACTATTTCACCATGTTGCCAATCAATACTGGAGTAGCAAAAAAATATTTTCTGGAATACTGTTTTGTAATTCCCTCCCTAGGGTACGTTGTGTAGCTGGAAATTCTCTTTTAATAATAATAATAATAATAATAATAATTCCTGAGCTCCAGCTTGGCTATCTCTTTCATGAAATGTGGCCACTCCTCCTTACAAATGCTGTTCCATTAGCATTGCCCGCTAAAATATTAAAATATGCATTTGGGCTTCTTCATTCCTTTCCTTTGAGAACCTGATGCACAAAGAGCTCCTCTGTTCTTTTCAAGTCCCACCACTGGAAGAACGGTCTATAGACCCACTGAAGACAGCGTCATGATTGAAGGGACTGTTGTTCAAAAAGTTAACACAATCTTAATACACTGGAAATTTTAAACTGTGTCAAGTTGGCTTAGCAGAGATTTAGCTATGCCAGTGAGCAGTGATTTTAACTTTACTTGGCTGCTTAAATAGGGCAGCTATGAACTATGACAAATGTAGATTTTTCAAAGCAATACAGAATACTAAAACAGAGGAACCTTAATGAATATAAAACACACAGTCTTTCTTAGCCATTCCAAAAAGAGACAAAGCAATTATTAATATTTCCTTTTTAAAATAATTATTAATATGATTTTGTGCACTTCATATTGTCACTTTTTAAATACTGCAGAAGAGAGATTTAAAGATATAATAGAAATACATGTGCTTTAATAGGCTCATATAGGTGGAATTCATAGCTCAAGCCCTGTATCCACTGTCATCGCTTTCTTCTCCCATTACAGCTATCCTCAGGTGCCAAATGTTTTTTTGTTTGTTTGTTTGTTTTGGTTTGGTTTTTGATTTCGTTTTTAATTTTTAAATAAGGATAGTAAGAAAAGGAGGAGGTGTCCTATAAAATTAGAGTTTAGTTGATCTAGCCTTATACTAAAGACAGCCTTATGAAAAAGATTTGCTGTGAGGCAGAAGTATATTTTTAGGAGAAAGAAAAATAAATGAAACCTTTATCTTTAGCTCAATATCCTTATTTTGGCATGTATTTTTTATTTTACACCTACTTTAAAAAAGGAATTGAGAAATGGAAATATATCCATTGGCATAATTTATCATTCCCCACTTTTAAAAGTTATAATACATATACTGCTTGACTTTCCTGATATCTGTTCTTAAATTTTTAAATAAAATCTCCCAATATAAAATATTAAAAGCAAACATTAATTTAGTAAAATATAAATTTTCAAAAATCAAACCTCCCATGCCAGATTTGAAAATAACATCATCAAAGCACCCTGAAACCCACATGTTATAATGAGACTCTTGAAACAGTGAATTTAGCTAAACTTTATGGTTTCATTGAAAGTGAATGTCTGCCTCTACCTGAAAAACAGATATAAATATTTTGAAGCATTAACACCCCTCAATCCTCTTGAAAAGGGTGGCATTCACCTGGGGATTACCATCTTGATTTTTTAAACATTGAAACCTTTCCAAATATACTCTACTATTAAGTTTTAAATTTCTTTCTTAAACCCTTTGGTTGATTTCCACTTTATTCTGTATTGAGCAATAGAAAAACATTTTTAAAAACTTTCTCCATGATCAAATTCCTCTTCTAAATTTTTAGTAACATATTTCGTTAAAAAGTTCACTACCATATGAGAAAATTCATCAGAAATTAAAATTTAATGCAAATAAGTAGCCATCTGATAATTCTATATGAAATTATAATAAACTGTAACAAGAAAAATAATATATCCAATTAGAGGAGAACAAGATGTATTTTTCTGTGTTCTGCACCCTTTGCCACTTCATTCAGTACACTGTATAATACATAATATTATTCGTAATGCATTCTTGGGATCTTTTATTTTGGAATGATGCTAACTCTGTCTCTTTGCCAACTCTAATACCAGGTTCCAAGTAATAAATCTACAAGGAGAACTGAATATTCATTCTAGGGCTAGGATATGAACTTCGCAATTCATTTGGGTACCTATTTTCATTGAATTTCCTTGAAAACAGTCTGTTCCTGGTGCCCAGTGATAATTCAGTTGGACCAGCATGACCAAAAGGAAGGGGAAAGTACAGTGAAATGCTAAGATTCAGAAAAGTGACCCTAAAGGACAATTTGGTCCCAGGATGAAAAAAAGAAGACCTGGTTTGATCAAGTTATATGGACCATCTAAGCAGTCCACTCACTCTTCTGTTTTGGGAGAGGAGTAGGGGCAGAGAAGACCCTATGTGGATTGGGAAGAAGCATCTCTCTGGGTGAGGGGTGGGGAACAGAGAGGGAGTACGTACGCAAAGGAAAATCATATGAGATTTGACTGAAACAAAGAAAAACAGTAAATCCCCGAATGTGCTAATCCTTGTTAGTAAAAGTCTTTCCCAAGCTTCTGCTGTTGCCAGCAAGTGATCAGGAAGACTAGGAGCTATTTCTGACTGTGAATGAGTTGTTATAATGTCTCTGCTGCAGTTCTGTGACTTCCAAACCAGGAATTAAACACTTTTTAAGAAAAACAAAAAAACAAAAAACATTTCCTATGCTAGTCTCCCAGCAAAATGTACGTGTTTTGGAGACTTCAAAAGTATTATCTGAGTTCACATTTAGCCACAGCTTCTTAATAACCCTTGAGCTGGCAGAATCTCTATAGTTAAACATTTACAATTTTATACTGTGAAAAATACAGATCAGTGAAAAGCATAAAGATAAATCGAAATTCACTCTCAAGAGGGTCTGAGGCCTGGGAGATTCTCTACTATGTTGAAGAATGAGGCATGTACAAAATAGTTGACTGAATTTCACTGATCTTCCCAATGTGAACAAATATACTATGTATATTGTGTGTATTTCTAGAATTCAATGGCAGCTGCTGGTGGTGTTGTAATTAGAAATCTATATAGAATATAGATGTTTTAGAAAGATGGTGCCAATCCTAAAAGATTTGTGTGGGCTACAAGTGCTTGTACTTACTTTTTTCTGCACTTTAACTGATTTGGTTTTAAAATTGTGTGCGCGTATCTGTTCTTTTTCTGTGTTGCAGCTTGTACTATTAAAACAATAGAGAATGTTAAATTATTTTGATGTGAATTGCAAATGATTTTTTTCATAAAGTTTAACATTTTTATCAGCATTGTTTTGCTTTGTACTTGTATAAATGTGTTTTCTTTTAGCATTTAAAAGTACACTTGCCTGTTTCTTAGTTGTCTAAATCATGTTATAGTTGGTGTTTGTGAAGTTAGTTACTTTTTGAAAAATATTAAAAAAGAAACTATGGTATGACTTTAAGATGCTTCCCCTTAAATGTTTAGAATGTTGTCTTAATAGTGTTTTCCAAGACCCAAAGAGCCATACTATTAATTCATCTTTAAATTCTAAATGATCTACACATTTGAATTATGGGATTTACGTAGTAGCCTGTGGACAATAGATTAAATTAAAAATGTAAACCAACCACAAACCAACCAGAGATGCTGTCCTCAAAGACATCTACAAACATCTTTTAAGACATAAATATCTTTTTTAAAAAACAATGAAGCATGTAGGGATTATACCTTGTTTTTTGTTTCTGGAAATACAAATACAAATTATAGTTCTAAAGTTATCTGTGTTGATAGAGGTTACATCATAAAAATAATATAGATTAGGTGTGTTTATATATCTGTGAATGTCTGGTTGTGTATACAAACATACACACATTTATATAGATATTTTACTTCCGAGTCCATCTATATATGTGTCTCTGTGTGTATGTTTGTGTGTGCATGTGTGGGCATATCTGTATAATTTTACCAGAAAAAAAAATTACTTGTCAAGTCACTTTCTACTTTGATGGATTCTTAAGCAAATTTACACTCCTTGAACACAGATTACCTAAAACCTAAAAGCATGATGTGTGGATGAGAAAAACAATGTAGATTTTAAAACATAGATTCTCTCTGCTTCCCTACATTGTATTATTTATACACATATAATATGTATATACAAATATTCTTATACATATGGAAATTGATACAAAATATGTTTGATCTTAAAAAAGAAAACCATTTTGTGTGCTTTGTCAGATTCTACTGCTTCAGTGTCTTCTATTCTGAAGTAATACAAATGGGCATATGTTTATACAAACTTAGGGCTGAGGTGAGATACCTGGACCACATACAGCAAATCATTTTCTAAAGATCAAATAAGTCTTCTAAGACTCCATAGACTCATGATAGAGCCAGTCAAAACCAGCCTATGCAATAGAAATAGCAGTGAATTAAAAAATCCATAACCCTGACCCATATGACATTGGAAAGATTACCTTGAGTTCTCTATAACTCAGTTCCTCTTTTTTAAAGTGCAGAGATGAATTACTATAACCTGTGAGATTTCTTTCATTTCCGGCATTCCTCGTATGTGACAAATGCTCAATAGATAATAGCTCTTATTCATGGCAACCTGGAATTTATTATACAGTTAATATTCAGCTTCGATATGTCTAATATTATTTGTAGAACTATAACAAATTCTTGTCTAACTTAAAGCATATATCACTGGGCAGGGTGGGGAGGAAACCTATTGAAGTTTGAACTCCTGCAACCTCGTAATTGTCCATCTAGGATGACTTAGCAAAATAATCTTAAACACCACAGAAAGAATGCTTTTCTTCTGGTCAATTTTTTGGTTACACTATACATAAATGATCAGTTTTTAAAAATAAACAAGTCTCAAACATGTAGTTTTTAATGGTAGTCAGCTAGATACATAGGTAGGTAAATAGAATTATAGTAATGAAATTATCTCCATAAACACAGTATAGTATTTACATTTTTTTCTCAATGTATTTTGAAATTCAGAATCAGGTACTACATTTTACCCTGTCTATTATTTTTTTAAGAAGTATTTTAGTGAATTCAATAAAGAAAACCTGTAGACTCAACCTCTGTGGCTATTCTTAGAGTCCTAAACAAAAAGTATTATAAGAAAACAGCCACATGGATGAATATTTTAAATTAACTTTTACTCCAGTCCAAAGGCATTTATTTTTGCTGTGACATATGAGTCTTTTTGAGGTATATGACCCATATAAACATTTATATAAGCAGGCTAGTTATGTGGTATATATATATATCACACACATTTGGCTTATTTATATAGAGCTTGTATTTTTACCAGTTGACATAAAAGGAAGCTTTACATAGCTATTGTGTTTCTATAACAGGACAAATGTTAAATAATAAATTATATGAATGCTATGTCCATGAAAATTACATAATGTAATAAATTGGCTTTTCTGAACTGCTAAATAGTAATAGGTATTTAATAAAATGAAAGCTTTTAGAGTTTTAAAAGTTTGAAAAACATAGTAACTCTAAATGACTAACTTTGCTTCAGAACCTGTCACTTTTTTTTTTAAGATTTTTTTTTTCTATTTGACAGAGACAGCAAGCACATGCAGGGGGAGCGGCAGAAGGAGAGGGAAGAGTAGGCTTCCCGCTGAGCAAGGAGCCCAAGGTGGGGCTCAATCCCACCACCCTGGAATCATGACCTGAGCTGAAGGCAGATGCTTAACGCAACTGAGCCACCCAGACTCAGAACTTGCCACTCTTTAAATATGCTAATGTACAATAACTTTAGAAGTCTGTTTATTTTATTTTTTTAATTATTTATGAGTAGTCTCCTCCAAGTGGAGCTTCATGGAAAGAAGTTTGAAAATGCTATGATATAAAATTTGTAATTTGTACACACTTTTTTCCTTCAATCTTGAAAATTAATCGCTAGTTCCATAATGATCTCCTAAGGCTTTTAGAAAAGGAAAAAAAGGATTGGTAGTGTCACCTTCAGAACCATTTAATTGAGCCGTGGGAAGTCTTACTCAATTTTATTATCCATTGTCCTCCTATTTTCTGATTTCTCAGGGCTCTATCAGCACATTAATTTTACTTTCGGGGATCAAGCTTTTTCTTTATCCCTGCTTGGTGAGGAGCCTGCTTCTCCCTCTGCCTGTCTCTCCCCCTGCTTGTGCTCTCTCTCTCTGTCAAATAAATGAATTTTAAAAAAATCTTTAAAAAATAAAAATAAATAAAAATAAAAATAATTTTTAAAAAAGGAGAGCAAAAAGGAGCTGAGATACAGCCATTCCAAATCTTTCTTTTTTTGTTTTTGTTTTTGTTTTCATCAGACATGTTGGATGGTTCCCTTAACTCCAACAGCTTTGGATGAAGCAGTCTATGACACTATAACATTAGGAGACGTTAAGTAGGCAGTGAACTGTGTGCCAAGAGCAGTAGAAGATATGAGTGTTTTTCAGAAGTTATTTTAGAAACTTTTTTCATGTTTTTTCTAACTTACATAAATAAGCAAAGTTACATGGGCATATCTATAACATATACTATAATAATGCATTTCTACTCCTACATATTCAAAATAATGATTTGAACCTTTTACTTCCCTGTGTATTGTGGTTCTCTCTGTCACATACTTTTTCTCTGAAGAGCTTAAATCACATCATTAACCCTAGTATATCCACCTCACCCTACACTCCAAGGAGGTATTAAAAACTCTAACTGAATACAGAGAGAAAAGTTTTTATTCTGGGAAGGTAAGTATTCACCCTAATAATCTAGGAGAAATCAAGCAGCACAATTAGGGGAATACCCTAGCTAGTTCTATCTAGTCAGTAAGAGAAAAGCCAGTAGAAATACTTTTTTGCTCTTCGCATAATAACAAAGAACCCCAAATTCAATTATGGGTGGCTCACTCAGCTAAGTGTCTGCCTTCAGCTCCGGTCGTTATCCTGGTGTCCTGGGATAGAGCCCTCCATCAGGCTCCCTGCTTGGTGAGGAGCCTTCTTCTCCCTCTGCCTGTCTCTCCCCCTGCTTGTGCTCTCTCTCTCTGTCAAATAAATGAATTAAAAAAAAATCTTTAAAAAATAAAAATAAATAAAAATAAAAATAATTTTTAAAAAAGGAGAGCAAAAAGGAGCTGAGATACAGCCATTCCAAATGGACAAAGTGGGGGTGAGGGACACAAGAAAAATGCAAGTAATGATGACTAGGCCAACAAACAGATAAAAAATTAAAGGAAGCTAAGGCCTAATGAAAAAATAATGCAGTTGTGTTACTGAGTGATGTTAACCAGCACCCTCAGCTAATCCAACCCTCACATATGCAAAACACTGAGAGGCAAATGCTAAATAAACAAAGGTGGATATAGGAATATTAATGTCAGACAAGAAGTAATTCAAAATGAAATTAATTTAGAGGGCCAAAGGGATATTTTGAATCAATAAAAATCTACTTGGAAAACAGAGCAGTCCTGAACCTATACATGCTTAACAATATGGCTTCAAAACATATAAAGCAAAGACTAATAGAAATATATGCACACAAAAATTCCACAATCACAATGAACCAACCTTTATAATATACTTAACTCACAAATACAGCAAGAAGCCAAAAGAAAAAAAAAAAAGAAAGAAAGAAAAGAAATAGAATTTAGAGGAATCAAGTAACATAAATACCATAAAAAATCAGATTTATTTAGAGCTTTGTTCTTGTTAACAGATAATA
Organism: Ursus americanus; assembly: GCF_024610735.1. Lineage (NCBI taxonomy): Eukaryota > Metazoa > Chordata > Mammalia > Carnivora > Ursidae > Ursus > Ursus americanus. Next base: position 21,717,553 of record NC_142142.1, on the reverse strand, counting down.
GACATCCTTTTCATCATCCATGGAACATTTATAAACATTAACCTTGGATTTGACCACAAAGGAAATCTTAACAAATCCCAAAAAGCAAAAATCATAGAGTCTATATTCACTGACTAAAAAAATGAATTTTGAAAATAAAAAAAGATATGCAAAAGAAATATGTTCATTTGGGATATCTTTTCTAAGAGGTTTTTTAGGATGAAGAAGAAAACTGAAATTACATCTTACTTTGAAATAAACATTAGTGAAAACCCTGCATATCTGTATAAGCACTAAAGAGTACTCCAAAGAAAATGTTTTACACTAAATGTGAACGTTAAAAAATAGACTGATAAATAAATTAATTAAACATCCAACTAACATGTTGAAAAATAAACAACAAAAAACAAAGAAAATACAAATACTGATTGCGTCAAAATTAATACAAAAATACAAATATCTGGGGCATCTCGGTGGCTCAGTTGGTTGAACATCCAACTCTTGGTTTTGGTTCGGGTCCTGATCTTGATGCGTCATGAGATGGAGCCTCGTGGCTGGCTCCGTGCTCAGTGGGGAGTCTGCTTGAAAGATTCCCTCCCTCTACCACTCCCCCTACTCTCTCTGTCTCAATTACATAAATAAATCTTTTAAAGAAATAATACAACTATCTCACAGAAAATTAAAAATGACCCTTAAAGCTTAAGTCTTCTAATTGGAAAAGACCAATACACTAATGAACACATGTCAAATTTAATCAAGTAAAAGGGAAAAATCACAATATTAGTAATAAGAAAGGAGTCATAGCTACATGTATAGAGAGCACTTGTAAGAAAATACGAGGTAAAACTTTTTACTAATAAATCTAAAAAGATAGATGAATATTATTCTAGGAAAATATAAAATTATCCAATTGAAACAAAAACAAGTAGGAAATGCAGATAAACAAAAAATGATAAAATATCATGAGAGAAATTTTTAAAATATCTTACCTTAAAAAGCGTATACCTAAATATTTTATAGGAGAATTCTATTATGGAATGTAAATATAGAACATGGAAAAACATGGAAATATCTATAACTCATTTTATGAGGCTTTTATAACTTTGGAAGACAAATCAGACAAGGAGGGAAATACTTAGAGACTATTTCTCATAAACATATATTTTAATCCCAAAGAAATTACACATCATGTTGTGAAACTTGACAAACTAGTAATACTTCATAACTAAATATAGTTTATCCTAAGATTTTAAGTGTTGTTCAATATTAGAAAATCTATAACTTAGTTTACATTAACATATTAAGAGAAAAATATAATCTACATAATAAATAAGATAAAAACACTTGATAAGTCAACACCAATTCCTGTTTAAAATAAAATGAAGTAGCACCGGCGCCTAGGTGGCTCAGTCAGTTAAGTGTCTGCCTTCAGCTCAGGTCCTGATCCCAGGGTCCTGGGATCCAGCCCCGCCTCAAGCTGCCTGCTCAGCAGGGAGTCTTCTTCTCCCTCTCTCTCTGCCGCTCTCCCTGCTTGTGCTCTCTCTCTCTCTCTCTGAAATAAATACATAAAATCTTAAAAATAAAATAAAGTCAAACAAAGTAGCAACTAAAAATAGAAGGACAGTTTCTTTTTTTTTTTTAAAGATTTTATTTATTTATTTGACAGAGATAGAGACAGCCAACGAGAGAGGGAACACAACCAGGGGGAGTGGGAGAGGAAGAAGCAGGCTTCCAGCAGAGGAGCCTGATGTGGGGCTCGATCCCAGAATGCCGGGATCACGCCCTGAGCTGAAGGCAGACACTTAATGACTGAGCCACCCAGGCGCCCCAGAAGGACACTTTCTTAAAATGAAAAAAAAAATCTATTAGAAACCTATGGCATGATATTGATAGAAAAATATTAGAATTCCCATTAAATCAGGAACGAGAGAAGTATGCTATGTATGCACAATTTCTAAGGTGACTATGATTGAAATGTAAGCATTAGTTATATTGAGACAAGCAGCTTTACTTGGGGCAACTACTTAGACCTGGACTGTCCTGGACAAACCAAAACAGGCTCATTCTAGTTCATTGCTATTTCATATGATACTTGAAGTGCTAGATAAAATCTAAGTCAAGAAAGAGAAAGTAGATTTTAATACTTTAAAGAAAGAAATCTACTATTAGCAGATTCATCAACCTATAAAATCTAAAACAAGAAATAAAATATTAAATGTAGTGTAATGAAAAAACAAAAACAGAAAAAATAATGATAAGTTTGTGACTTTGGGTAAGCAATTTCATGTCACAGATTGCTCATGAGCACTGTGTAATCTGCTAAACTAGTAGAGAAAATTAAAGACGTAGACACAGTAATTTTTTAATTGTGGGGGGAAAAAACAGTAAACTGTGTCTGACAAAGAGAAAGTAAAGGGGAAAGGTGTAGGTGAGATCCATATGTTCCAAGCTACAGATAATAATTGTTCTTTCCAAAGAACATAATTTTAGAGGATCAGTAGGAGCTGACCAGATGCATACAGAAGAAAATGTTTAGGCGTAGGGAATAGCACATCCACTGACATAAGAAAGTGCATGGTATGTTCAGGAGTGTTCACCATTAGCTTGATATGACTAGAACTCCTTGGGAGAATTAAATAAGAAAATGTACATGAAGCGAAGTGCGTGGTGTTTGGCATACAGAACATGTTTCTTTAATGCTAGCTGCAACAGCCGTAGTCATATTGTGATAAAAGTGTTGAGTGTTGGATGTTTAGATTTAATAAAATACTATGAGAAATACGACACACATAATAATACACCAATGCAAAACTGTTATTGTTACTTTTATTCCTGAGCATTTGTGCAATATTCTCTAACAGGTGGTACATGTATAAATTCAACCAATCAGAATTCAGGATCACACATGGCTCTCTCTCGCTCTCTCTCTTAAACCACAAACTCACTACCATTTACTATAGCAAATATCAGAAATAAATGTGAGAAAGTAGTTTATATAAACATTTACAACCAAATTAGATTAAATGAAAAAGTGAATTACTAAATCACCTCTGTTAGTAACTAATAAAAATAAATAATACTCGACAAGGACAAAAAAATGAGAGAGGATATAACAAAGACGTGGCATTTGAATCAGGGTATTTAAAGCTGGGGGGACTGGGTGGCTCAGTGGGTTAAGCGGCTGCCCTGGGCTCAGGTATTGATCGTGGTGAGGGTCCTGGGATCAAGCCCAGTGTAGGGCTCCATGCTCAGCGGGGAGTCTGCTTCTCCTCCCCTGCCCCTCCCCCAACTCCTGCGCACCCTCTCTCTCCATCTCAAATAAATTAATAAATCTTTAAAACATAAGGATATTTGAAACTGGGGAGGGCAAAAAAGGAAGGACTTAAGAAGAATACAAGCTACATTGTGTATGACTTTGCACAAGAGCCTCCTTCAGTTCTGGAGGTTTCTCCACTCAGATAGTCCCCCTTCCCTAGACCTTCTTTTTTCTTCTGGGAGCTGAAACAGTTGTCTTAGATCAATGTTTCTAAGAGTTTCAAAGTTATGCAAGGGCCTTCATGCCTTTAAGGCAGTAGATACATCCGTTTTAACTTCTTTTTTTTTTATTGCCGCAATAACACCATGAGATCCACCCTCTCAAAAAAAAAATTTTTAGGTATATAATACGGTATTGCTAATTATGGGCACAATGTTGTACAGCAGGTCTCTAGAACTTATTCATGTTGCCTTCCTAAAACTTTATACCCAAGGAATAGCAATTCCTCACTTCTCCCAATCCCTGCCCCTGGCAATCACCAATCTACTCTTAGAGTTTGACTCTTTGAGATACCTCACGTACGTGAAATAATCTTGCCGTATTTGTCCTCTTAGTGACTATATTATCTCAATTAGCATAAGGTCCTCAAGGTTCACCCAGTATGTTATAAAAGGCAGCATTTCCTTCCTTTTTAGAGCGAAGAACATTCCATTGTATTTATATGTCATATTCTTTATCCATTCATCTATTGATGGACATTTAGGTTGTTTCCACATCCTGGCTACTGTAAATAACTAAAAAGAAATTAAATATTTAGATCCATGTTACCCAACACCCATCTAGAGGCTTGCTTTCTCCTCCCTCCCTTCCTCCCTTCCTTCTAAGAGAAGTCTGCATCATTATTGGCATTCAGGCCTTAAAGCGGCTGCATTGAGTGACCCGGATGTGGAACCAACCGTGCTTCACAGCTTTGTAGGTGATGGAGAACTCGCCGAGGTAGCAGCCAGTCAACCCAGGCTTTCTTTCCACCTGGTTAAAGGTCGGGCCCTTGCAGAAGCCTACTACCTGCGGTAGGAAGACCAGGTAGGCGCGCAGGTGCGTGTTCACCACCTGGGCTTCTCCACGGGTGGGGCCTCCTTGTGCGCTCTGCGCAGGCCCGCCAGCAGACCGTTTGCTTCCCGCTTAGGCGGGTGCAGCGTCTGCCTCAGGAGCCCCTAGGCCTTGTTCAGCCACTGGTCCAGCTCCACGACAGGGTAAGTGAACTTGTGAAAAGTCGCCCTCTTCTTCTGTTCCTCTTCCATCATCTTGTCGGTTCTTCGGAAGACTTGTTTCCACTATGTTTGTTTCTATTTTATATATGTATATAATATATATACATAATTAGCTCTCAGTTGTCCAGGGGTTCTGAACCCTCCCTCTCTCCTGCACAGCTACTGACCCGTTTCCCCAGGGCCAGTTCAAAATGGAACGTGTTTACCGTCATGTTCACAGTCAACAAGCAGTGCTGGGGAGGTAGGAGAAGAAGATTGGGAGAGGGCCGCGGGCCTATCCAGGTTCCAGCCAGAGGTGGGCCTCGGGAGGGGACGGAATGCTCGCGACAGGGCAGGCGGCCTCACAATGACTGGTCTAAAATGCGCTGGTGCGTACACAGGGTCGCCCGCCAGAGGCTTTCCTGGACTCTTGTGTCAAACCGTGAATAATCGGCACTGGGAGAAGGATGGGGAAGACAGGGGAGGCAGTCTGGTGATGGACTGTTTCACAATTCTGCTTTTGTGGGGACTTCTAAAGGGCACCAAAAGCCTCGCTATTCATGGCAGAAAACTTACCCTAGTGCTGGGAAGTCACAGAGAGGCCAGGACCCTGAGAAAAGCTAGGAGCAGATGAGCAGCTGATAAGAATGAGAACTATGGGGGTGCCTGGGTGGCTCAGTCGTTAAGCATCTGCCTTCAGCTCAGGGCGTGATCCCAGAGTTGTGATCGAGCCCCACATCAGGCACCTCCGCTGGGAGCCTCCTTCTTCCTCTCCCACTCCCCCTGCCTGTGTTCCCTCTCTTGCTGGCTGTCTCTCTCTCTGTCAAATAAATAAATTTTAAAAATCTTAAAAAAAAAAAAAAAGAATGAGAACTATGGATTCGAGACACCTTCACTAAGTCTGCCAAACCCTAGGTGGCATAGAGTAGCTTTTGGTTTCAATGTGAACACGTTTGGTTTAATTTAGAAACAAATCATTAACTTTAGAAATATAAGCAATTTGATTATTTAAATTCTAAATATACTTTTTTTTTAAGATTTTATTTATTCGACAGAGAGAGCACCAGCGAGAGAAGAAACACAAGCAGGGGGAATGGGAGAGGAAGAAGCAGGCTCCCCAGCAAAGCAGGGAGCCCGATGTGGGGCTTGTTCCTAGGACCCTGGGATCACACCCTGAGCAGAAGGCAGACCCTTAACAACTGAGCCATCCAGGCACCCCCCAAATATACTTCTTAACACAGATCATGAAGGCAAGTTGTTTTGGTCATCATAGGTAGTATATTTCAACCTACCTTTAAATTACATTTAATATCTAAGCTAAACATGAAATAATCTCGTCTTATTTTGTCGTCAAAACATGGATTTTTCTTCCAAATATAATTTTGAGTTAATTTTAAGAAGTGTTTTGATAAATGGAAAAAGAGTTGAAATTTGTCTTTATGTATATGTTATTCATTCAAACAACAAATAATTAATGGGTGCCTCCTATGTGGCAGGGCACTTTTCTACATTCTGGGAGGTCCAGAAATGAACAAAACAAAAATTATGTTTACATGGGCCTTTTTATTATGTATATGAATGTGTGTGTGTTGCTAGAAGAGACAAAAATATCTCAAGCAGGGGCGCCTGGGTGGCACAGCGGTTAAGCGTCTGCCTTCAGCTCAGGGCGTGATCCTGGCATTATGGGATCGAGCCCCACATCAGGCTCCTCCGCTATGAGCCTGCTTCTTCCTCTCCCACTCCCCCTGGTTGTGTTCCCTCTCTCGCTGGCTGTCTCTATCTCTGTCAAATAAATAAATAAAATCTTTAAAAAATATATCTCAAGCAAAGTCTAGCATATATTAGAAAGTAATAAGTTCTGTGGAGAAAAATTAAGTAAAGGAGAAAAATTCAGGAAAGGGGAATAATTTTAAATAAGTTCATCAGGAAAGACTTTACTTCTAGGTAATATCTGAGCAAAGCCTTGAAGGAGGTACAGAAACAAATCATGAACATATCTGGGGAAAGAATGCACCAGGCAGAGGAAATGATAAATGCAAAGACCTCCAGGAAGGAACAAGTCTGAACACTTTAGGAACTGCAAGTCTTCGTGTGGCTGAGGAACTGATCCTGGAGTAGCTGCTGGTTTCAGTAAGCTCAGAGTCAACTCATATAGAGCCTTGCATGCCATAATAAGGAGGCTGGCTTTTACTCGTAGGGTTTTTAGCAGAAGAATAACTTACATAGTTTATTTTAAGGGGACCAGTCTGGAAGCCCTGGAATAAATTTTTAGGAGGCAGAGTTAGGAAGCAGGGAGGCTGTTGAGAAGCTATTGGAATTAACAGACAAGAAACTGATAGTGACTTATAGACCATAGTGGTAGCAGTGGAGGTCACGAGAAGGGGTCATAATTTGTATATGTGTCTAAGATGGACTCATCAAGATTTGTTGATGGACTGGAAGTGGACTGCTAAAGAAAGAGGAATTGAGAATGATGAGTCCAAAGTTTTTTGATCAGGATTGAGCAGCCTCTGAGTTGGGAAAGGCTTTAGTTGGAACAGATTTTGGAAGGAGAATCAGGACATGTTGAATTTGAGATGTCTCTTAGGGAAGCAGGTGGGTGTTAGGGTTTAGAGCTCAGTGAAGAAGTCTGAGCTGGAGCTGTAAAACATATATCAATTACAGAAGATAATATAAGAGCAAATCCTATTACAGTTGACCTTCGAACAACACAGATTTGAACAGTATGGGTCCACTTATGCACAGATTTTTTTTACAGTACTGTAAATATATTTTCTCTTCCTTATGATTTTTAATAACATTGTCTCTAGCTTACTTTATTGTAAGAATATAATGTATAATACATATAGTATACAAAAGATGTGTTAATTGCTTATGTTATTGGTAAGGCTTCTAGTCAATAGTAGGCTATTAGTAGTTAAGTTTTTTGAGATCAAAAGTTATAAGCAGATTTTTGGTTATGTGGGGTCAGTGTCCCCCACACTGTTCAAGGGTCAACTGTATATAATATGTAATTATTACATAATATATAAAGATAAGAAATAAATTATTTAATTAAAAATCCCTTCTTATTTGTTACCTAAAATTTTTGATTTTTTTAATTCCTAGGGGGCATTGTAAGTTTAAATATCACCCCACAAATCAAAGATTGAAAAATATTATACTTCCCTAATATATTTCTAAATTATTCCTATGGTTAGTTTTAGCTTAAAAATTAGTGAACTTTACAATACAGATAGAAATTTTAAATTACATTTGCCTAACCAGTAATATTTTACAAGTAACAAAGGGAACTTCTCACTGTGTAGTAAGGTGAGATGGGCCTGACTAATGAATACTTCAATCTTAGCTCTGACTCAAAAGCAAAATTGTGAGCCAGTTTCACTTATACTATTGCTTCAGACTGCCCACTGTAACTGAGACCTTTGCATAACTATTAAGCAAGTTATTCATTGGCATAACAGTCTCGGGACTTTTCCTCCTTAAAAGATATGCAGCTGGTCAACAGAAGACCTGGCATTTGAAACCACGTCTGACTCCAAGGTCTAGCAGTGATTCCCACACATCTTATCTCATGAGACTTGACTGTCTCATGAGACTTGACTTGAGAACAGCCCACACTTGAGTTCCAAGCCCAGTCAAGAGATAGCATCTCAAGGAGAAAAGCAAGCAGAAGGCTTCTGGTGTTCACTTGGCATAGAGGAGGACACAGCAATGGTATTTCATCCAGCAAAACAGAGCACTTTGCTTAGGGCATGCCATCACCTGAAGGATAGGGGCCACTAGAATCCTTAAGATACACCCAAAGCAGTTGTCAGGGGTGTGGTTATCTGGGAAAGTTTCCTAGAGCAGGTGATGTTGGAGGTCGGACTACAACACACAGGATATTCTTGGCAAAGGAAATAGCATGTACAGACACACAAGTGTGAAGTTCAGCCATCTGTGATAAACATGAAGGGATTTGGCAGTACTCAAGTGCGGAGTTCCTATGAAGTATCAAGAAAGTGTCTAAGAGGGTTAAAAGAAAAAAAAGAGAAAGGCTTGCATACTTTGCTAAGGAGTTTAGACTTTATTTTTAAGGTGATTAGGAACCATTGAAAGGACTTTTAGAGTAGATTGGCATGAACAGATTTTTGTTTGCAAAATACGATTGTGATAGGAGAGAAAATGGAAAAGGAATGGGGAAGGCAAGCTAGGGGCAGATGGATTCATGAGGAGGCAAACTACTTGACAAATAATGAGAGCAGAAACTGTGCAGATGGTGAAGAAGTGCTAAATTCAGGAAACATGAAGGTGAATTGATATAAATTAGTGACTGGCTGGCTGAAGGGAGTGAGATGGAGAGGACTGGGATGTCTGAAACATCGTCAGGCAAAAAAACATTGGGAGGAGCAGGTTTGTGATGAGTTCCGTTTGGGAGTTGAGAAGACTGTGCAGCTATAGTCAGCAAGTCCAGTAAGTAGCAGATATGGGGGCAGAACTCAGAAAAGAGAAAGAATCTCAGCAGGAATCAGGTGGCCTACCCAAAAAAGATTAACTGAAAAAGTGTTAATGAAGGAACTATTTGCAAAGGTATGAGCAGGGTTAGGCAACTAACTGGGGTTTGGTAGGGCCTAGCCATAGTAGGAAGTGGCCATGACCCTTAGGACTGAAGGGGCTAGGAGGAGAAAGTGAGTCCTGAATGGGAAAGATCTGCAGCTGTAGGAGGGGGCCCCCTGAGGGCACCATGGTCTTTGGGAGCTGGGAAATGGCACATTCCCTTTCTTCAAAGCTGCCCACACATCTCACATGGGCTGCCTAGAACTATGGCATTTGTATGAGATATACTGACTCAGGAGAGGGTAGTCAGTCAACTCTAATAGCTTGTGCCTTGCATCAGCCTATGGAGACTAGGCTATTATTAGCAACACTTTAACCAATTATCTTTGGAATAATACAGCATTACATTTCTAAGTAACACTGAAAACTGTTTATCTACATAATCCTAATTGCCTGATACCAGGACAATTAGTTAAACCTGTAAATCATTAAAATGGAAGGAACCATAGAGATCACCTACTAAAGTTGATTATTACCACATCTCTGGATATGCATGTCTCTAAGAACTAACACTGTGAACACAAGAAAATAAACACGACTATAAGGCGTTCATTTTATATTAAAACATTCACACATGCATTATGGGATAGGATCCAGATAAACCCATGTGAGTTTTAAAGATAAAACGGAAGATGTGAAGTAATTTTATGTGTTCGCATTCCTCTGCCATAAGGAAAAATTGAGAAGCATTATTTCTAATTCTCTCATTGGCCTTAATATTGGAGTCCACAAACCCAAAATGTATTTAAAGTTTACATGGCCCTTGTATGAAAAATCCATAACTAACATCATCCTTAATGGGGAAATACTGAGGGCTTTTCTCTTAAGGTCAGGAACAAAACAAGGATATCTGTTCTCACCACTTTTATTCAACATAGCACTGGAAGTCCTAGCCACAGCCATCAGACAACAAAAAGAACTAAAAGACATCCAAATCTGTAAGGAACAAGTCAAATGTTCACTATTTGCAGAAGACGTGATACTGTATATAGAAAACCTAAAAGACTCCACTAAAAATCTTCTGGAACTCATAAAAAAAATCAGTGAAGTCTCAGGATACAAAATCTATGTACAGAATCTGTTGCATTTCTATACAACAAAAATGAAACAGCAGAAAGAGAAATTAAGAAAACAATCCCATTTACAATGGCACCCCAAAAAATAAGGTACCTAGGAATAAACCTAGTCAAAGAGGTGAAAGACCTGTACACTAAAAAGTACAAAACACTGATGAAAGAAATTGAAGATGACATGAGATATGCAAAGGCACTCCATATTCATGGGTCGGAAAACCAAATATTGTTAAAATGTCCATACTACCCAAAGCAATCCACAGATTTAATGCAATCCCTATCAAAGCACCAACATCATTTTTCACAGAACTAGAACAAACAATTCTAAAATTTGTGTCAAACCACAAAAGATCCCTTGAAAAAGAAAAGCAAAGTTGGAGGCATCACAGTTTCAGACAAAGCTGTGGTGATCAAAACAGTATGGTACTGGCACAAAAATAGTCACATAGATCATTGGAATAGAATAGAAAACCCAGAAATAAACTCACAACTGTATGGTCAATTCTTCTTTGACAAAGCAGGAAGGAATATCTAACAGGAAAAAGTCTCTTCAACAAATTGTATTGGGAAAACGGGACCACTTTCTTACCATACACAAAAATAAATTCAAGATGTATTAAAGACCTAAATGTAAGACCTGGATCCATAAAAATCCTAGAAAAGAACACAGGCAGTAACTTCTCTGACATCAGCCTTAACAACATTTTTCTAGATAGGTCCCCTAAGGAAAGAGAAAGAAAAATAAACTACTGGGACTACATCAAAATAAAAACTTTTGTACAGCAAAAAAAACAATCAACAAAACTAAAAGGCAACCTACTGAATGGGAGAAAATATTTTCAAATGACATGTCCGACAAGGGGTTAATATTCAAAATATATAAAAAACTGATAAAACTCAACACCCCAAAACCAAACAATCCAATGAAAAAAATGGGCAGAAGACATGAACAGACATTTTTCCAAAGAGAACATAGAGATGACCAATAAACACATGAAAAGATGTTCATCATCACTTACCATTAGGGAAATGCAAGTCAAAAGTACAATGAGATATCACCTTACACCTGTCAGAGTGGCTAAAACCAACAACACAAGAAACAATGTTGGCAAGGATGTGAAGATTTAGGAATATTCGTGCCTTTTTGGTGGGAATGCAGACTGGTGCAGCCATTCTGGAAAACAGTGTGGAAATTCCTCAAAAAGTTAAAAATGGAACTACCCTGTGACCCAGCAATCACCGCATTGGATATTTACCCAAAGAATACAAAAACACTAATTCAAATGGATGCATGCATTATTTACAAAAGCCAAGATATGGAAGCATCCCAAGTGTCCATGAATTGATGAATGGATAAAGAGGTGGTGTGTACACACACACACACACACACACACACACACACACACACACAGGAATATTATTCAGCCATAAAAAAGAAAATCTTGCAATGACATGGATGGAACTAGAGAGTATAATGCTAAGCGAAATAAGTCAGATAAAGACAAATACCATATGATTTCACACATATGTGGAATTTAAGATACAAAACAAATAAGCAAAGGGGAAAAGAAAAGAGAGACAAATCTAGAAACAGATTCAATGATAGAGGAAAAAACTGATGGTTGTGGGGAGAACAGGTGAAATAGGTGATGGGGACTAAGGGGTGCATTTGTCAAAATGAGCTTTGGGTGATGTATGGAATTATTGAATCACTGTATTGTACACCAGAAACTAATATAACATTCTATGTTAACTAACTGGAATTAAAATAATAACTTAAATAAAGTTTGCATGACCTTGGGCGAATTACTAAAACTCTGAGTGTTGGATGTCTCATTTGACTCAGGACGATAATACTTAACAGAAGGGTTGTTATGAGGATTAAATGTAATAATTTATGTTAAGCACCTAGCACAGTTCTTGGCAAAATAGAGTCTAAATATGCATCCTTAATTCTCAACTCTTCTTCCCCTAGAGATGAGATTGTACAGAGTATTGGCTGATTTATTCAATGCCCCTATTAGTTCATGAAAGAGTCAGGACCAGGATAGGGAAAGATTGAACATCTGCTATGTATTTATAACTGGACGTAGAACATACATAATGTCGTTTAATCCATACAGAAGCCCTTGTGAATTAGACTAGAACCCATTTCCTACCTCCCATTCCAGTGGCTTTCTGCTCCAGCAGGTAGCTTCTCTTTGGTTTGGATCATCTGCTTGCTCAACATGCAATTGCATTAGCTTCCAATGACAGAGAAGCTCACAGAGACATTCACATCTAATCTGCCCTCTTACTGTGGCCTCTCTCCTGCTTACCATACTGACAGGTGGCTCAAAAATCATAAATGAATGGGATTCAGGAGAGACAAAACAGAGCAGCTGGCAGGCCAAAGTCAGCAAGACACTTGGGTTCGAATGATTTGGAAGATTGGAAATCAGATTTGAAAATCTTTCTTTCTCCCAGCTTCTTTCATAGAGAGAATAATTTAGGAAGGTCCCAAATGACTTCTCACTTAAAAAAAAAATAACGAATATCATATGCTTATGCAATTGCCAACTTGGAAAACACTAGCAGCAAAGGAGTGAGACATGCTATATAGCAGCATTTCCCTTGGAATTCTCCAGAGATGAGTCTGACACACTTCTGGCTCAGAAGCCCTGGGCAAGGGATTGTAGCCACTGCTAACATCATCCATCTGTGGACAATATGCTAAAAAATCCATTCTGCCAACAGATGGGCAAGGCTGCATGTGATAGCATCTAGACACCCGGGGAAAATTGTCCTCTTTCAAGATATTCCATTACACCCTTCTGCCCTACCAGGAACCATTTTGATTACTTTGTTTTTAACTCGTTTTTTTTTTAACTGAATGCTTAAATTTATTATAGTCCTTCAATATTTTGAAACAAATGTAACTGTTGCTCTTCTGCCTGAAAATTCTTTTTTTTAAATGTTTTTTTATTATATTATGTTAGTCACCATACAGTACATCCCTGGTTTTTGATGTAAAGTTCGATGATTCATTAGTTGCGTATAACCCCCAGTGCACCATGCAATTTAACCAACACATCCCTCTGTTGCTCAGGAAGCACATGCAAAGCATCCCAAGGGACACTAAGAATGCTAAGAAACATGCAACTATCTGAATCAGGCAAACAACTGAATATAAATTCACCTTGCCATGCAGCCGGCCTTGACTAAAGCGACAAGTTGCTTTTGGATAGAGAATGGGAAGAGAGGAAGTAGAGCTAAGGGGAAAGCTTAGCAAGTTTTTAACTAACATTTGTATTTTAGGGTTTTTATTAGATCAGGGGTTAATGAATTCAAGCCAAAATTCTTGGCAAATGAAAGAAATAGAGGGTTAGCCCAGGTGTTTAAGAGGACTCAGTATGATAAGTTTTTTATAAAGAGCAATGGAATTAACATGTCTTCAGTTCTGTTTACTAACACTCCCAGCTCTACTTACTAACAATATCAGAATTTTCATCAGTAAGATATCCTCCTTTGCAGGATTAATGGTGGCTAAAGCAAAATAATGTTTGTGATCAATGCCATTCATGAGTTGTTAATTATTATTATTAACTTTAATAACAATGTTACATCCTCAGTAAGATTTGCATTAGCTTTTTGACAAGGACATAATCAGACAGCTAATATTCCGGAATGCTGAAACTTGAACTAGGTCTTCTGTCAGGGCCTGATGTGAGGGCTACCTTCATGACACCCTATTGCCTCCTTTTATATTGAACTCTTGATCTTAGCAGTTTGCAAAAGAAGTTGCCACCACTTCAGGTCACAAGTGTGCAAGGCTAAGTGTGTCTGTTTGTTAGAGAAGCACAGTTACACAGTGAAGCATTTCTCTCACCTTTCCTCTTGCGTCTGCATCTCCCCAGAATAGCTGCTTAGGTAACATAGATTGGAGGATAAGAAATCAGTGTGAAAACAGAATTGCTCCTAGTCTGAATAAATACTGGATAAATAGTAAATTAAAAGGCAAACAGAGTGTGACTTGGATGGAATCTATCAGACCTCAGTGAAAATTTGAGTCCCATCACCAACTAGCTGTGGTATTTTAGGCCAAGTAATTTTATTTCCTTGAGCCACAGTTTTATTTTTTGTAAAATAGAGTTGATAATAGTGCGAAGCCTATCTTGAGATTGTTCTGCTGATAAAATAACGTCATAACATTACAAATTCCCTTGTAATTACAGAGAACTATAAGATGATTAGCTGTTTGCTGTTCTATTAAGCATTAAAATACTAAAATATTTCTGCTAAATCCATTCTTCTAATGCTCAGTCAAAAACTACACCCTTGTTTCTTGTCTTTCCTTCTTTCCTCTTTCATACCTTCATAACTCTCATTTGATATACATTCAAAACAGAGAGAGAATCAGAACAACTCACATCTATTATTTTCTCTATATCTGTTGCCTCTTAGATTTTTTTACCTCTTCTTTTTTTTATAATAATATTTTTATTATATTATGTTAGTCACCATACAGTACATCCCTGGTTTTTGATGTAAAGTTCCATGATTCATTAGTTGCATATAACACCCAGTGCACCATGCAATAAGTGCCCTCCTTAATACCCATCACTGGCCTATCCCATACTCCCACCCCCAACAGTAGCCTTCTCACTGGTCTCTGCTTCCACCCTACATCCCTTCCCCACCCTAGTGTATTTCAACACAATAGCCAGAGTTCCCTTTAAAATATAAGTTGGATCCTGACATTCCTTTGCTTAAAACCTTCTAAGACCCTCTCACATTATGGAGAATAAAAGCTAAATCTTTACAGTAGCCTTCAAGGCCTTCTCATTCCTTTAAGGGTATTTTGCTAACGAATTGGAACATCTATGTCAGCACAATTCTTGATCTCTGAAGACTGCCTAAGAGACAATGAAACCATTCACCTCCAGTTTTATTTTATCTTATTTTACTTTATTTTATTTTATTTTTAAAGATTTTATTTATTTATTTATTTATTTGACAAAGAGAGAGACAGCGAGAGAGGGAACACAAGCAGGGGGAGTGGGAGAGGGAGAAGCAGGCTTCCCGCTGAGCAGAATGCTGGGATCATGACCTAAACTGAAGGCAGACGCTTAATGACTGAGCCACCCAGGCGCCCCTCACCTCCAGTTTTAACCTTCCACAGGGTTTGGCTTGATCTTCTCTATCTGTTATTATTATTTCCTTGTTCATAAGACATTGCTTTGGATCAGGCTCTCAAAGCTCTAGAAACCGGTCTTTCAACATGGGCAGCATCACATACCCACAGGAATTTACCAAAGCTCAGAATTACCTTACGGGCAAGTGGAGGGAAGGAACAGAGTTGATCTCTGGTGTAAGCTCAAAGAGATGATACTACAGTGTCAGACTTCTATGCCTATACATGCAGTATTCCTTTTGCCTGGACTGATATCTCTCATTGGTCACTTGTCAAAATCCCACCCATTGGTCAAGGCTGAATTTAGATATCACTGCCTTCCTAGATCCTTGCCTAATCCATCTAGTCAAGAGTGGTTCTTCTTTTTTCTACCCCACCAAAATTTCTCCTAGTTTAGCTCGTGAATCATTTTCCTTTTTTACCTACCAGATATGTCTGCTAAGTACTGATAGATTGTCCCTTCCTTGACAGAATGAATCACAGTGGCTCATTATAATAGAATTCTCAAGGCAAGTAGGAAGAAGGACCTTCAGAATTTCAGACTGAGAATTAAATGGGGATGGGAGAAGATAGCACTTCCCTGCAGGGTAAACTGTCTGTGCTCTCCCTTCCCCAGCTCCCTCCTTCTGCCTCTCACTTCAGTGTATGAGCTCTCTTAGGAAAGTTGTAGATTAGACCAATGATTCCTAGAAGGAGGCCAAGGAGTGTCATTCAACAGAAACATCTGGGGACAGTTTGGATCCCTGAGCTACTTCTCTTGAAGTACTTAGAATTTCAGGTCAGGTGGATCTAGGCCAGGACCTAGGTATAAGATTTAGCATCAAATAATTAGCAAAGTTTGGCAATAATGGACCTAGATGCTAATTTTAGTAAGTTCTTAAGAGAACATGGGAACTATAGATGATGGGGGGCAGGGAGGGGGAGAAAAAAGAGAAAGCAAATGTGAAAAGTCATCAGTTTGACCCTAGCATGGCACCAGAAGGAAGGTTGCTCTTAGCTAGAGGATGTGATTTTCCAATTTAAGCTCATTTTGTTTTTTTCTTGCCATTATATTCACTAATAACTCTCAAATAAAATTTTGGTTTAGGCTTAGGTCACTCTCAGGGAATGAGTATGTAGGCAAAAGATTATGGTATTCTTTCCTTTGGAAGTTATATTTCTCAGTGTAAATCAGTAAGTTGACATCCTAGTATCTCTACATTAGTCTATGTAAGCTTGTTTACTGTGAGTCTGTTCTAAGACACATCTGTTATCATTATATCAACAAAATCAGGCTTCTGAATCTGCAAATGTCCCAGGCCATGGAAGAAAGCACCAAGAAGTTCACCCCATTAAAAACACATGCATTAGTAGCTGGCGGAAACCTCTAAAAATTCCACTATGTTTTACTCATCAACATATCCTTAATGCATGAAAAATGAAAAATAGGGAAGAGCTGGAGACCTAGACACAGGTCTTGACTCCATGACTGATTTGCTTTGTAACGTTGATCAGTAGTAAATACCACTTATAATACTCTACTCCTATGCCCCTGGCATTGTCCTTGACACCTTACATACCTCATCCTATTTAATTATGTCATGACCCTGCAAAAGAGTTATCATGTGGCAGATACTACTAAATTCTTACACGGTTAGTAATTTTTTCCATTGTCCTTAGAAAGAAAGCCCCAATTTAATTTCAGGTTCTTGATGCATAAAATGTATACAAAATGACTAGAGTGTCTTAACTGTAGGCTGACTTTAAGGATGGAAGCCACTTGTTAAGGATGCAGAATAGAAATGGCCTGGGTTTCTGAAGATATTAGAAGACACTGTAGATGGTCTCCCTGTATGATTCTCTTACATAATAAATAAATAAACTACTATAATTATATGCTGCTAAACATAATCCAAAGAGCTACAGAACTAGATTCTCATTTTAGATTGAGGAAACCAAGTACAAAGACCCGAGATTCATAGCAAAGTACTGAGCAGATATTCCTTACCTAGCAATCTGATTCTAAGGCCAATGTTTTTGAATCTACGCTATAAGACCTCAAAAAAAAAAAAAAGATATTTTGCTTTTACGTTTGGTGTAGACCAGGCAAACTTGTATCTATTGACACTTTTTATGTGCCAGGTATTGTGCTAGATACTGTGGTATATACTGTATTATCTCCTTTATCCTTTATGCTTGGGTTTCACTGTATCTAAAAACTAGGTGATTTAAGTAAATTCTCTCTTCCTTTCATCTCTATGAACCCAAACCAAAGACATTTTCCTATAGTCTAGCAGGAAACACTTGCTATAGCCAAGTGTTGATTGAAGTCCTTTCTGCAAGTCAGGCAACTCCACTATCTCTTCATCTTTGATAAACACTCATAAGCATGAGATTTAAGCAAGCCCAAGTTGTTCTTTTCCTTTGCTTCCCTTTCAAAGTCACTCACATCTTGGGGAAAACTTAAGACTCATTAGAAACAAGATGAAACAAAATAGAACTAAGTTGCTCTCCTGCCGGAAGAAAGAGATGAAAAAAGGGAAAGGCAAAAAACAAAAAAACAAAACAAACAAACAAAAAAAAAACAACAAAGCAGCAACTCTACATTTTATTTAATAATTAAATAAAGGTTAAATAAAGAAGAAACCACACACACACACACACACACACACACACACACACACACACTCCTCACATAAAAATAGAGCATGTAAAAACCAAAATTAGAGAATTTGGAAAACACCATACACCACTCTTTATTTAAGTACAATTAAACTGTTGAGTGTTAAAAAAAAACAAGTGACCTCTTTAAAAAAAAAAAACAGGAAGAAAAATGACTAAACTCAGGATTAAAAAACAAAAAAGATTTTCTAAGCATAGAAGGAAAAGAGATTGTGAGGGGAAAAAATCAATAGATTTGTTTATAAAGAAAAATTAAATACAAATGACAATAGGAAAAAGTTGAATTTTATGAGAAGTTAAAGAATTACACATTGCAATGATAAATAATTGTTTCTAACACATTAGCAAACATATTTAAATGATATTTAATATTAGAATAAAAGCAATTAAACGAGCATCTTTGTACACTGATGTTGGGGAGATAAAATATACAGCTTCTCTAAAAAAAAGTTTGGCAATGACTATTTACCCAAGAATTCAGAACAAAATATATATGCAAGTATTTTTATTTTTTCGAATATTTTACCAAGTGTGATCTTTGACTCTTTTTTTTTCTTTTAAATAAAAACCTCTCTTAAATTATGAATATTTACTTCCACTGGCAATATTTATTTAATAAAAATAAATATAAATAAAAACAGGCTCTCTAGACTTCCAAGGAAGATTTGGAAATGCTACATTGATCAGGAAAAGCATGAAGTTCCCCAGGGGGGCTATCTAGAAGTACTGTATAGTCCTTTAGAGTATGAATGTTCTAGTATGACAGGGAGAAGAGTCTCATGCATTCATTCACTTATGCATTCAAGAAATGGTTTTTGATTATCTATTGTATCTGAAGATTGGTGCTAGGCACCACAGAAGCAATAGTGAACAGAAAACATGGGCCAGTAGCCACCCTCATGGGTTGTCTAGTCCAGTGGTACAGATAAGTTAATCAGTTACACAGACTAATAGAAAAATTGCAACTGTAGAAATACATGCTTTGAATGAGGTTATATGGTATTTAGAAAATAGACAAGGGGGAGATGAGGTGATGACAAACTCTTATTTTGTTGTGAGTATAATAGAAACTTTTCATTCACAAATTTAATACTCTTGATTTCAGCTATTACATGATCTACTTGAAGGTCTCTGATGTTTGAATGAATGAGCCCTTCTCACTGTGGCTTTATTGCTCTCTTTCCAAGTTTTTGGGAATTTGTGAAACTCTGAATTCATGCCTTATGAATCATAAGGTTCTTTCCAACAGTATTTCTCCCAGGATTGGAACTATCTGAAAATTTAGGCTGTAAGGAATCTACTGTCTTTAATTGCTATGAAATCAGGATCTATAATATTCACAGCTAGTACCTAGTGCCTACCATATAATAGATGCCTAATACATATTTCTTTATTGATTGAACTACCGTGATGATTGGTTTAGAAGAGCCATGAGGAAGGTTAAAAAGTAACTTACAACCATGTCTGCTTGTCTGAATCAGCTAGAGAGCTTAAAGAAAGAAAGAAACCTTGTGCACTATTCCCTACATCTATGGAAGCAGAATCTTCAGGGGTGGAGCTTAAGGAATCTGTAGTTGTTATAGAACCCAGGTGACTTAGATGCCATCTATTGGAAATCTGTGAAAAAGAGCATTTTGGACCATTTAAGGATTACTGCATATTTCTCTCCTTTTTTTTTTTTAACTAACCTTAATAATGAAGAAATTGATAGGATACTAATGATATAACAGGTTAGGGAAGTGCCCCCATATGAATGCCCAAAAATATATAGAAAAGGGCAAGAATCTATTTGTTTACAAGAAAATCTAGATGTAATTCATTTTCAAAAAAAGAAAGATAATTATTGTCAAACTCTGCATGCAATTTATTTCACCATTAGTCAAATCATCAAATATATATTGAGTGCCAGTGAGCTTTTTATTTACTCTGGGAGTGGATGATGTGATTTTATAAGATTTGCACCTTGAATTCTGGGGGCATGTAAATGGAGATGTGAATATTTGTGCAAAGGCAAGCTTGAGAAAATAATATATGAAGGGAAAGGGGGACAGTAAAAAGGTCCTACATTCTTTGTGCTTTAGTTACAATGAACTTTGGTGATGCCGGGTAGTCTATAAATACATCATTTAAGGATTTGATCATGGTCATCCTAGAGCTGAGAAAACTGAGCCTTTAGAATTGGATTTGATCTCAAGACTATTTCATTCCTAAGTCTATGTTCTTTTCCCAAATAGATATAGAACCAAGATGACACATCCTGGTTTTCCTTGAGGGCAGTCCCAATTCATTCCTGTTGTCCCAGTGTAAGTTCTGGTTGTACCTACTTTCAGTCTCAAAAATATCCCAGTTTAGATGATAATAATGTGGTCTCTCCATGTCTTCCTAAATATTAAGTATAAGTAGACTATAAAAGTCAAGGGTGGGTGAGATGTGGTGGACCTCTACAAGAGACAGCCTTTGGAGTTAGACAAACCTACATTCAAGTCTCCGCTCTTCCACTTAGTATAGTACTGTGTGTTAGATTATTTAAACTGGGATTTTGAGCCAGTTACTTCACCTCCCTAATATTCAGTTTCATTAACTACAAAATGGAAATAATAATGGTGCTTTCCTCACAGGGCTGTAGTGAGAATTAATAGTGTAGGAAGAACATTTGCATGGCACAAAATAAAAAGTAGATACATAAAATGGTTTATCTCCTTGGCATGCATAAGGACAATTTCCCAGCTGCCTCTTTTCCTTAAATAATAGAATGCGACCCAGACCCTTGGAAAGGACGTGAATAATTTGTTCACATGTGACATACTTCATGCCTTGGGCAGAAAAGCACTTTCCCTTCAAATCTCTATTTTGTTCAACATGTCTGAGTTATGGTTTCTTTCCAGACAACTAGCGTTTGACCTGAAGATAACACATGCACAGGCCCTCTCCTCTTATTAAGTAGAAAATAGCATAGTTTAAAGTGTCCAGTGTTTACCTCTTTGCAGCTTTCTTTCGTGATTTGTTTTGGGATTTTAAAAAATTGAATCCCTTAGTTATAGCCTTCCAGCAACATGCCAGTTCATACTACCTGAGTGATGTGTACCTACCTAACATCTACATATTTGCAGCCTACCAACAAGCAAATAAGAGCCAGCAAAAGAATGGGATGTGCTAGGGATTGATTCTTCTCTTCATATATTCCACCCAAATTATTGTCGTTTTAGATAATACTGAATCTGGCAAATGAAGAATGTCACCTTCCACACTCTTTACTTCCCCCCACACAACCTTTTTGCTGATATAATTTTGCTGTTTTGGGGGTACGCTGAGAACCACTGCTTGAAGAAACTGACAAATGTTCATTGGAGCTGGGTAAGGAGCCTCAGAGTTGACCCAGAGAAGGTCTGTCCTCTCAAGTTCAGGTAAATCAGCAAACAGAGAGAGGCAACATTCTGGGGCCTTCTGAAAGGCTTTTTGGAAAACAAAGTCCTTGATTTGGGCTTGTGGAATGAGGATTTCAATAGGTGGGAAAGATTCCAGAGGAAACAGGTTACCAAGGTATGGAAGGACTATGTAAATTTAAGGAAAATGAATAATCTGTTCAGTGAAGATAGAATGTAAGTGATGTCAAGCATGAATTGACATTGAGAACTGAATGTCATATGGGGGCCAGATAATAAAGGATTTTGAATTCTAGATTAATGATATTGGACATTCTTCTCTAAGTGGAGATTGAAGGGAGTAGGAGAGCACATTTCCTACCTAAAATGAACAGTTATTCAAATATGGCAGATCAACCCCATTCTACAATGCTGTTCTGTGCCTGTAATCATCTACTCTGGAACCAATGTAAAAGACAGATAAACACACTAGCAATCCAGAGAGCTAATTACAATAAAATGAGGATGTAGGGAATAGGGCTGTAGCAGAAGGAATCGCAATGCTAGACTTAATAGGACTTAGTGACTGATTAGATTTGGAAAATTAAGGAAAAAGAGAAGCCATATGACTGCGGTTTTCAAGTTGGTTTGCTTGGAAAATGATGATATGCTAAACCAATTCAGTGTCAACTATTTTGACCTGGCTTAACCCCAAAGGGGAATTTATTATAAGCAGAGTAGCAGCTAATAGTTATTGAGCATTTAAAGTCCCAGGCACTATTCTTAAAGCATTATAGTTATCTCATTTTTTCCTCGTGATGGTACTGATGATATAGGTACAATTGTTATACACATTTTACAAATGAGGAAAATGATACCAAAGCTTTTAACCAAGGTCACATAGCTAGTAAGTGGTAGAGGTAGGATTTGAGTTCAAACAGAGTCAGTGCTGTTAACTCATTAGTCAACATTTCCTTTTCATGGCTAAGTTTTGTTTCATAGACTACTCCCCCTCTCCAAAGGAATATAGCCAGCTCTCAGGAAGGGCTAAAAATAGAGACAGGAAAACTGTTGGCACATAAAGTACTATTCATCTCTTATCTCTGATCTTATGTCTGATTAATCAACTGGTGGAATATGGTGATGCTGGAGGAACATGGCTGCTTATAGTTCCCAAGTGTACATGATTGAGCTCGAGCCACAGTGGATCTGTCACTCTTTCCCTCTCAATTTTACTTTTATTTTTAGTCTTTCCCTCCTTCTAGATTCCAAATTCCTCGCCAAAGAATTCTGACTGAACTATGATTACATGCCCAACTCTGGTCCAGTCACTGGGGGTAGGGTGCCTACTAACACAGCCGCTTGAGGGATTATCTCTGTATGTAAGAAGCATTTATTCCTTGGCAATCACTGTGATTTATACAGACAGTTCCAACATTTTCTATCATCAAACATCCTTGGAGTTGAAATTTAAAAGGCTTGAATTTAGATTTCTGTTATACGACTACCATTAGCAAGTCATTAGTTCTCTCAGAGTGTTGATTTCCTCAAAAATAAAGTATTTTTAATTATCCTTGCTCAGCCTACCTTGCAGGGTGATTGTGGAGACCAAATAGAATAACTCTTCCTCTTCCTCCTAGTATAGCAAAGACTAATAAGGTGCTTATCATACATAAGCACTATTTTAAGGGCTTTGCATATTATTCATTGACCCCATGAGACAGATGCTAATTTATGCCCATTTCACAAATGGAGAAACTGAAGATCAGGGAAGATAAGAAAAACTTGTCTAAGCTCACACAGCTCTAAGCAATGGATCAGGGACATAGCTTTTGAGTCCGTGTTCTCAACAACTTCTACTGTGGATGTGAAAACATTTAGTAATCTACAAAGCACTATTCAAACAGAAGATATTGTTATTCCTGCCAAGCATTGTATTTTAACACCACAAAACAGTGCTGGGTCAGAGGATCAAACAAATGAAATATGATCAAACATTTGGATCTTTGTTTATATCAGATTTTGGAATTTTGGTTTTGTCCTACTTCAGTAGTTATAGGAAAGATACATATTCGATTCTGGCTCAAATTTTTCCATGAGAGTCTTTTGGAAAACATTTTGTTTGGCTTTTGTGACAAATATTTTGATGCCTCCATCAAAAATTCATAATTTGTTTGTGTCCATTCAGTGCCATGACCCATAAAATGTGTACTATAATTTATTGCCATTTTGGGACCTCAGTTTCACTCAGTTCTAAATCCAGAGTAAGGTTCCAAGACAAAAGAAAAAGAAAGCATGAGAAAAATGGTGAGAGTGATTATGTCAAGGAACAAAGAGCCAAAGGACCCTGGCAGAGAGCCAGGGAGGAGAGGAGACTCTTGATCACTTCCCAAAGGAGCATGTTTTCTCAGAAAAGACTAATCAAGACTCTTTCTTAGGAACATTCCTAAACTAACTTAGAGGAAAAGGGAGGGGGTGGGTATGGTGGGGCTTGCATAATGAAGTATAGGACCTGTCATACAGCTGGGCACCCTGAGAGCTGGAGCTGGAGATCTTAGAAGAGGGCAAGAGTCTTTACCACAGGCTCTCCATTAATGTCACTCAGTCATTATGTGTGCAACAAATTTTCCTCTTTCTGTTCTGCTTTCAGCTAATTTAGTTTATCAATATATGTGAACCAAGTTTAAACTATAGTTTATCTTTCTGCAGTAGTTTGGATGGCCAGAATTTGATTCGGGTGTTCACCTGGCTAATAAACTGTTTCCCATGGACGTATTGAAGGTGTGCACATTGTTCACTCCACCAAAACTGTGGATAAAAAATGTTCTATTAGAAGAGGTTGTGGCTAGGAGACACACTAACCTATCCAATACCATTCACTAGTCCTGCCTTGCTGTGGTTTTATATAAGGGATGCAAAACAGCACAAGGCAAATAATTTTTCTTCACAAAACTTGAGTTTTCTTTTGAAAGATCGGCATATCTAAATAAGCAATAAAATAGAGTAAAAAGAAATTGGTGACTAAAGAAGTCCTTTGTGGTGCCGTAAAGACAACAGATGCCATGAGAACTCAAAGAAAAATAAAGCCAAATGATGAGAGTAGTAGGAAAAGGCTTCCCAGGGGAGCTTTGGACTGACCTGAGCATGGAAGGCTGGCTGGCTTTTTGACCATTCCACCGAGGAAAGTGTGGGAAAGGATTCTTTGATTCGTAGACCCAATTATGCAGCAAGTAGTAATTGAACTTCTCTTATGTGGAAGACCCTATGCTGGGTGTGCAGATGTGAGTGGGTGCTCCATAGGTTCATGATGGATGGTTGGATGGATGGATGCATGGATGGATAATCTGCATAAGTAGGAGAGATGTGTTAGAGAACAGTAGAAGAGGCAAATTTAAAATGAGGCCATAATATGGAGAGGATCCAAAGCCAGGCCACAGACTTTTAGGGAACAGAAAACTATTGACGGTGCATAAACTAAGAAATGTCATTAAGAAATTGGCATTCAAAGAAGACAAATTGAGCTGAGATGTACAGCCAGGAGACAGAGTTACCAGCCAGAAGAAAATGGCCCAAGATTGGGTGTGTGGATTATTGAGGACCAGGTCCAGGTTGTTGGCAAGGCCCAGCGAAGAAAAGACTGACATAAAAGATATTCTAAAGGATGAAGACAAGACGAGATAAATCAGTTATACTTCTGAGGTCTTTACGACATAAGTAGAAGTGATAGAGAGGTTAAAACTGAGGGTTGGGAGGAACAGTATGTTTCAGTAAGTTTCTGAATGTGATGTGATGACAGATCATAGGAAAAACTTACAGCCCGGGTTATAACCCTGTTAATGACATGGTCAGGGCATTTCTCTTCTTGTTTGTAACTCATTTCTGACACCTGATTTCCAATGGATATAGATAAAAGAAACAGGTCTAACATCAGGCTTTTTCACATCCTTAATGAATGAAGTCTTGGCTATCTCAAAATTGAAATCACTCCTGTGTGGCATGGAACAGCTGATTGTTTCCCTTAGAATGCATGATTCTTTTCTTGTACATTGATTTACTAACTGGGGCTCCTCCCAGCAGAGGCTGACATACTGAATTAATGGCCCTGGCTGAGCAGGTGAGAGTGATGGAGAACAATGCCCAATTACCTAGGATGAATGCCAGCCTCATTTCACCCCACCCCAAGGGAAACCTTTGTTACTCACCCACAGAGTAAAGTGTACTTTTAGATTACAGCACCAATGGCATATATCTAGATTATAGCAAAAAAGTTCATTTTAGCCAACTTACTTTAAAAAATAAAGTATGTTACTTCCTGCCAAAATACTACCTTTCTCTACCAAAAAATATTTCCAACTCTTAAGCCTCTTTCTTTGGCCAACGGAGAAAATTTAATGCATGTTCCTTTTGATCTCCATTGCAAAACTCTTGTTTTCCACTGGATGTAAGGGGACCATCTTCACAGAGAGCCTAACCTAGAAAAATCTGCTCCAGAGGTAGTGTCTGTGGACAACAAGGCTTTATGTCAAGGTCCCTCTGCAGTTTACTGTTAGTAGAATTTCACCTTTTGAACTGAATAATTAGCAAATAATTTTAACCCAAACAGAACAGAGAAACTGTAACAGCTCGGCTATGGCTGTGAGGTGATGGATATGTTAATTATCTTGATTTTTGATAATCATTTCATAATGTATATATATATATATATATGTATATCAAAACATCACATTTTACAGCTTAAATAGGAATTTCTAACTTTTGGAAATAAAGCATTTCATAATTTTTGAGAGTAGAAAACTAAGCAAATCAAGAGTGTGCTAAGCTAATAGAGTAAGAATGATTCATCTATGTGGATGAATTTTACAGACATGGTATTGAGTGACAGATACCAGACAATAAATAGTATAAATTGTATTATTCTATTTATGTAGGTAATAGAAAGAGGATGTGATAAGTAGGAGATTGTTAACCTTTGGGGAAGGCAGAGACTGAAAGGAAGCATGAAGGGCGTTTCTGGAGTGCTGGTTCCATCCGTGTGTTCACCTTACACATCTGATATGTACTCTTTTTATGTATTGATTATACTTCACAAAAAAATATCTAGAGGGGCACCTGGGTGGCTTAGTCAGTTGAGTGCCTGCCTTCAGCTCAGGTCATGATCCCAAGGTCCTGGGATTGACCTGGTATCATTGGGCTCCTTGCTCACTGGGGTCTGCTTCTCCCTCTCCTGCTGCCCTTCCCTCCCACTCGTGCTCGTTCTCTCTCTCTCTCAAATAAGTAAATAAAATCTTTAAAAATATATCTAGAAACCTATGTTCTTGACATCACACGAAGCTGACACTCATTAGCTGTTAACTTTGTGTTTTAGTTTAGACGCTCCCTTAAGTTGACCTCTGAAAGAGCACAACCCCAGGGAACAAGAAGAATGAACTCATTAGGGTACCTGGGGATAGTGGTAGGAGAGAGTTCTGGAATACCTATGGGAACATAAAGAAAAAAGGAGTCATTGGTAGGGAGGGAGTGCATGGTGAGGAGGAAATGGAGGGTGGAATTAGCCTCCAGGGGGGCCAGGGAAGAGGGCCTGCTGATACTCAAAGAAGTGGCATCAAAGAGAATGAGAGCTGAAACTTTGGGCAAACTGGTATCTTAGCTGTGATCTCAGGAAAAAGTTACTTTAGCTCAAAAAGTTACCTTACCTCATTTACCGCTTTTCTCAAATGGGGAATAGTAATACCAGCATCATGGTGTTAGGGGGATTAAATTAAATAATTACATTAAGTGCATAGCGCAGTGCCTCGCAGGTAGTAAATGCTGATTCTTCCCATTCTCCCCATCTTCACTCTTTTGATTTCAAAATAAAGATTGAATGTAAATGGAATCAAGAGTCAAGGGTTTTCTAGGCAACAGGGAGAATATGAGGATGTATGTGCAGAGAGGTGGTGGGACATGGCGAGGAAGCCAGGTATGTGAGGAGTGAAGATTTAAGTTGGGATCAGGTTGTGGAAGATCTCAAGTGACAAAGTTAGGCCTGGCTAAGATGTTAAGCAAAGATGCAGTTAATGGTGTACTTGAGTTGGATTAAGACACGGAAAAGACCTGAAGAGGGAGATACCACCGTGGACAGAGAATGAGGTTGAATCTGAGTAACGATTACCATAAAATGAAAAATCTCAATTTTCTCACTGACGTGAAAATGTGAGTTTTATAGTTTAGAGCTCATTAGGACTTATTGACCATCTGATCGAAAATTTTTCAAACATTTTTTCATCCAACAGACTCTTGGTGATTATGTGACCACAAGCAAGTCGGCGGACTTTCTGTAAAGTGGAGGTTACTCCTACCCCAGAGAGTACTACTACCCAGATTACCTGGTATGATGTTTGTGCAATGTCCGTGTAGTATGCTTTGACATATAGTAGGGACTCAAGTTTGTGTATATTTTAAATATGAGTAGGTAGTTGTGCTTGTGGCTCAAGCAAGTGGCTATCACTGTGTTACCAGTTAAAAGCAGGGAAGCAGCATGGATGTGCCATAAAGAAAATTTGTCTTCATTTCTGAACACCTGGGTTCTGTTACTACTCTCCCCTCTTCCTACCTAAGGAGTTTCCAGAATGAAGCATGAGAGACTATGGACTCTGAGAAACAAACTGAGGGCTTCAGAGGGGAGGGGGGTGGGGGAATGGGATAGGCTGGTGATGGGTAGTAAGGAGGGCACGTATTGCATGGTGCACTGGGTGTTATACACAACTAATGAATCATTGAACTTTAGGCAAGCCTTGTTTGCCAGTCAAAAAAAAAAAAGACTTAATATTTTGAGCCTCAATGTTCTAAACTGTTAAATGGAGATATTTTGTGTACAATTGTTGTAGTAACATTCTGCATGCAGAGGTACTGTGTAAAATAAAATGCTTTTAAAATCCAAATGGTTAGTTTTACTATAGAAAAGACTATGCAGAAGCCTTGCGGCATCACTGAGGAAAGAAGCCAGAGTGGTTTTAACTTGATTCTTAATAGCTACACATTGTGGAGAATCTACAATATGCCAGTCACTGCTAAGCACTTTACAAACACATTCACTGACTCACTAAATTCTCACAAACACCAGGATTTAGAATTGCTCACATTTTCATGTGAGAAAATTGAGATTCACAGACATTAAGTATTTTAGCGAAGGCCACTTGGCAATGAGTAGGACCAAGGCACAAGCCCAGGTCTGTCTGGCTGCAAGGCTCATGCTCTTTGTACCACGAGGCACTGCCTCAGCCATGTGAAACAACAGATGCTGCCCAAATTAACTTTACGTAGAGGTGTGGCAAGCAGACTGGCATGTGCTGTGTGAAGTGGGTGGGACTGAAGCTGAAAGGAGGCAGAAATATGTGTACTGTCTGAAGGGAACCAGGACAAACAATCAAAGAATGTGCTCATGAGAAAAAAAAATCTGTTGCTCTCAAAATGTTAAAACATTTCATTTAAATAGAATCCTCATTTTCTTGTAATGGGGAGCATCAGAGATTTAGTGAAATACAATTAGAGAGGCAACCAGGAATGCTGTTAAAAGTTACAGTATGTCCGGTCTCAGGAAGACCCAGAAAGTATAGTGTGACCTTTAAGTGAGCCTCGTTTTAAGTATGACCCTTCAGTCCATTAATGTCCCTTTTGGCAGTATTCTTAAATTGCTTATAAAAATGTCACACAACTTGTTAAAAGAAGCATGTAGGAGAATTCCAGCCCTCTTGGTTAATATGGTCATAGAACACCTCAGCGGGAGGTCGGGGGATGTTTTATTGGGAAATGATGTCTTTTCTTTTTTAATTGTGAGTAGAACTACAGCAGCTTTGTTAATTTAATTAAAGTGGAATTTCAAAGGAGCAGAAAAACTAGGCAGTTTTGTCCATACTACCTAGTTATAAAGTTCTTCTGGAAAAAATATAAAAATGGAAACTGTAAAAGGAAATAAAGTGATAGGGATCCTTTAGTAAAATCTGTGATGTGTTTCCCAAGTAAATATTTGGAGAAGCTCATTTCCTTCTCTGTTCTAAGCATTCACTCAGCCCTTTTGTGTTTTTACCGATCATAAACAATAATACATTCCTGTTGTAAATACTTTAAATGATATCAAAGTATGTAGAACAGATGTCATCATCTAAACATAAACATTGTTTGCACTTGGATGAACATTCTTCTGCACACATCCCCTCTTGTGTTGCTGTCTTCTCACGCATGCACACATATGCATGCACACACGTCATTCTACAGAAATGGAATCAAACATATGTAACACTTGATTAATCTTTTTTGCAAGTTTCCATGAGTATCTTTCCAAGTTTTCTATTATCATGTTTAGTGGCTGCTTAGCATTTTCATCATATGAATTGATGAAGCATATTAATAGTGCTGATTACATACTGAAATCAGAGTCAGCAGTTTCTGTCAGAGCAAAGTCCCTTTCTCTCATAGTTTTTAAGGTTCCTGCTTATAAAATGAGGTGTTTGAAGTAGATGACTTACCTAACACTGTTGTTCCATGCTCTGTCCATGTCTCACCTTGAATTGTTCTTTTTAGTTTTGTGTGCCCCGTCTTTCCTCACCTCCCAGAATGAGGGACCATGAGAGCACACAAAGGAGAGAGAGAGAGAGAGAGAGAGAGAGAGAGAGAGAGAAGTGGTGGGCTGAGGAGTAGATTACTTCATTTGGGAATCAAGAGAGGTTTTTTTGGAGGAGAGCTTTAAAAGATGAATTTGACTTTGAAGAACTGGTACTGAACATGTGGCATGATGTGGAAAAAGGCATTAAAAAGGCATTAAAAAGCAGGAACAGCATAGGACGAGCACTGAGGCAGGACAGAGCACACAGGCAAGTGAGATTGGCATAAGGCTATTTAGAGGAAAGTGACAATAAGCAAGTTGGGATCATATTATGGAGGAAATTTGTAAATTATGGGAATTTTGAGGTTGGGAAGGGAGGGGCAGGTGATGAGAATTTTTAAAGACTTTAAGTGGGAGGAAGGTAAAATAATAACGGCAAAAGGATTTCTCTCACCTCTGTCCCCTTGTTTTTGAGTGGTTCAGGGAGGAGAGTTACTAGATCAGAAAGACCAGTTAGGAGGTTGCAGGATCTCAATCTTGTTAGCAGCACTGGGGTTGGCATGTGCAGTCAGTCTCTAAGAGCCTGCCTTCCAGGACTGGACTGCCTGGTTGGAATCTTTTCTCCAGCGTTTAGTAAGTATGTGAGTTCAGGGAGTTACATTTAGGGAAAAAGATCTGATGCCGTAAGATGAAGAAAGGAAAGATGACTCCAACATTGCTAATTCAGGGTACCGAGAAGATGTTAGAAAGTGAGTTGAATAATAAGTGGGGAGCAGGTTTGCAGAGGGAAGTCATGTCTGGTTCATGCTAGGTGGATTTTAAGGTATATAAAGAATATTCACATAAAATATACAGCTTAAGATTTAAAACAATCTTGTACTTAGGAACCCAAGGAGAGGTGTAAAATTTGGAGTCATGAACTTCACATATCATCAGGGGTGATTTTTGGATTTGATTTGATTGGGTGAAATTTGGATATGACTGAGTGAAAATTCTAGGCTTAAAGAGATAGAGGGCATGCATCCATCCAATAAATATATGTCGGAGGTATCTAATGTGTGCATGGCAGAATATGGTTTTAACATTGGTCTACGGTAATAAGGATTCATTTGACACACGACCTAAAATTGTCTATTAGTAGCTCCAGGAAACCTTGATAATACTGTGTTTCTGATACTCAACTGGCCTGTAGTATAATTTCCAAATGATGATTTTCCTACTGGGCCGCATAAAACAATGACAAATGCTCTACTTAATGAGCCTCAAAGCAATTAAAACACACACATCAGAGAATTCTATTGCACTTAATCATCAGAGAAATAATAAACAAAAATTCACTGTGATGAGTAAATGAACTTGATAAATCAATTATAAGTTAATTTCCAGAACAGATTTTGAAGGCTACAGAACTCTGATATGACATGGTTGTAGGTTAGTTGTTAAGTTCTGACAGAATGAGAGGGAAATAATGGGAAAAGTACTTAGCTGGGATTTAGAAAAACTAGATGTTTTGTTTGAGCTTTCCACCTAGTTTCATGACTGGTCAAATCATTATATTTCCTTGAACCTCAATTTCCTTGTCAAATTACACTAAAAATAACTTTTGTGATCCTGTGATGAAAGTAAGTGAGACATTACAGGTAGAAATGATTTCATTGTCTGCTGATCAGTTTTGCTAGCACATGCAGGGACCAGGTAGGGTGGGTCATTGGTGTCTGTGGCAAAGAAAGCAGGCCCAGGTGCCAAGAAACCGTATCACAGTTCACCACCACTTTGGTGTGTTTAATTTACTATGTGTCAAGGTCTGAACCTTAGCCTTGCAAGCTCAGCACAGCAGGGACAGATCCATTTCTCAGTGGTAGACTTATATATACAAGTGAATAAAACAGGAAAGAAAACAATTCCAATGTTCTAATCCATAAAAAGACATAACAATCAGTGAGAATTGAATATGAAGGAGAAATTCTGCCATATTCTCTTCCTTGGACTTCATGAGACAGATATTAATAATGCTATTTTAAAGCATAAAAGTAAAAACAGTAATTACATAGAATTAGCCATGTAACTGTATAGCATTATTTGTATACATTGACACCACAAACATCTGGAGAAGGTCTTTCCTTTCCTTTTTTTTTTAAAGATTTTATTTATTTATTTGACAGAGAGACAGTGAGAGAGAGGGAACACAAGCAGGGGGGAGTGGGAGAGGGAGAAGCAGGCCCTCCGCTGAGCAGGGAGCCCGATGCAGGGCTTGATCCCAGGACCCAGGATCATGACCTGAACCGAAGGCAGATGCTTAATGACTGAGCCACCCAGACACCCCCGTCTTGTCTTTTCTTGATGAAAGTTCCTACTCCTGGGGCGCCTTATGTTACTGTAATCAAGCAAGTTGTAGTTAAGCCCATTGGCTGGTGGGCCACTACCACTAGATCTTTCATTTCTGAGATGATCAAGATGGCATTGATTCTACAGGTTTCTTCTCAGAGGAACATCTTATTTCCAAGTTCTTGAGGAACGACTCACTGTGCTCCACTACCACCACTCCCTATCCTCTCCCCTACATCAGCATATGTTGCAAAAAATTTTTATTTATACACAGTGAGACTATGAAATCCTACGAACTAGAATGAGATAGACTAGAGTGCTCTCCAATAGAACTTTCTGCAATGATGGTAATATTCTGTAATCTGTGTGATGCAATGAAGTAGCTACTATCCATATGTAACTATTGAGCACTTCAAATGTAGCTAGCTAGTGTGACTGAGGGGCTGAATTTAAATTTCATTTTATTTTGATTTAAATATAAGTAGCAACAGATAGCTAGTGACTACCATGTTGGACACCAAAGGTAGAGTGGTGGTTCCCAAACTCACTGAATCAGAAAAGTGAGTAGGTCCCAGGCATTTGTGCTTTAGAGAGAAGGTTCCCAGAGAATTCTGACACACAACCACCTTTGGAAACTTCTTAAGAAAAAATAGTGAACGGAGAACAGAGAAGCCAAATCCTTCCTGCCCTTGATCTTTTCCCTATTTAGCTTTGGGCAGATAACTGAGTTGATCTGATTTTCAGCTTCTTTTTTTGTAGAAGGGAAATTTATCAGGGTTCATTGTGTGTGTTAGCTAAATTAAAACAGATAAAAATTGTTAGGTTAAAATTCTTGATGAGTCCCAAAGTTTCTAGCACAGTAGAGGATGCTGAATAAATGACTGAATGAATGATTAAAACTATGGCAAGAGAAAATCTCTAATAAGACATTTCTTAGTTGTTCATAAGCAACATCTAATGATAATATTTAGAGCTAAAAATTATTAACTGGTTACTATAAGCAAGCCAATATGCTAATACTTGTATTACTCTGTGTAGTAGATATTTTAGAGGTGTGGTGTCTAAGAGTCAAAGATGTTAATTTTTTTACCCAAGACAACATAGCTAACAAGTGGCTGGGAAGGAGGTCAAATCCATATTTGAATCCAGTACCCATGTACTTGATCAATAAACTCTGCCTCAGTTTCATAAGGGCATTAGCTTTTTTTCCATTGGGATTCTAAAGGAGAGCAATAGAAGAAGCAGCACTTAGGGGCTGCAACTGCCCGTACCCTGGCTGATCTGAGGTGGCCATCAAAGTGAAGAGACTGGATGGATTCAAGAGCAGAGAGGCTTGACAGAGAACTCATGTAAGGGTTGAGTGGAGTTGGGGGTGGGGTGCCAGCAAGCTCTGGAGGGGAGTACCAGACTTAAGCAGACTCCAAGCACCTGCTTACATCAGCCCAAGCAAGATAACCCCTCTACCCAATTCTTAGCTTTAACTAAGATATCTGAAATATAATGCTGTGACAGATTTTGATGAAAGTGTGATGGGTACCCAATTCTTCCGAAGCTCAAACTCTCAATTTTGACATTAAATATTTTACAGAATTGGGTTTTGTTCCTTTTCAAAATTTCCAGCTTCCTCCTCTTTCCATACTTCCTCTTCTGTTAAATACATTCCTCTTCCGTTACCATACGTTAGGTACACACATACATTATAAAATCTTGACCAGGTTTCCCTGCTTAAGTTGCAGTTACAAGAGACTGTCTCATCTAATCCTAACTTCTTGCCAGTCTCTACAAGAGAGGCTATAAAACCTAATAACTCAGCTTTTTATTCCTTCCAGTGAGGAGTAACCTTATCACACTGGCCCAAGAGATACAATAGAAGTCTGGTTTAGGTGCTCCCTTGCCCCTTTTATCCTTCGTCACAATTTTACTATTGGTGGCTGGAAGTGGAGTAGCCATCTTGAGAGAAAAGCCAGGGAATAGGAGACCTAGTGGTCTGACCCTTCTAACCCATGGAACTAAGGCCAGCAGACCCCTGCCTCAGACGTACTTGTTTTGAGGCTAAAATAAGCCTTTATTTTTTTCTACTGTAATAAGGTTTCTAATGTGTACAGTTAAAAGGAACCCTAGCCGATATAATTGCCTTTATAATATGAATTGGTGTATTTTTCTTTTTCAGTGATCTGTAATTATTGACCATTGGAATTATGTATATTTTAAAGTTAGATCTTAGTTGTGAAACCATCTGTTTTATTTACTTGTTTGTTCATTTTTGGTGTTTTTTTCCTTTTTTCTTTTTAAAAAATTTTTATCTTTTTAAAAAATCTGCATATAGTTGGCACACAATGTTACATTAGCTTCAGGTATACAACATAGTGCTTCAATGAGTTTATACATTGTGCCATGTTCACCACAAGTGTAGCTATCATCTATCCCCTTACATCACTATTACAATATCACTGACTGTATTCTATGCTGAGCATTTCATCCCCATGACTTATTCATTCTGTAACTGGAAGCCTAGTTGTCCCACTCCCTTTCACCTATTATGCCCCTCCCTTCCAGTAACTATCAGTTTGTTCTCTGTATTTATAGTCTGATTCTGCTTTTGGTTTATTCATTTTTCTTTATTTCTAGATTCCACTTACGAGTGAAATCATATAGTGTTCGTATTTCTCAGTCTGACGTATTTCTCTTAACATAATACCCTCTAGGTCTGTCCATATTGGCTTAAATGGCACCAGCTCATCCTTTCGCATGGCTGCATAATATTCCAGTGTGAGTGTGAGTGTGTGTGTGTGTGTGTGTGTGTGTGTGTGTGTGTACAACATCTTATCCATTTGTCTATTGATGGATACTAAGGTTGCTTTCATATCTTGGCTATTTTAAATAAGGATGCAATAAGCACAGTGGTGCATATATCTTTTGAATTAGTGTTTTCACTTTTATGGATAAATATCCAAAAAAGTGGGATCATATGGTATTTTTATTTTTAATTTTTTAAGAAACCTCCATACTGTTTTCTACAATGACTGCACCAGTTTGCATGCCCACCAAAGCAGTCCAAGATGGTTCTTTTTCTCCACATTTTCACCAATACTTGTTGTTTATGTTTTTTATTTTAGCCATTCAGACAGGTGTAAGGTGATATCTCATTGTGGTTTTGATTTGCATTTTTCTGATGATTAGTTATGTTGAGCATCTTTGCATGTGTCTGTTGGCCATTTGTATGTCTTCTTTGGAAAAATGGCTATCCAGGTCATTTGCCCATTTTTTAAAATTGTATTGTTTGTGTTTCGGTGTTCTTTATATATTTTGGATATTAACCCCTTATCAGATATATCATTTGCAAATATCTTCCCCCAGGTTGCCTTTTCATTTTATTGATGGTTTCCTTCACTGTGCAAAAGCTTTATTTTGATGGAGTCCCAGTAGTTTATTTTTGCTTTTGTTTTCCTTGCCTTAGGAGACATATCTAGAAAAATAGTGCAACAAGCAACATCAGAGAAATTACTACCTGTGTTCTCCTAGGATTTTTATGGTTCCAGGTCTCACACTTAGATCATTAATATATTTTGAGTTTATCCTTGTGTATGGTATTAAAAGATTGTCCAATTTCATTCTTTTACATGTAACTGTCCAGCTTTCCTAGCATCATTTATTGAAGAGACTGTATTTTCCCCATTATATATTCTTGCCTCATTTTTCATAGATTAACTGACCATATATCTGTGGATTTATTTCTGGGCTCTTTATTCTGTACCACTGAGCTATATGTCTATTTTTGTACCAGTACCATACTGTTTTGATTACTATAGCATTGTAGTATATCTTGAAATCTAGAATTGTGATACCTCCAGCTTTGTTGTTCTTTCTCAAGATTGCTTTGGCTATTCAGGATCTTTTGTGGTTCCATACAAATTTTAGGATTATTTGTTCTAGTTTTGTGAAAAGTGCTATTGGTATTTTGATAGGGGTTACATTGAATCCATAGATTGCTTTGGGTAATATGGATATTTTAATGATATTAATTCTTCTACTCCATGAGCATGGACCATCTTTCCATTTGTTTGTGTTACCTTTAATCTCTTTCATCAATGTTTTACAGTTTTCAGATTGTAGGTCTTCCACCTCTTTGGTTATATTTATTCCTAGGTATTTTATTCTTTTTTGGTGCACTTGTAATGTTTCTTTCTTTTCTTTCTTTTCTTTTCTTCTCTTTTTTCTTTTCTTTCCTCTTCTCTTCTCTTCTCTTCTCTTCTCTTCTTTCTCTTCTCTTCTCTTCTCTTCTCTTCTCTTCTCTTCTCTTCTCTTCTCTTCTCTTCTTTCTCTCCTCTCCTCTCCTCTCCTCTCCTCTCCTCTCCTCTCCTCTCCTCTCCTCTCCTCTCCTCTCCTCTCCTCTGCTTTGCTTTTCAGTAGGCTCCAGACACAGCATGGAGCCAAATGCAGGGCTTGCACACATGACCTTGATGTCAAGGCCTAGCTGAGATCAAGAGTCAGATGCTGTGCCACACAGGCACCCCAATAGTGTTGTTTTCTTAATTTCTCTTTCTGCTACTTCATTATTCATATATTATAATTATATTATTAATATATAGAACCACTACCAATTTCTGAGTGTTAATTTTGTATCCTGCAACTTTACTGAATTCATTTATTCTAGTAGTTTCTTAGTGGAGTCTT
The DNA here is from genome assembly GCF_024610735.1 of Ursus americanus. Lineage (NCBI taxonomy): Eukaryota > Metazoa > Chordata > Mammalia > Carnivora > Ursidae > Ursus > Ursus americanus. Next base: position 21,680,620 of record NC_142142.1, on the reverse strand, counting down.
TAGGATTTTCTATGTATAGTATCATGTTATCTACAAATGGTGACAGTTTAGCTGCTTCTTTACCAATATGGATTCCTCTTATTTCTTTTTCTTGTCACATTGCTTGGCTAGAACTTCCAGTATTATGATAAATAAAAGTGGCAAGAATAGACATTCTTATCTTGTTCCTGATCTTAGAGTAAATGCTCTCAATTTTTCACCATTGAGTATGATGTTAGCTGTGGGTTTTTTAAATATGGAAGTATGAATGAGGTATGTTGAAGTAAGTTCCCTCTACCCCACTTTGTTGAGAGTTTTTATCATGAATGGTTGTTGAATTTTGTCAAATGCTATCTCTGCATCCATTGAGGTGATCATATTGTTTTGTTGATGTGATATATCTCATTGGTTGTTCCATATTGAACCATCCTTGCATCTCCAGATTAAATCCTACCTGATCTTTTCAATGTATTATTGTATGAGGTTTTGCTAATATTCTGTTGAGGATTTTTACATCTATGTTCATCATGGATATTGATTGGCCTGCAGTTTTCTTTTTTTGTGATGCCTTTGGTTTTTTTAACAGGATAATGCTGACCTTGTAGAATGTATTTGGAAGCTCTCCTTCCTCTTCTATTTTTTGGAATGACTTGAGGAGACTAGGTATTAACTCTTTAAATGTTTGGTAGAATTCACCTCTGAATCCAACTTGGCCTGGACTTTTATTCTTTTCAGAGCTTTTTGTTTTCCCTTTTAAGATTTATTTATTTATTTTAGAGAGAAAAAGAGAGAGCATGGGTGGGAGGATGGGCAGAGGGAGAGGGAGAGAATCTCAAGCAGATGCCCCACTGAACGTGCAGCATGACATGAGGCCTGATCTCACAACCCTGAGATCATGACCTGAGCTGAAATCAAGAGTTGGATGCCTAACTGACTGAGCCACACAGACACCCCTATATTTTTCATAGCTTTTTGATTACCAATTCAATTTTGTAATTTGTAATCAGTCTGTTCAAATTTTGGAACAGTTTTGGAACATTGTATATTCATAGGAATTTATCCATTTTCTTCTAGTTTGCCCAGTTTGTTAGCATACAGTTTTTTTTTTTTAGAGTATTCTCTTATAATCTTTTGTATTTCTATGGTGTCAGTTGTTACTTCTCCTATCTCATTTCTGATTTTATTTACTCGGGTCCTTGTCTTTTTTTCTTGATGAGTCTGGTTAAAAGTTTATCAATTTTGTTTATCTTTTCAATGAAGCAGCTCTTAGTTTCATTAATTTTTTTCTATTGTTATTTTAGCCTATGTATCATTTATTTTTGCTCTGATCTTTATTATTTCCTTCCTTCTACTCATCTTGGGCCTATTGTCTTTTTAAACGTTACCTTTCTTTTCTCTTTTTAGTAATTGGTTGATTCAAGTTATATATATATATATATATATTCTTACAAATGTAAGTTATATATATACTCATAAAATGAATATTATAATATTGGTTGGTAATCAGTTGATTACCAATTGTATAAGTTATACATATATATGTATTTATGTATATATATCTATATACACACATATATAATGAATATTATAATATTGGTTGGTAATTAGTTGATTCAAGTTTTATATATATATATATATATATATATATATATATATATATATATATATATATATATATAAAGACAGTTAAGGTATGTGTTGTTTTCTGTTAATTGGTTTAGTTTCCTATAGGTTGGGTTTTAAGTGTTCACATTTTGTCTTTTTATAAGAATTAGGTAATTTTGTTTTATTTCGATTATGATCTAAAGGTTATCTAAATGTGTGTTAATTAATTCCAAGTTTTTATGTAGTTCTATTATTTATTTTTAATATGTTTGCTTGTTATCAGAGAATACTTATAAAATCTTTACTTTTGTAAAAGCTGTGAAAATGTACTTTGTAACCAAGTACATGAATATTTGTGTTAGTTACATTAATATGTAGAAATATATATGGATATAGATACATTAAATGTCTTCATTATTAAAGAACAAAAGACAAAAGTCAAGAAAGTTAACATTTATATCACTAATTTAGGAGATAAAACAGTTAAAATCATGCACATATGAATAGGGTAAAAGAACTACTAACTTTTAAAACTAATGAAATAGAATATACTTTAGAAAAATGAATTACTGGGTTGTCATTTGACAACAGAGAAGATTAAACTAAGCAAAACAGTGAAAGAGCAAAAACAGTTGAATTTAGAAATAAGAAAAAATATATCTAGAGGTATGAAAATGAGGAAAATGTATATAAGAATATTATATGCCACTCTTCTGCAAAAAAACTTCAAATCTAGAAAAATTGATAATTTCCTAACAAATATGTTACAAAAATAACCAACAAAGGTAACTTGAATCAACCAATCATCAAAAAGAGAATGAAAAGATAATGTTTAAGATGACAATAGACTCAAGATGAATAGAACAAATTACTTTCAAAATGATTTTTTTAATCATTTAATCATTTAATGCCTTTAGGCATATTAAAATCTCAGGTAGTATTAATCTCACTTCTTTTGACTAAGTGAAGAAAATCATTTATTAGATTATGTTAAGGGATGATTATTATGCTATCATATTTAATTAGTTACACCAATTTTCACTACTAATTCACAGGCTTTGCAGACATCATTGGGCCAACTTTCAAGACCCAATAAATTAAAAGAAATACAAAATTTCATTATGCCTTCATGTTTGTCATCTTCCAAGCATATTTTCATATAATTTATTAGACTATCTAAGCCTCTAGAAATTGTTGCTTTGTTTTATTTCTTCATTTCTAGAATTTCACTTCTCTTTCATGCATTCTTTGATTTATACATTCAGTCACTCTGTTTATTGAATTAATCTATCAACTTTACGACTAATATGTTTCTTTCTTGTAAAGAGAAAGAAAATACTAGCATCTCTGTTAAAATATCCTTTAAAAAAGCCAAGTTTAATTTAAAATTTCCTTAAAAGATTTTTAGTGACCGCCATTTCATAATTTCCATCAGAGTGAATATCCGAGGTCTGAAAGAATTTCCAAACCATTTCTACAACTAGATAACAAGTTGCTGCCAGCTTGGCTTACACATATATTCTTTCAGTTGCTGATTTCTAGATCTTCAGATGTATTATTTAATCCTCTTTGATATTTATGTGTTGACTAGAAACAAATTTAAAGTTTATTGAAAAAAGGTGACTAGAATAATTTACCAATGATTGCCTCATCTAGAGATACTTTTATTTGGAGATAGTGCCAATTAAGACATCTGGAAATTTTCAAAATCTTGGCTGAAAGTCCAATATCCCTCTTTAGTATTACACTGTCCCATCTGCATGAAGATTTAATGCAGTTTTCAAAGTTCTCAAGAACTCCACTTTCTGTCATAAATAATAAAACTAGTATATTATTTTAGATAATGTCCCTTCTAGTCCAGAGGATCAACATAAGCCATAAAAATAACTTCAAAGTCATGAATTATACATTTAAGTACTTTCTAAAAAATAAGTGAAGCAGTTGAAACATTGTTGATGATGACTGGATTTTTTAAAACATTTTTGAAGTATAATAAACACATGCAGAAAGGTGCATAGATCATAGCTCTATAAATTATCACAGAAGAATGCCTGCTATTGAAATATATATATATATATATATATATATATATATATATATATATATATATATAAAGATTTTATTTATTTATTTGAGAGAGAGCACACAAACAGGAGGATGGGCAGTGGGAGAAGCAGGCTCCACACTGAGCAGGGAGCCTGATGCGGGGTTCATTCCAGGACCCTGGGATCATGACTTGAGTCGAAGGCAGACACTTAACCAATTGAGCACCCACGTGCCCCAATATTTTTGAAAGCCTTTCCTTTCTACTCCATATTAAACAGAAACTTCACTCTCAGTGTACCCCAGCACTCCTGCTTCCTTATTTCTGTATAACACTTACGGTCATCCCACAAAGAATGTATTTCCTCTTTTTTTTTTAACCATTATTAACAATTACTTTATTTTTATTGTTGTATGAAGAGTCAGAACAAGTTTTAAAGTAATTTTCTTGATGCAGTAAGTTTTGGGAGCACAACTGGTTAACAATTGACACCTATGTTCATCCATATCAGAATATATATGTGCCAACATTATGGGTTTTCCTTCTGAATGATCCAAAAAGCTCACTGAATGCAGTGAATTATTTTCATAACTTTGTGTTCACAGTATGTTGACTTGTGGATGAAATATCAATAGATCCTAATGTAAAGTTTAATCTCATGGTAGGGTATTTACAGTCCCATAGCTCTGCTTGTGCTGTTTGGTTATTTTGGATACTATTCTCTGAATTCTAACATACCTAGTAATATGCCTAACAATTAGTTTGAAAAACAATCCTAAACATTTCCAAAGGACAATATGTATTTTCAGTTCTGAGTATGTGGAGCTAAGTTTACAAAGGGAATATTAAAGAATATAAACATTTTGACTTTTGTCTACTTGAGTTCTACATTTATTGACCTCGGTGTTCTAGGGACATATTAATGAGTTTTAATAAATCAGAAGAATGGAGTAACATGTTTGAATATAAATTCGGTGTTGTATTCTCTCTCCTTTTTTTTTGGCTGTTTTTTGGTTTTGGTTTGCTTTTGTTTGTTTAGGCTTTTTTGGTATCAACAAAAATTTTTTTGCTTCAAAATGTATTTCACTATACGTTTCAGTTACATACACAAATATTTACATCAGATCCATTTACAATTATAATTCATTTATAGTTTTACCCAAAAATTTATGTATTGCCATAATGAAAATGCTTCTATTTTTCTTTTTTTTTGAACTTTTTATTTTTTATTTTATTTTTTTTGTAATAATTTTTTTCTTTTTTCATTATTATGTTCAATTAGCCAGCATATAGTACATCATTAGTTTTTGATGTAATGTTCAACGATTCATAAGTTGTGTGTAACACCCAGTGCTCATCACCACACATGCCCTCCTTAATACCCATCACCCAGTTTCCCCAACCCCGCACCCCCCTCCCTTCTGGAACCCTCAGTTTGGTTCCCGGAGTCCAGAATTTCTCATGCTTTGTCTCCCTCTCCGATTTCTTCCCATTCAGTTTTCCCTCCCTTCCCCTATGGTCCTCCACACTATTCCTTATGTTCCACATATGAGTGAAACCATATGATAATTGTCTTTCTATTTTGCCTGGACACAATATAGGCACCTAAGTCTACCTGCTACTATCCTTGTACTGTCTTGGTTCTTAAGTTCTCAAAAATTCATTTTCATATTTTAGTACTGAAATGGCTACACTGCTTTTTTTTTCTTGAGATTCTTTCATGTAGTAGTAATTGTAATAGTAATGGTAATTGTGGTAAGCAGCAATATTAATTAATAAGAAAGTTATAATTTTATTGGTTTATGCTGATTGTCTTAGTATGCCACAAAGACCACTGGGGAATTGGATTCCCATCATGGTAGCATCTGCAAAACACTCAGCACTGTCTTCCAGATGGCCTAAGTCATGATTAGTTGCAAGACTACTCTCAGGATTCTTTAGATGAGGCATTAGTTTGTCATTATCCTTGAATTATATTGTGGTTAATTATTCTTAGTTTAGATTGATTCTTCTGAATATACAGGGAAGAAAAAAATGACATTAATAATGAACTATAGTCTAGACATTTTTCTGATACTGTACAAAAGTCAGAAAAGCACAGAATGTCTTTTGATGATGTGGAAGAGAATACAAAATAAAAACAAATAACTTACATTTGAGGAAAGAAAAACTGATTATTTCAATGAAAAATACGAGTGACTTATTATTGCTAGTAACATGAAGTTTGGATACAAATGACACTCCAAAGTTTTATCGTTAGTAACGTTAGTTAAGTATCGTTAGTAACGTATCATTAGTAAGTATTGTTAGTTAAGCATTTACTATTTCTGTGAGAATGGTACTTATGTTTTGTTTAAAATTTGTGGTTCAGATAAAGAACATGTACAGTTATTAATGAGGTTAATTTCTTTAAAAGAACATGAATCAATTTCACGTAATAGAGCAATCAAAAAAAGAAAATTTGGAAAAGATTCTTAATCACAGAATGTCTATAAACCTTATTGGAGAAGATCTCCAAGGCACCCTCTTTCAGATGAACCTTTTTGTCAGTCTGACAGGTTCTATAAAACATTGCCTTACATATTTTTGATGTCTTAACAAAGGATCTGACAGCCTTACCTTAATTTTGATCTTTGGAGCTCATTTCTTAAATTCAGAAGAGTTTGACACCTGGAGAAGGTGACAATGAGATAGTTATATTTTTGAACCAACAAGTCCTGGTTCTTTCAGATTTATTATTTTTTAGCTCATTTTTTTCCTCTCACATTTATTACACAGTGAGAGGATGCCAGGTGGCACTTTCAAAGTGATCTTCCTGGAAATCTAAGTTATGTCATCAAGTTTATTAGGTATGTATCTTATTTCCTACACTGCAGGTGACAGTGTTGCCGAACTTTTCACTAATGAGTAACAAGGGTCCCTTTTCCTCCAACTACTAATTAAATGTTACTTATTTCTTCAAGCCTTTACTTATGGCCTCTTCAAAACTCTGCTGGCTTCACTAATACTTTTTTGAGGCCCTCTGGCTTTCACACAGTACGTAGTCCCAAAGTCAATGATAGCTGTTTTAGGTTTTTGTGATGGTAACACACAGCTTATGGTACCAAAATCTCTTCTAGTTATTCCTTTGCTTCCTAACAACCCCAACCTAGTGGCATAAAGCACCACTATTTTATTACAGTCATGGATTCTGTAGGTTAGGAAGTCATAAATATTACATGAGGATAGGTTTTTTTCTCCTCTATGATGTCTGGGGCCTCAGATGGGTAGATTCAATGGCTAGGAATGACTTAGTCATTTGAATATTTGCTCAGTCACATGCATGGTGGATTTTGCTGGCTATCAACTGGATTTATGAACCCCTAAAAATGATACTCTGTATGGCTGATTAAGCTTTCTCATGCATAGTAACTGAGTTCTAGGAGTGAGGGTCCTAAGAGGATAAGGAAGAAGCTGTATCACCTTTTTAGACCTAGCTGCAGAGGTCATACAGCACCACTTAGCTGGCACATACCCAACCAGGCTTTTTTTTTTTTAACATTTTTTAATTTAAATTCAATTAATTAACATATAAAGTATTATTGGTTTCAGAGGTAGAGGTCATTGATTCATCAGTCTTATATAATATATCACATGCCCTCCTTAATGTCCATCACCCAGTTACCCTATCCCTCCACCCCTTCCCCTCCAGCAACCCTCAGTTTGTTTCCTATGATTAAGAGTCTCTTATGGTTTGTCTCCCTCTCTGGTTTCATCTTGTTTTATTTTTTCCTCTCTTCCCCTATGATCCTCTGTTTTGTTTCTTAAATTCCACATATCATTGAAATCATATGATAATTTCTCTGATTGACTCATTTCACTTGGCCTAATACCCTCTAGTTCCATCCACATCATTACACACCCAGCCAGTTTTAAAAGGAGAGAACATAAATCTCACCTATCTATGGGAAGAATGTCATGTAGGAAGAGCATGCGTGGTGGGAAATAATTTTGTGGCTAACTTTGGAAAATACAATCAATGATAGTGTTTCCAAACCAAATTTACCATAATTTTGACAGTTGAATCAGATAGAAATACATCGGAAAGAGATGGCATACATAAATTATGAATTTTGAGAAGAATTTACAAGACTGTAAATGTGTGAGCAAGGTGTAGTGAAATTCTGAGGCAGGACATCGTTACCACCCTTAAGTTTGAAATGTCGTAACTGCTTTTGAATTATACCATATTCATTATTTCATGTCTTGCTCCTTCTTATAGCAGTATATTTGTAAGATTCATCCATGCTCTTGCATATAGCTCAAGTCCATTTTCATCACTGTTGAATTCTCTTTTATGAATACACCACAATTTATTTATCCATTCTCCTGTTGAGGGACTTTTTTTTTCTAGTTTTGGCCGTTGTGAACAATGCTGTTCTAAACATTCTTGATCATGTATCCTAGTGCACACATGCATGGATTTTCTGGGAAAAGTAACATGAGTAAATTAACTGCATCACAGATCATGTGCATCTTCAACTTTACTTGATAATGGCAAACCATTTTCCAGTGTAATTGAATTAATTTTAAGACCACCACAGTGAATATGAATATCTTCTAGTTGACATCCTTAATAACACTTAATATTGTCAGACTTTCCTATTTTTGTGTGTCTGCCACTCTGGTATAGTGGTATGGTTTAATTTTTTTTCCTGATTATTAATGATATTGTGCATTTTAAAATGTTTATTGACCATTTGGATTTCCTGTTAATAGAAGTAATAGTTCAGGTCGTCTGCCTAATATTCTTTTGAGTTTCCTCCTTTATTCTTAATGTTTTTTCAGTTGATTTTATATATTCTAGTGCAAGCCCTTTGCTAGGTATATGTGCTACACGTACCTTTTAATTTTTATCTCTTTACATGTCAATCTATTAGCAAATGGCTAATTTTGTTTGCTTAAGCAGTTTTTCTATAATACTACGTGATGATATTTTCTCATGTGATCTTCTGAATGTCTTGCAGTTTTTCCTTTTTTATTTTGGTCTACAAACTACCTGAAGTTAATGTTTTTGTTTTTGTTCTATGTGTGGGAAGCATCCAGTTTTATTTATTTTCCTATGAATACTCAATTGACCAAAGCATTTATTAAAAAATATGTCTTTTCCCCATTGCTTTTTATTTTAATAAGATACGTTCTCCCACATTTGCTGTAACAACTGATATACTTGGTTTTATTCTCTCCATTTTACTTTATGTTATCATATTAGTTTTTCTTATTCATTTTCCTCATTTTATTTTGGTTTTAATTGGTTTTTATTCAACATCTCACCCTTTTTTATTAGGGAATATTTGTATTCTTCCAAACTGCTATGTTCACCCTTCCTTTCCTGAACATCTATATCTATCTATATTTATAAATCTGTATATTCGGTATTATATGAAAACAAGATACCAATTCTTTTCCATCTCTATATTTCCTGTTTCTCTTGCTTTATTTTACACTATATTATGATAAACATTTTAGTGTATTTTATTTCCCTAACCCTTAGCTACTACAGGATAAGAAGTTTAGAAAGTTTTGGGGCGCCTGGGTGGCACAGTTGTTAAGCGTCTGCCTTCGGCTCAGGGTGTGATCCCAGCGTTCTGGGATTGAGCCCCACATCAGGCTCCTCTGCTATGAGCCTGCTTCTTCCTCTCCCACTCCCCCTGCTTGTGTTCCCTCTCTCGCTGGCTGTCTCTCTCTCTGTCAAATAAATAAATAAAATCTTTAAAAAAAAAAAAAGAAGTTTAGAAAGTTTTAAGATTTCTCCCTATTCTCCAACTTCCTAAATACCTATATTTGTTAAGATGACTTAGAATTTTAATCACAGGTTTTCCCCCTTGTAATATGACTATATTAGTTGAAGAGTTATTGTTTCAAATTGTACATATTCACACACTATCATTATCCATTTATACACACATACACATGGAGGTTAAGAATGAGAAAGATTGAGTCATTGCTAACCACCTCAGTTTCTCCCATCTTAAGTCTCTAATTGGTTTCATTTCTTGATTTATTAGAATCCTTTCAGGAATATTTTTTGTCAAATAGATATATTCTCTAAATATTTGAATATCTACAATTTTTTTTCTATTTATCCTGACAGAGAAATAATATCTGATTGGGTATAAGAATCTAGTGTAGTAACTCTGGGGTGCCTGGCTGGCTCAGTCAGTAGAGCATGCAACTCTTGATCTCGGGGTTGTAAGTTTGAGCCCCATGTTGGGTGTAAAGATTACTTAAATATAAAATCTTAAAAAAAGTAAAAAAGAGTCTAGTGTAGTAGTTCTTTTTCCCATCATTAGTAGCTGTTATTCTTCATCCTCTGGATTCTACTATTTTAAATTAAATATCTGATACCACTTTAATATCTATTTTTTTAAAAAAGCTCATTTTTCTGTCAGGAAACTTTTAAATTTTAATATTAATGTTTTACTCTATCAAAGTCTTTATCTAAAAAAAAAAGTCTTTATCTTTAGTGTTCAGTTATTTTACAAGGATATGTGTATGTTTGTTTTCTCCATCTTGCCTGAACATTGTTGAGGACTCTAAATTAGAAGATTTAAATGTTTTTAAATTCACTGAGATTTTCTTCTGTCATTTGTTAACCATTGCCGCTCTTATGCCAGCTCCTTTCTTCTCTCTAAATCCCATTGTTAGCAAATAAAATCCCCTAGGTTCTTCTTCTAAGTCCTTTATCTTTTCTTCCATTGTCTCAATTTCTGTATATTTTGTTATATGTTTGGTCATATATTTCTCCTTGTTCTTCCAAAACACTAATAACTATCTCAAGGGTGTCCACCTTCTCTTTTTATTCCCTTGACACATTTTCAAATTTGAAAATTAAATAATATATATACATATGTGTGTGTACATACATACTTTTTTTTACCTCACATATTTGCCTTTTTTTTCCTTTCCTTTTTTTTTTTGTGTGTGTGAACATTTAAAGTCTACTCTCTTAGTAAATTTTAATTTGCCTGTTTCCTCTTGTAGAATTTTGTGAATCTAAAAGTCTTCATTCTTTTTTTTTTTTTTTTCAGTCCAAACTGTCAGTGTTTCTGATGATACAACATTTTCAGGACCTTCGGGGTTTTCTCATGTATGTCTCATGGATTGACTCCTTTAAGCAGGAAGCTCTTCTACAGGTCTTTCTTATGTAATCCCATCTCTTATTCCTAGATTCTATTTAGATGGCTCAGGGGAATCCAGGGGTCACATGCCTATCCTTTTCAAAGAGTCTTCTATGTGACTGAATATGCTGACTTTTTAAACTTTCCAACCCACTACCAAAAAGTTGTTGGGGATGGCATTGACTTTTAGTCCAGAGCACACTACCCTGACAATGAATCTTCTAATTTTTGCATCTTTTGCAATTTGGTTAGGTTGAGAATATTCCAAATCATGAAGTCCTGGTTCCTTTTTGCTTAACAGTTCTTCCCTCAGTCTTTCTCTCTTTCTCCTCATTATCTAAGCAACAAGAAGGAACCAGGTCACACTGTTTATCCTTTGCTTGGAAATGTACCTAGGTAAATATCCAGTTTCACTGCTTACAGGTTTTGCTTGCAACATAGCTGTACACAATTAAGCTAAGCTTTCAACCACAGTATGCCAAGGATCTTCTTTCCTTCAGTTTCCAATAACATGTTACTAATTTTCTTCTGATCCCTTACGAGCAATTTCTTTGATATCCGTATTTTTACCAATAGTCTGATAATAATGATTTATGTGTGTATTAAGACAATATAAGCTTTCTATACTGTGCTTTTCACTTCATTCTGAGTTTTCACTAGCAGAGTTGTTAATGTCCGCATTTATATTAACAGTCTTTTAAAGGCAATCTAGACTTTTTCTCTCATGCTGTTCAAAATTCTTTCATCTCCTGCCCATTGCCCAATTCCTAAACTGCTTCCACCTTTTAGGTATTCACATAGCACCATCTCATTTCTAGGTACCAAAATCCATATTAGTTTCCTACTGCTGCTATAACAAAGTGGTACAAACTTATTGACTTAAAGCAATACAAATTTATCATCTTATAGTTCTGGAGGCCAGGAATCTAAAATAGCTTTCACTTGACTAAAATCATGATGTTGACAGAGCTGTATTTCTGGATACCCGAGGAGAGAATCTCTCACCTTGCCTTTTACAGCTTCTAGAGGCCTCCTAAATTTCTTGGCTTATTGCCCCTTCCTTCATCTTCAAAGTCAGCCAGGTATAGCAGCTTCAGATTCTCTCTGATTCTGCCTCTCCTGCCTCCCTTGTGATTATGTTGAACATACTTGGGTGATTCAAGATAATCTTTCCTTCACAAGATCCTTAACTTAATCACATATGCCAAGTTCCTTTTCCTTTGTCAGGTTAGGTAACATGGTATATTAGTCAGGGTTCTCTGGAGAAACAAAACCAATAGACATATAGAAATCTGTTTATAGATGTAGTCCCTCTTCACTGGAGAAGGTTTTTTGTTTTGTTTTGTTTTATTTCCCTATTAAGATATAGAAATCTGTTTATAGATGTAGTCCCTCTTCACTGGAGAAGGTTTTTTGTTTTGTTTTGTTTTATTTCCCTATAGATATAGAAATCTGTTTATAGATGTAGTCCCTCTTCACTGGAGAAGGTTTTTTGTTTTGTTTTGTTTTATTTCCCTATAGATATAGAAATCTGTTTATAGATGTAGTCCCTCTTCACTGGAGAAGGTTTTTTGTTTTGTTTTGTTTTGTTTTATTTCCCTATTAAGATCTTCAGCTGATTGAATGAAACCCACCTACATTATAGAGGGTTTTAAAGTCTACTGATTTGAATGTCAATATCATGTAAAAAATACCTATACAAAAACATATAGAATAATGTTTGGCCAAATACCTGGCCTAGTTGACCCATAAAATTAACCATCACACATAGAAATAGGTTTCAGGGATTAGTAGGTGAACATCTTTGGAGGGCCATTATTCTGCCTACCATAGTGAAGATCTAAAAATATGAATAATGAACAGAGTAAAATAAGACAGAAGTGACAGGAGGGGAGTATGGCTATAAACAGAGTTGTAAGTATTTCGAACAGATAAAACATGATTTTCAACAGTGGTGTGGGAGGATAGATGGGAACTCAGATATCAAAAAATATGGCAAGAGACAAAGCTATAGAAGTGGCCATGGGCCAGCTTATAGACGTAAGGGGTTAATCTTCATAAAGGGTCTTGATTTTTACCCTAAAGTGAGCCCTGAAATATGGATAGTGAGAAAACCCACAGTGAGTCACTGATGAGTTTTAAGTAGGAAATGATGAGATTATCATTATATTTAAGGGAGACCACTCTGGAACCAATGCAAAGGCTTGACTTCCCAGGAGAAGCACTGGAGGTAAGAGAAAAATAAACAGTGACTGAAAAAGCACTGTAAGGGTGACACCGAAGGAAAGGAGCTTAAGACTTGATAAGACTGGGTGATGGATAAGTTAAAGATAATAAGTAGGTAAAAATATGCCTACCAAGTACTGGAAGATTATGTTCATGTCTAAAACAGAAGTGTAATTATAAGGACAATTGCTTGTATTATCAGAAGATAATGTAGGCATTAGGCAATGTTTTCTTAGGGTGTTGATATTTTATTATATTCTAAGAAAATGTCATGGTGGATTGGTAGGAAATGATGGGGGCTTCTCATTACTGAAGACTCTCAAGAGAATTTCAAAGAGTCAATGGAAAAGATTGCTTTTTTGGTAGCACCAAAATGACAGTGGAAAAGCAGGATTTGGTGAGGATCCTAAGAATGAAGTGGAAGCAATGGAAGTCTTCCAATTTAGAGATAAAATGAAGTGGAAACTCAGTAATTTACTATCGATTATTTGCTATGCATTGTCTTAGGCAAGTTATATATAATTTTTAAAAAATCTTAATAATAATGACTAAACTTTTATTAAGCATAGTGTCAGGCTTCAACAAAAAAGTTTACATGCATTTACCATTTAATGTCTATGTATACCTGTTATGATAATATATGTACTATCAGTATTACAATATTAAAGTTGAAGTAATGGAAGCTTAGAAAGCTAAAACATCTTACTTACCCCAAGTCCATAGTGGAGAAGAATTTAAACTTAAACCTCTCAGACTCTAATAACTATTCTCTTAAGGAAATACCTCTCTTTACTGACAAGGTACTTAGTGTAAGTAAATGGTCAAATAGCAGCTATGGTATAATGTACAAGGAGCAAAGCCAAGAGATTCAGGGGTGCATCTTCAAACAGCCAATGGCTAACTGTGTGACTTTGAACAAATCTTTACTTTTTCTGTGTCCCATTTTCCTCATCTGCAAATTAGATCTGTATTTTCCATCCACTGATTCACTGATTAGTATGGCAAATTGTTTACCCTTTTTTGACTGTTCCTTTCACCATTTCCCTCTGGGAGTGAGGCTCAGATTCCGCTTCTTCCTGTCTCACATTCTATATTTCACCTCAGTGACCACTGAGTTTGTAGTATGCTTTGGTTTGCAAAATATCAGACAACAAGACCTTTAAATTCCATTCCAGATCATAAAGTTTACTAATGTGCTACATTTGACAGTGTTTGCTTTTTTCCCCCCAAGCTGTAAAGGTATTTAGCTGTGAAAGAGAAATGGTATTTACTGAGATACTTTTGAAGTGTCTCAGTTCATACCAGAGCAGAGATCCCACTGAAAAAAAAATAAGACTAGGTGGAATTTCTTCTCTGTGAGAGATATTAAAGAAATGCTAAAGTGCATTAAGGACAATGGAATGTAGACAATATACATTCATTACAGATTTTTGAGACATCTTCATAGTCTGGAATTAGTTATAGACAGTGGATAAAAAGAAATGATCACTTCCTGGAGTGAACTCAGAAAAAGTAATTTGACATTCACTAAACTCTTCAGTCCTGAATCTGCCCCGAAATGATTGTTTTACTTAGAAATTTAACTTAACAACAGCTGCCAATGACATGGAAGTAGCGGGTGGGCTTTTAAAGGTAAACACTGAGGTAGAGAAAGCTATTATGTAAGGGAAACACACTCTGTGAGAAGCTGAAAAGCAATATCTTCCTTTAGTAGAAGTGTGTGACAGGGCTTGAGGCTGTTAAAACAATTGAAGTTCCTTGTAACTGGGAAATTACCTCTTTCACACAGTCCATCAGACACTCTCGTGGCTGTATTTAATGGAAGATGCTGATGGCAAGCCACAAAGGTGCCACTAGAGTAACATTCCATTTAAAGCCACCCCCAAACAGATAGTGTGAGTTTTCCAAGGGGAGGCATAACCATTGGGCGGGAAGCAGGCAGGATTACAGTGCAGAAACTAACAATACAGGAGAGAGTTCTCCAGCCCAATGACTTGGAGATGGGGCTCAGTGGGTAAGTAGTGTCATTGCTGCACACATGTGGATTTTATGTCCCTCTTCCAACTTCCTCTCTAAGCCCTGTGGACTCCCTAGAGAAGGAATGCAGAGTATGGAAGCAATGTGTACTTCTATTTGACTGAGAATGTACCTAAGTGAAAATAAGGAGTGGAAAGAAAAAACAAAAATCATTGTGTAACGGCATGAAAATTAGATTAGAAAGCAGAACAACCATACGTGTCTCCTCTCACAGTGGGACCTCTATTCTGTTATCAGTTGCCTTAGATGATGTCAAAGTCAGCTCTAAGTTTATTTCTATGGATTAATAATTATTTATTTTAGTTGGTGAGATAGATTTAAGGGATAAAACAAGAGTAAATATATAGGCATTGGCAGGTCCTTTTAAGAAATAAAAGAGAAAATTGACCTAAGTTGATTATAGTGACTGGTGATAACATGACATGGTATCTATTGACTGACTCTTGAATCCACCTCCCTGTCTTCCTCCATCAGCTGCCTGTCACTATTCAGGTCTTGATCATTATGAACCTGTCCATGGATTTCCCTACCTCTGTTTTTATCATCTTCCAATTCATTTCTGCACTTCAACTAGAGGGATATTTCCCAAAATGCAAATCTGCTCATGTCACTCCTCTGCTTACACATCGTTAATTGTTCACTGTTGGCCTCAAGATAAAATCCAAATGCCTTAGTTTGTTGCACAAAGCCTTTTGCAATATGGCCTGAGGGAGTGTTAACAGTGGCAGGATTAAAGAGAAAGCCTACAAAAACTGGGAGTTCTGTTTATCTGAGGCACTCAGAAATGCTCTTGGGGGAGAGAACAGGAGTCACCTACGACAGGATGTGCATAGAAGCTAGCAGAAGTGCCTAGAACCAAATAGGAAAGGTTGAGGAAAAAAGCAAAGAAACAAATGGGAAGGGTCTGAAGCAAACAGATAGAACTGGTGCAAAGAATAGGTAGTAAGGAAGATTCAGGAGGACAGTTGTGTGAAGTGAGGGCAGAGCTCTTCATTGACCCTGTGGTGAGACAGTGCGAAGGTAAGGGAGGTGGGAAGGATTCCACACTGCCTCCCTTTCCTGTGACTTGCCCTCCCCTGTGCTATCCTCTTTCAGTGAAAGGGAATACTGAAAAATACTCCATGTCATTTCACATGACTTTGCTCAAACTGTCCCCACTCTGGAGTAGACTTTCTTTCCCCTTGCATGACAAACTGTTTTTCAACTTTGATGCCTTGATGTGGCATCAGTTTCAAAAACTGGTTGGGCCCTTCTATGGGCCCTAGCACAGTTAATTGTTCCTTCTCTGTGTCTTCATAGGACCTTACACATACCTAAGAAATATCACGTAATTGCACACCATTATTATTTGTTTATGTGATTGTCTTCACACTAGACTGTGAGTTTCTGGAGGTTAGGGATGTGCCTTACTCAATACACTAAATGTATGGAAAAGAGAGTGAGGGAGAGATCAAGACCCATTAAAGACACTCTCCTTTCTCATAGGTTGAATCCAAAGGCCTAAAATAGAGATATATACATTAAGTATTGTTTTGTTTTACTTTAAATAACCTCTGGGAATGTTTTCTTCTAATTTAAAATAGCTCTAACAAAAATGTTCTCTTTATCCACCCGTAAGAGGGACACCTGCCTAGAAGAAAAGGATGAGGAAGCTAAAGGACTTTAGATCAAAATGTTAGAGATATGGGCTAGGGAGCAACTTGCTTTTGTTACCACATAGAGTTGAAGAAATGGTTTTAAGTTGCCTCCCAGAGAAAGACAACTTAGCCAGCCTTGTGGGAGCAAGTAAACAGTAGAGGGAGCTGGATTTGATCTAGCATTGCTTCTATCACAGCAGTACTTCCCTTTGCATGAGAGGCTACACATCTAGAAAGCTGGATTTGAGGGAAAGAATGCATCTCAAAAGACATGAAAATCAAAAATCTTAAGTTGATGGTTGTTTTTTATTTCTTCATTATCCTTCTGGGATGAGGAGAACATTTCACTATGAATGATTCAATTTAAGAAAATTCAGTTCTATAAACATTTATTAAGTGTTTACTGGATAAAAGTTACTGTGCTAAGTTGGAATTATAAAGGACAAATGAAGTCATATATGAATAAACGAAAGCGGCAGTGTAGAAGAAATACTATATGCTTTAGCTTTGGAGCCAGAATAGAACTGAATGCATAACTTGAATTTTCCATTATTCTGTGTAACATACTTTAGTGTTATTATAAAAATAAAAAGACTATAGTGTGTGGATCAGTTAGGATGATTGCAGCTGAAAATAACAGAATACCTACCTAAAGTGTTTTAAGCCATGATAACAAAATGTCTGTACAGCAGAGAAATCAAGAGAAAATGTGGTATTAGGATTAGAGCTATATGTCCCATCGATGTCAGTAGGGACTCATGCCTTTTTCCACTGTGTTATAGGTCAAATTGTGCCATCCCAAAAGGTATATGAAGCACTAATCCCCAGTGCCTGAGAATGTGGCCTTATTTGGAAATAGGATCTTAATAGAAGTAATCCAGTTAAAGTAAGGTGGGCCTTAATACAATATGACTTGTGTCCTTATAAAGGGGAAATTTGGACATAGAGGTGGACATGCAGAGAGGAAAAATATAAACAAATGCAGGGAGATCACCGTGTCAAGATAGAAGATTAGAGATGTGTATCTATAAGCCAAGAGACACCAAAGGTTGCCAATAAATCATCAGAAGCTAGAGACAGGCAAGAAAAGATTCTCCTACAGCTTTCAAAGGGAGCGTGGCTCTGTGATACCTTGATGTCAGATTTGTAGTATCTAGAATTGTGTGGCAGTAAGTTTCTGTTGTGTTAAGCCCCACAATTTATGGTACTTTGCCATGGCAGCCCATATGTAGAAAACTACTACACATTGTTTTAACTCTGCCATCCTCAACTTTCTTCTTTATGGCAATCCCTTTGCATAATCACAAAATGACTACTACAGTCCTAAGGGTCATATCCTGCCATATCAAAAAGAGAAAAGAGGACAATTTCTCCTGGTGTACCTCTTTTTTAAGAAAAAAAAATTTTTCTTTTCCAGCACAAAAACTTAACCTTAGGTCCTCAAAAAGATCATCAGGTCCCATTGGTTAGTTGTGGGTCATATCTTCATGCTTTGTGTGTAGAGGGAGAGGGAGAAGTAGGCCCCCTGCTGAGCAGGGAGACTGATGTGGGGACTTGATCCCAGGACCCTGGGACACTTAACTGAGTGAGCTACCCCCAGAGCTCCTATAAATCCACTCCTTATATGTAAAAAGCCCATATTCCTCAGAGGAAAATACTTTTAGCCTAATTCAAGAAAAAATTCTTATTTGTTTTTAAATATTTTTTTATTTAAATTCTATTAATTAACATACAATGTATTATTGGTTTCAGAGGTTGAGGTCAGGATTCATCAGTCTTATATAATACCCAGTCCTCACTACATCACATGTCTTCTTTAATGTCCATCACCCAGATACCCCATCCCTCCACTTCCCTCACCTTCAGCAACCCTCAGTTTGTTTCCAATGATTAGGAGTCTCTTATGGTTTGTCTCCCTCTCACTGGTTTTGTCTTGTTTTATTTTTTCCTCTCTTCCCCTATGATCCTGTTCTGTTTCTTAAATTCCACATATCATTGGGATCATATGATAATTGTCTTTCTCTTATTGACTTATTTCGCTTAGCGTAGTACCCTCTAGTTCTATCCATGTCTTGTAAATGGCAAGATTTCAATTTTTGATGGCTGAGTAATATTCCATTGTGTATATATATACCACATCTTCTTTATCCATTCATCTGTCGATGGACATCTGGGCTCTTTCCATAGTTTGGCTATTGTGGACATTGCTGCTATAAACATTGGGGTGCAGGTGCCCCTTCGGATCACTACATTTGTATCTTTGGTGTAAATACCCAGTAGTGCAATTGCTGGGTCATAGAGTCGCTCTATTTCCAACTTCTTGAGGAACCTCCATACTGTTTTTCAGAGTGGCAGCACCATCTTGCATTACCACCAACAGTGCAGGAGTGTTCCCCTTTCTCCACATCCTCACCAACAGCTGTTATTTCCTGACTTGTTAATTATTGCCATTCTGACTGGTATGAGATGATAATCTCATTGTGGTTTTGTTTTGTGTTCCTTTGCTGAGAGTGATGTTGAGCATTTTTTTCATGTGTCTGATGGCCATTTGGATGTCTTCTTTGCAGAAATGTCTGTTCATGTCTTCTGCCCATTTTTGATTGGATTATTTGTTCTTTGGGTGTTGAGTTTGATGAGTTCTTTATAGATTTTGGATACTAGCCCTTTATCTGATATGTCATTTACAAATATCTTCTCTCATCCTGTAAGTTGTCTTTTGTTTTTGTTGACTGTTTCCTTTCCTTTCCTTTATCTTAAAAAAGTCCCAATAGTTCATTTTTGCCTTTGTTTCCCTTGCCTTTGGAGACATGTCTAGCAAGGAGTTGCTGTGGCCAAGGTCACAGAGATTGCTATCTGTGTTTTCCTCTAGGATTTTGATGGATTCCTGTCTCACATTTAGGTCTTCCATCCATTTTGAGTCTATTTTTGTGTATGATGTAAGGAAATGGTCCAGTTTCATTCTTCTGCATGTAGCTGTCCAATTTTCCCAAAACCATTTGTTGAAGAGACTGTCCTTTTTCCATTGGATATTCTTTCCCGCTTTGTCAAAGATTAGTTAACCATATAGCTGAGGGTCCATTTCTGGGTTCTTGATTTTGTTCCATTGATCTATGTGTCTGTTTTTATGCCAGTACCACACTGTCTTGATAATTATAGCCTTGTAATAGTGCTTGAAGTCTGGGATTGTGATGCCACCAGTTTTGGTTTTCTTTTTCAACATTCCTTTGGCAAGAAAGAATATTTAGAAACTAAATATCAATTGCTTTTTTATAAGAAAGGTAGGTTTGATATAGTGGGAAACTTACTAGTTTTAGAGTCTTTGAATCCCATCTTAGCATTTAGAAAACACATTAACTTGGGCCAGTTAGTGAACTTCACCAAAACTCATTTTCTTCATCTGTAAAACAGGTAGAATAGTGACTAATAGGATGAAATGAGTGCATTAATACATGTAAGATACCTATCACACTGTGTGTTGTAGAGTGGCTACTCAATACTTAGCAGCTCTTATTAATATTCCACATTAGAATTTGTTGTCTCAGTTCTCGTGCATGAGCACTGTCATGATCATTAGCATCATCTTAAAGGATATAAACATATAATCTAGAATAGGAGACATATAAATAGAACTAATCATAATATAGTGGGTTAAGTACAGTAAGAGGACTACAAAGATATGATTATTTATTTTGTCTTATTTACATATTTCTTTTTTAATGAATTTTTAGCCAATGTCTTAGTTTTCTTTCCTGACATAAAAAATATGTATAATAAACTTAATGGCTTAACACAATAGCCATTTGTTATAGCAGAGTTCAGTAGACCAAGTCTAGGTATGCTTGAATGACTCCTCTGCTTAGGATCTCATAAGACAAAATCAAGGTGTCTGCAAGCCAGGCTCTTATCTGGAGGACCTGAGAAAGAACCCACCTCTGGGCAGAATTGTTAGCAGAATGCAGTTCTTTGATGCTGTAGGACTGAGGTCCCTGTCTCTTTTCTGTCAGCTAGAGATCATTCTTAGCTGCTAAATGAAGGCTGGCCCTCTGAGCTTGCAGTTCACAACATGGATGTTTGCTTTCTTCCACACCTGCAGAGTGTGTCTCTTTGACTGCTTTCTGCTTCTCTCTTTTGTCCTTGCCCTCTGTTTTCAAAGGTTTGTGTGGTTATATTGGACCCATCTGGATAATCCAGAATAAGCTTCCCATTTTAAGGTCAATTAATTAGTAACTTCAATTAAATCTGTAAAGTCCCTGTTGCCGTGTAAACTAATATATTCACAGAAGGGTTTCTCATCACATTCAGTTTCCAGGAATTAGGGCAAGACATCTTTGGAGGCCATTATTCTGCCTACCACGCCTAAGAGTAGTTGTGATTTTTTTTAAAAGTTAGTGTCAAAAGACTTAGAGTGGGGGAAAAAAAAGTCCTCTGTTCTGTCTCAAAGATTTTCTTTGCATTGTGCTCCTCCAGACCAACTATTTTCAATTATTTTGCTATTTGTTCTAAAATTTGCTTCCATATTTTTAAAAAATGCATATACTGATAATTGGATTTTTAGTCTGGGACAAGATAGAATAGATTCATCTCTCCTTGTTCCTCCCCACTAAGGACAACTAAGAAACCTGGAAGTAATACAGCAGGGAGTCATGCATAGAAGAACTCTGAAATGTGGAAAGAAAGAGCCTTTATAGACCACAGGACTTGAGGAAAAGACAGTGACCTAGCATCATCCATCTCCCCCATGAAGAGAACCAGGGAGGAAGGCCAGAGCAGCACATTCTGACTACAGAGGCAACACCAGCAGGGACTGAAAAGGGGCCTTGCTGGCATCTGGTGGCCAAGGGAAGAAGTTTCTACCCTTATAGGCCCAATCTCTCCCACTCCAGGTGTAGAAGCAGAAATGAAACAAAAGACCCTTCAGCACCAAGTAAAGGAAGCAGGTCAGAATCACACCAAAAGGGTTCTGAAAACTCAATTGTCATTGGAAACAGAGCCCACAAAAGTAGACTAGGACCTGTATGCTAAGCCTAAAAAGTTTGATTATTACCCAAAATTAAAAATGGAATTCAGAATCTCCTAATATTCCAAATTTTGATGATCCAACCAAAAATCACCTGCCATACCAAAAGCCAGAAAAATAGCTCGACTTGAAAGAGAAGACAATCAAAAGACACTGAGATGAATCAAATACTGGAATTATTTGACACAGATTTAACACAGCCAGAATAAAAAAAATAAGAATATTATAAATGCTCTTGGAAAAAAGTAAGAAAAAGAAATACCACCAAATGAATAAAATATATAAAAGAGAAACAGAAGTTACAGAACTGAAAAATATAGTAACTAAAATAAACTTTCACCACTCTTATTTAACATAGTATTAGAAATTCTAGCCAGCCCAATAAGGCAAGGGAAAGAAAGAAAAAGCATATGGATTGGAAAGGAAAAAATAAAACATTTGCAAATGACATGACACATAGAAAATACCAAGGAATCTACCAAAAACAAAAACAAAAACAAAAACAAAACCAGCCCTCCATAACTAATAAACAAATTCAGTAAGGGTATAGTATATAAGATCAACACTTAAAAATCAACTGCATTTCCACATACTAGCAATAAACATGTTGTGTGTACCAAAAATTTTTAAAAACAGAGTTCTTTTTATAGTTGTTCCAAAGAAAATAAAATATTTAAGTATAAATCTAACAAAAGCCATGTAAGAGCTATATACTAAAACTTACATGTTAATGAAATAGATCAAAGATGACCTAAATAAATGGAGATACATACTGCGTTCATTGATTGGAAGACTCAAGATAATGAAGACATCCATTCTCCCCAAATTGATCTACAGGTTTAACAAAATTCCAATCAAAAGCACACCAAAAACTTTTATAGATATAGACAATATTATTCTAAAGTGTATGTGGAAGTTAAAGGGCCTATCATAGCTAAAACAATTTTGAAAAAGAATAAGTGGGAGGAATAAGTCAACTTGAAGGTAAAACATTATATAGCTAGTACATTCTCCCATTCCGTGGGCTGCCTCTTAGTTTTTTTGACTGTTTCCTTGGCTGTGCAGAAGCTTTTTATCTTGATGAAGTCCCACAAGTTCATTTTATCTTTTGTTTCTCTTGCCTTTGGAGATGTGTCATGAAAAAGGTTGCTATGGCCGATGTCGTAGAGGTTGCTGGCTATGCTCTCCTCTAAGATTTTGATGGATTCCTGTCTCACATTGAGGTCTTTCATCCATTTGGAGTTTATCTTTGTGTATGGTGTGAGAGAGTGGTCAAGTTTCATTCTTTTGCATATAGCTGTCCAATTTTCCCAGCACCATTTATTGAAGAGACTGTCTTTTTTCCACCGGATGTTTTTTTCCTGCTTTATCAAAGATTAGTTGCCCAAAGAGCCGAGGATCCATTTCTGGGTTCTCTATTCTGTTCCATTGGTCTATGTGTCTGTTTTTGTGCCGGTACCATGCTGTCTTTGTGATCACAGCTTTGTAGTACAACTTGAAATCCGGCATTGTGATGCCCCCAGCTTTGTTTTTCCTTTTCAACAGTTCCTTGGAGATTCGTGGCCTTTTTTGGTTCCACACAAATTTAAGGGCTGTTTGTTCCAGTTCTTTGAAAAATGTCATTGGTATTTTGATCAGGATAGCATTGAAAGTGTAGATCGCTCTGGGTCATTAGCCATCAGGGAAATTCAAATCAAAACCACACTGAGATACCACCTTACACCAGTTAGAATGGCAAAAATTGACAAGGCAAGAAACAACAATTGTTGGAGAGGATGTGGAGAAAGGGGATCCCTCCTACATTGTTGGTGGGAATGCAAATTGGTACAGCCACTCTGGAAAACAGTGTGGAGGTCCCTTAAAAAGTTAAAAATTGAGCTACCCTATGATCCAGCCATTGCACTACTGGGTATTTACCCCAAAGATACAGACATAGTGAAGGGAAGGGCCATATGCACCCCAATGTTCATAGCAGCATTGTCCGCAATAGCTAAATCATGGAAGGAGCTGAGATGCCCTTCAACAGATGACTGGATTGAGAAGATGTGGTCCATATATACAATGGAATATTACTCAGCTATCAGAAAGAACGAGTTCTCGACATTTGCTGCAACATGGACGGCACTGGAGGAGATAATGCTAAGTGAAATAAGTCAAGCAGAGAAAGACAATTATCATATGGTTTCTCTCATCTATGGAACATAAGAACTAGGAAGATCGGTAGGAGAAGAAAGGGATAAAGAAAGGGGAGGGTAATCAGAAGGGGGAATGAAGGATGAAAGACTATGGACTCTGAGAAACAAACTGAGGGCTTCAGAGGGGAGGGGGTGGGGGAATGGGATTGGCTAGTGATGGGTAGTAAGGAGGGCACGTATTGCATGGTGCACTGGGTGTTATACGCAACTAACGAATCATGGAACTTTACATCAAAAACCAGGGATGTACTGTATGGTCACTAACATAATATAATAAAAATATTATTATAATAAAAAAACATTATATAGCTATAGTAACAAAGATTGATACTGGCGAAGGGATAGACAATTTAATGGTACACAATAGAGAATGCAGAAATAAACCCCACACAAATATGGTCAAATGACTTTTGACAAAGATCCAAAAGTAAATTAAATGGAGGAAGGGTAGTCTTTTCAATAAATGATGCCAGAGCAATTGGACATCTGTAGATAAACAAACACAGAAACCTCTCAATTTAAAAAGAAAGAAAATGTAGTGGAAAATTCTTCAGGAACTAGGGATATGTGAAGACTTCCTGTTCCTGACATGAAGAACATGCTCCAATGGAAAGTTGATCAGTTACATTTCTTTAAGGTAAAAACTTCTCTGCAAGACCCTTTTAAGAGGATGAAAGGACAATAAGGTGTAGGCCAAGAGAAAATACTTGTAAACCATATATCCAATAAAAGACAAATATCTGGGGGCGCGTGGGTGGTGCAGTCGTTAAGCGTCTGCCTTCGGCTCAGGGCGTGATCCCAGCGTTCTGGGATCAAGCCCTGCATCAGGCTCCTCCACTGGGAGCCTGCTTCTTCCTCTCCCACTTCCCCTGCTTGTGTTCCCTCTCTCGCTGGCTCTCTCTCTCTCTCTGTCAAATGAATAAATAAAATCTTTAAAAAAAAAAGACAAATATCTAGAACACATAAAGAACTCTCAAAACTCAACAGTAAAAAAAAAAAAAAGCACAATCCAATTAGAATATAGACAATAGAAAGGAACAGACATTTTACTGAAGAGGATATACAGATGGCAAATAAGCACATGCAGAAATGGTCAACATCTTTAAACATTAAAAGAAGACAAAACCTCAATGAGGGATGCCTGGCTGGCTCAGTCAGTGGAGCATACAACTCTTGATCTTGGGGTTGTGGGTTCCAGCCCCACTTTGGGTGTACACACTGCTTTTAAAAAAATCTTAAAAAAAAAAAAAAAAAACCGACCTCAATGAAATGCTACCACATACCGTCGGAATGACTAAAATGAAAAAGAGCTGGGACAACAAATGCTGACAAGGTTGCAGAAAACCTGGATCACATACAGTCTGGTGGGAATGCAAGCCAGCACAGCTGATCTGGAAAAAGAGTAAGGCAGTTATTTACAAAACTAGGTGAAGAGTACATGGGACTTCTCTGGACATTTTGGGGTAACTTTCTGTAAATTTATTATTCCAAAACAAAAACATTTGAAAATATATGTTTACTATTATCTTTTATATCATCATGGTTATACATTGTCAACTGCCTTCCTATTATGGAAAATGAAGATGTTAGCTTTCATTCTCCCTTCCCTTTGATCCCTCATTATCCCCATTATAGTTATCGTCATTATTATTGGTTAAATTTGTCTAGTGTTTTTATTGTTATGATGACATAAATATTACTGCTGAGCCAAATAGTCTATTGTCATTACATTTCTTATATAGTTTCTTACACAGGTTTCTTGTTTTACTGGAGTTAAAATTTGCCTCTTGGGGTTTTTTTTTTTTTTTAATTTGTTTACATGAATATATGACTAAGCCTTCTTCCTACCCTTTTAATAGAGCTATTACAATATTGCACACATAAAACCCTTCATTCAACCAAATCCATTTCTTTTTTCCATTTTCTCCTTGGAGTCTTTTCTGAGATTATCTTTCCTATACTTCACTCTGGAGGCTGGTCTGCAGAAGTCCTGCTGCACAGTTGAGGTCCTGGAGATTCTGTCACCATCTTAGGAATTCACCTCCTCTTTCTCCTGTCTGGGTTATCCACTCCCAAAAACCCATGTTCTCCTGTGTCCTGATATACTCCCTTTTTGTGTGTGTGGTGCACATCTTCCAGTAGCTTTTTGAAAAGAGGTCAAGATTGCATGGCACACTGGGTGTTATATGCAGGTAATGAATCATGGAACATTGCATCAAAAACAGGGGATGTACTGTATGGTGACTAATATAACAAAATAAATATTATTAAAATAAATAAATAAATAAATAAATAAAACCATAAAAAAAAAAGAGGTCAAGATTGTATTTGACTGAAACTACCTTTTTTTTATCCTTACATCTGATTGAATATTGAGTTGGACATAATGGTTCTATGTTGAAAAACATTTCCTCTCAATATTTAAGAGACATTAGTCCATTATCTACAAACTACTATTCTTAACACAAAATCTTTATATATACTATTTTTACTATTTTCTGGATCAATTTTAAATTAACATTTTATCATTGGTGTTTGCAATTTCATGACCATTTCTTTTGATGAGTTTTCAGTGGGCCTTTTCAACTAGAAATCCATATCCTAATAAATTTCCTTATATTATTTCTTTGATAATTTACTTCTTTTCATTTCCTGTTTTTTTCTCCCCAAATTTGTATTGTTTAAATAATACCTTCTAGATTGATTCTCTAAATTTTATTTCTTCTATTTTTATCTCTTTGCCTTTTTGTTGTATTTGTGGATGATTTCATTAAGTTTATCTTCCAAACATTTTTTTTTTAAGATTTTATTTATTTACTTGATGGAGAGAGAGACAGCCAGTGAGAGAGGGAACACAAGCAGGGGAAGTGGGAGAGGAAGAAGCAGGCTCCCAGCGGAGGAGCCTGATGTGGGGCTAGATCCCAGACCTCCGGGATCACGCCCTGAGCCGAAGGCAGACGCTTAACGACTGCACTACCCAGGCGCCCCCCAAACATTTTTCTTTTACTTTGGATATCCTATTTTAACTTCTGGCAACTCTTTCTTACTTTCTGATCATTTTTTAAACCTGCCTGTCCACTTCTTATGGCTGAAATAGCTTTCCTTATCTCTGTGGTATTAATTTTTAATCTCTTACAAATTTTCTTCTCCTTTTGTTGTCTCTTATTTTTCTAAATAGACTTTTTTTGTTGTTTTGATTTTCTCTCTTTCATTTTAGATACTTCCTATAATGTTTAATAATTCTTTCCCTTTCATATTTAAAAGTGGGGTCCTAAAGAGCTGGTTGGAAGTACTAAGTACATAGTTAGGGCTTCTTGACTGATAGACATCAATCTAACCTGGAAATTGGAAAGTATCCCAGCCTTTATATTAGACTTCCCCAATTTTTAATATATGCAGGTCTTTTTTCTGTATCAGTTACGTTTAGTCTAGAGAATAATCCTCCAAACGTCTATCAGGAATCTATAAGTCTAGCTACTGACACTTCGAAGCTAGATGGACAAAGGAGGCTAGGATGAGAAATCTTACCTTCAATACATAGAATTTCATTAGTCATTTTGTTTTAAGTACAGAGCTTCACCTCTTTGCTGGATGTCTTCAAATCCATAGCCTCTCTGCTTTAATTTTTCGGAACATATACCTCCAATGCCCTTCATTGGTGGAAGAAACGACCTAGCTGGACTAAGTCCTCCTTTGTAGACTTCTAAATAGTCCTGCTATTGTCAGCCCAGTCAGAAATCTCAAGAATGTTTCTATATTTTAACTTGGCAAAGAAAAAAGAACAACGAAATTATTGACCCAGCCCCTATACATATCTGACACTGTGTTGCCACTGTATTTACATTGTCTCATTTAATCCTTTTTACTCCTTTATGAGATGCATCATCCTTACCTTACAGAAGAAGCTGAAGCACAAAGAGGCTGATTAAGTTTCCCAGTATCACACAGCTAGTACATGTTGGAAATTTAATATAATGTCTTATTGGAGTTCTTTAGTCTTCCATCAAATTTTGTGCAAAATTTCCAACATAGGGCACCAGAGGATTAGGAATGCCCCTGTAGTCCTTATTTAGTTCATACTGATGACTTCTTAGACACTCCTTGACCTGAAACAGGACCTCACCTTGCTGATTCCCTGAGCATAGGTACTTTTCTAGTGTGGGTAATGACAGTTGTTGCTATCCATGTTCTTTAGCTGCACTATACGCATTCTCTCTGTGGTCTGGGAAACTTACTGGAGGGCGGTCTTTTGCTGGATGTGAGATTTAGCTGTTTTTAGAACCCACTAACCTCTATCCCTTTCCCAGGCTTAGGAAATCTCTTAAAAGTGTTTTTATAACACTCTCATGCCTACCATTCAGGGACATCCATTAGTATAGTCTCTGTAATAAACAAGGGATTTTTACAGGAAAATAAAGAAGAACCATAGACAAAAGAAGCTTCTGTTTCCCACTCTAGAAAAATTTATGAAGAAGTGAATTAGGGATGAGAGATGAAAAATAAAGAGTAAACATATTAATAGTTTGATAAATTATTCTACCACACACATAGTACTTTTTGAAAATCTGGTCACTTCAGCATACTCTCTGTACAATATCGCTGATTTTTTAAATTATGTCCTTTTGTTCTTCATTAAGGCCACTTGCAACTGTACAATGCCGATTGCTTTTTTTGGGAGTTTTGCAATCCCTCTAGTAAACTTCCCTTCCAGATGTTCATAATGCAGTGTCATTGGTGTTTGTTTGGCTTTTTTTTTTTTCTCTCTCTCTCTTTTCTCTGAACTTGAAATCTGCTTTGCAGAGCTAACTTCAGACTACGCTTGGTCTTTCCTTCCCTGGTTATAATAAACTAAGAAACATGACAGCTTTCTACCCCGAGGCAAATCTCTTTCATGTCACTATATCTTTATGCCCCATGTATCAGTTACCCTAGATACTTTATCTCCTTCTCAGAAGTGAAATTATCCAAAAGGTAATAAAGAAAATGGTCAGAAGCCCTTCTTTGAGCCAGAGGAATGTTTTGGCAGATGTTACAGCATTGGCTTTATGTCCTTTCTTAGGATATGTTATTCATTTCTATAACTGGTCCCTGCTGTTTCTAGTGTATATCCACTGGGATACCACCTCTATTTCCCTCCCTCTGTCCTCATGAAAATAGACTCTCAAATCTAATTTGCAGATTTCTACAATGTATTTCTTGATATACAGGAGATCTCTGAATTCTAGCCCAAAAGATGTATTGTTTTTTAAATAGGGCTCACACTTAAACCCAGCAAGTCTCAGTAATCCTTACAAGATTAATGTTTATTATCTAAGGTAATAATCTCAATTTTACAAGTAAATATGTAGGTATACATTGTCTTGTCCTCTTTATCACTGTTTTTAGTTCTGGTTTTTTTTATTTTGTTTTGTTCTGTTTTTAGAATTACCAGATATTTGGTATGTTCCTTTCTTCACATTAGAACTTTCTTAACATATTTTTCACTAACTCTTTACCTGATTTGATGCTGTGTAATTGACAAACTATCTAGTAGACCATGAATTCTCAAAGCTCATGGTGCATAAGAACCTATAGCACTAATTTCAAGTTGCAAATTCAGTAACTTCCAATCTGCTTTTCCCAGTGGGCTCAGTAGGTCTTTCTAGGGCCCAGAAACTGGTATTCTGGGTAATAACTCTGATGTAGACCACCCTTTGAGAAGTACTATTCCTCACAAACAAATGTTCCCGCTTTAGTGAAATAGACTATGTCATCCAAGAGCCCATCATTCCAGTGTCTTAGGCTATTGTTAAGAAGTCCAAATGATTGCCAATACCATCTGTATAGCCAAATGTTCAATTCTGAGACCATTTTTCTGTTCTAAAGCCTCATGGTTAGGAAGATATGTCAAAAATACCACCTGGAGTCTGTAGTCCCTTCACTTACTTAAACTTCCTGCTCAACACTTAGAAAGAATTCTATCTTTAAATGTCTTTAATCTTGATATAAGGCAGCAGGAATGAGAAATGGTTAGCCATCTTGCTGAAGCTTTCCTTCCTGTATATGATACATGCTTTAGAAGAACAAGGCATCTCTGGTTGATGAGGATGTTTACATTCATCTGTATCTAAATGGTCAGTACAAAGTACAACAGCCATGCCGATTTATCTCTGCCTCCTGTGATCAATGGCAAGCTTTTCTTTTCCCAACAGTGCTTGAAAATCATCCTTACTGTATCATGTCTTTTCCAGAAGCTCTGAAATCTCCAAATCAATGGTTCCAAACCAGGTGCAGTTTTGACCCAGAGGACATTTGGCAATGTCTGGGGACATTTGTGATTGTCACGAGGGAGAGGGGGGAGCTACTGGTACCTAGTGAGTAGAGCCAAGGATGTTGCTAAGCATCTTGCAATGTACAGGGCTGCATCTCCCCACCCCCAACAGAGAATGACTATACATTGCACAGATATTGAGAAACCCTGCTCTATATAAAACAAGCCTCATACCTGCCATAATGCACAATAACTAGCATACGCTCTTTATTTTTGTTGCTTATTAAATATATACATCCCATTAGGTCAGTGTCATAACTTTTCAAACTCTATTCTCATGATACACGTTTGACTTTTTTATACAATCTTTTTATTTCTTCTTCCTCATTTTTCTGAATTAGCAGCATTATCATGGGTGTCTGTGTTTTTGTTATATCCAGCAGCTTTTCCTTTGGGGGAACAGCATCTCACCAGCACCATCCATGTGATTGTTACAAGTCTGCCAATCATGAACGGAACACACGTGTGATCATGGGGCCCAAAGGTAGGCCAGTCTTTCTTTTTATACTGGGAATGGCACATGTACACACTTGAATGAAGACACACAAGAGTGTAAGATTGTTGTTACTGACTCATCCAGTGGCAGCACTTGAGCGAGAACAGTCCCATGTTTCTGCTGCTATAGATTCCTCTGTGAATTAGGTTCTTCCACCAAACATCTTTTCCTTACTTAAAATCATTAGAGGGACACCTGGGTGGCTCAGTTGTTTAAGTGTCTGCCTTCAGCTCAGGTTGAAATCTCAGGGTCCTGGGATCAAGCCCCTTTTAGGGCTCCCTGCTCAGCAGGGAGCCTGCTTCTCCCTTGCCTTCTCCTGCTCCCCCCACTGGTACTCTCTCTTTCTCTTAAATGAATAAATAAAATCTTTAATATAAAATACAATAAAATAGAATAATTAGAGACCTAAACTGTTCCTAGCAGCCAAAGAACCTGTAGGATACACTTTTCTTTATATAAAGAAGAAATATTTAAGTAAAGAAGAAATATTCTTCCAGCTGTTTCACCTCTTCTTTTGGGAAGAAACCAGCTGGAATTAATTCACGATCAGGTGGGGCATACCTCTGGTGAGAACAAAATCTTAGTACACATCCCTTGAAACTCTGGAGTGTTTACCTCCACATGCACTTAGGAAAGAGTATTTTACAGCTGTGCCACTCAAAGGCGGTCTACCTTCCAGTGGCTTCGGCACTACCTGTGACTTGTTGGAGACGCACAAGAGGGACCTCTCAGGACTGCCACTGTTTCCAAATTTCAGCAAGCATAAAAGTCACCTGGAAACTTGTTCAAAAGGTCCCTGGTTGTGTCGCAGAGATTCAGGTCTGGGGTGGGGCCCAAGAATTTGCTTTTCTAGTGAGTTCCATGGTGACACTACCATGGCAGCTGTTGTACAGAACTCCTTTGGAGCAGTGTGGTGGGAGCAGGTCACTTTTTCTGTTTTTACGCTTTATCTCATCTGACATAAAGCTGAGCTGCTTTCAGTTGCAAATAACAGAAATTGGCTTAAATAACAAAGGGAATTTATCTCCTCCTACAAATTGTAGTTCAGAAGTTTGATGGCTTCAGCGGTAGCCCAATTATATTGCCAACTACCCGGCTATTTCCAAGTAAATGACCTCTTTTTAAATATTACTGAAAATTGTGAAGCTCTCTGGTATGCATGTACTTACTAACTGATCACCACTCTTCAAATGTATCTTTCACCATATCCACATAGCAATTTTAGCATGTTTTAGGCCCTCAATAAATTATTAATGTTAATCTCTGTGTTTCCTCCTCCTTTGAAGATATGTATTGTCTTTATGTGGAACAATTTTTTTTTTCTTTTCCCACATCCCTTCCCTGTACCAGAATAACGCCCAAATGCTAGGAACTCATATGTACTGGGCAAAGAATGGAGAACAAAACAGATGTAGTCCTTCTTTAAAAAAAAAGCTTTGAATTCAGTTTAGATGAATTTCTAAGTTTTCGTCTTCTCTCCCTTACCTGTTTCCCCAAAGCAGCTTAGGAATCCTTGTGACTCCCATCCTTTCTTTTATAGAACATATCACATCATACTGTGGGTATTTAATAAATAGAAAAATATGAATAAGCATAAAGTAGATTCGGTCACATAGAAAGACGTGACAGAGGGAATGTGACAATGTGGCTCTAAAGGCCATAGTTTTTTTGTAACTTGGATCAAGATCCATTGAACTGATCTTATTAGGATTTTGAAATATGAAACACATGGCGTTATAAAGATTGGGAAAACATAAAAATCAGATAAAAGAAATTGTATTATATGTTATTAAATCCAAACCTTAAAATATCTGATGGTGTCTTGAGAAATCAATAACATTTTACGGTACTCTTTTTTAATAATACTCCTCTGCCTTGGGATAGTTAACTGTATTAACTGTTATTTCTCCACATAGCAAAATAATAATAATAATAATAATAATAATAATAATAATAATAATAATAAAGCCATAAGGGCCTGGATTAGACATGTCTTTAGCTGAATAAATCCTCTGAAGAGTACAGAGCTGATTTATAACTCCGTTTGAGCAATTTGCTTTACTGATGGTCTCTTCTCCTTCCATCCAGCATGGTAAAGCACTGTCAGAGAAAACAAATGACTCTGACTCTGTGTGTTGTGTCGGTGTCTAGTTTATCTGGAGTTCCTCATGTTCCTCCCTTGTGCGTATCTAACAATGTCCTTTCAAGGTCAGGGAAAGAGTGAGCACACACTGCTGAGAAAATTGGAAATAAAACTGGGAAAGTTAGCGGAGAAGCGGCAGCAGAGGAGATGCTGTCTCTCGCTCCTACTTCGCTTTGCCTTTAGGTTTCTTTTTGTCCTTTTCTCAACTCATTAACTCAGGCATTGACATAGTCAAGATGACTTATAAAGATTGCATTTTAATCTGAACAATGGTGGTGGAGATTATGAGCTGGTGACTTTGGCAAGGACCAAGAAAGTGCCAAGACTGTATTGTGGAAAACACAGCCAATCCTTCTATTGTTTGGGTCATTCCCAGGGGACAGATGGGCAAAGGGGTAAAGGAAAGTAGTGAGACATCTGCTGAGCTATTTATCTAGGAGACGATCAATATTCTGTGGGGCCAGAAGTTCTTACAAGTTTGGGTACCTAAGGAAAAGAACACAAAGTAACAAAAAATTGTGTAAACACATTTTAAAATTGACAAAAGACTTGGAAAAAAATTACAACTATAACAGTGCTGACAGATAGTACAAACATCACAAAGTCTAGAAAATAACATAATATTCTCCTTAATAAATGATCTCCTCCAGCACTATAATACTTTTTTCTCACACATACTCCCAACTCTAGGTGCCTTAACACGTTTTTATATAGCAAATAACTCTGGCCTCGCAGATTCATATTATGACAAGAGGTGAGTGAGCGGTAGGAATATAATGGAAAATCAATGTTACACTTAACAATAACTTAGCTATTCACAGAAGAGAATGTAAAGCTTGTAAACATCTCTCTCTAAACATAAACAAAATGTAATCCCAGTCAATTTCTCCTTTGCCAGATCCTAAAATTGCCCACAGGTACTCTCCCACTCACCTTTTGGCAAGGGGTGTTGGAGTGAAGAGAGTCAATAGACTCAAATAATGTGGTTAAAACATATTATGATTGCAAATTTTGCAAATTTGCTCCTGGAAATTGATTTGGAAGGGGACTGCTATAGACAATGTTTGTGTCTTCCCCAAATTCTTAGGTTAAATCCTAACTCTTAATGTGTTGGTATTAGGAGGTGGGACCTTTGGGAGATGTTTAGGTCATGAGGGTGAAGCTCTCATGAATGGGATCTGTGCTCTTACAAAAGAGACCACAGAGACCTCCCCACTATGTGAGGACACAGCGAAAAAATAACTATGAACCAGGAAGCAGATTCTGACCAGACACCTAATCTCTTGATCTCGGACTTCCTAGCATCCAAACTGAGAAATAAACTTCTGTTGTGTACAAGCCACCCAGTCTATGGTAGTTTGTTATAGCAGCCCAAACAAACTAGGGCAGGGCCCAGGCAAGTGAGGTGCCCTGAAGCTTAAGGCTCATTAGCTAAATCCATCTCATGTACTATGTGTACTTGGCTAGGAACTTGACTGTTAAAATTCAGTGAGTATTTTGAGGTCCTATACTAGAAAAATTAGAAACATTTATGAAGCACGTGATGGTGTGGAAGGAAACCTATTTATTCATCTTAGAATTTTTATCTATGTGAATGCATTGCCTATTCAAAAAATCATTTTTAACTAAAATTTTAAAAGGAAACCAATGAGATATGGTTCGTACTCATAGCTTTGGCAGTTTCTTCAAATTATACTGGGATATAAGAAGAAAAACAAAACAAAACTGAGAGGTTTGAGAACTCTCAGGAGTCTAACAGGGGTAAAGACTATAGTCCTTGTGAGAGAATCTGGACATCTCAACTCAGGCTTAGTTCTGAGCTAAAGAGAAAAAGGGTGAGGCCAAACAGGATAAAAGGGTAGTCAGGAGGGGACATTGTGACCTCAACAGATCATCCATTCACAAAAGTCCATTTGTAAAATCTTGTGTAGAATGAGAGTAAGGATTCCAGGCAAGTCACCTGGTGCTAAGCAGGAGTCCAGCCATGGAAGGCCACCCAAGGTCTAGTTGAGGGCCGGACCAGGGAAACCAGAGGAAGAAGTCTGCTTCCAAGAAGACTCTTACATGACCCTGGCTTGCATACTCACACTACGCAGTCCCAGTGGTCCATCACAAGACGTGTTCTTATACTTTATAGGAGGTAGCCTTAGGCCATAGATGTGTAACAGGTTTCTTCATTAGTCCTATATGAGCTTCTGACCTACACAATCTAAACATAAAACAATGCTTGTTGTTTTAAGCCAGTACATTTGGGCCAGTTTACTGCACAGTATAGTAACCAGAAAACACTATCCTCCATCCATTTATTTCTGAAGCAAGGTACTAGGCACTTTGAACATAAGTTGTTTTTAGCAGTTGGAACTTTTTTGTCCAAAGGCCTAGAGAATTCCTTTAGTGTGTAACGACATTATTAGGTGAGCGAATTGTGAAGCAACATAACCCTCAGAGACTAGCAGTTGCTCTAACCTCCCAAGAGGTGGAAGACATTTCAGTCCTACTGTACAAATACATTCTGGGAGTGCTAAACTCCAGCCTTTCTGTGTCCTCCTTTGTCTCTCACCTGTGTGCATGCTAATTCCATTTGACAGGAATACTCTCCCCTGTATCTCATTCCTTCAATCACTCTCCTCCCCTCCACTGCCACCTTCTGCTTTATCCAACTTTCTAGTGTAAGTGACTCTCTTCTCTGATGCAAAGCACCCTGCTTTTGTCATTGTGAGCAACCATCACACAGCATAACTGTCTTTCATTTCTCTTTCACAAGATTATGAAATCCTCGAGGATGTGGACAAATTCTTGTTCACTATTTTACCTGTAAAGCTCTAATATGCACATAGAGTCTGGCACATAGTGCTCAAGACAGTGACGACTAAAAGGATAAATGAACTATAACATGCCCTTGAACTACTGTAGGGATTCAAGTAATTCTTTATTCCATATCATTTTTTCTTAGTGTTGGCCAAATGGAACTGGACCTTCATTCTATCCCCAGAAAAGACAAGGGCCATTCTGTGAACCAATATCCAGACTTGGGCTGGTGAAAACTTGACATATTGACCTGGTCATATAAAGCCACTGGTCATATCGACCTGGCTCCTTACATTCTATGACCTCCTAGAACAGCCCAATGTAAAGTGATACCCATTAATCCCGTTGGAAGTAATACAACTTTAGAAAGATCCGAACATTCTCTCCTTACGGCAACTTTTAGGAGTAAAGGGAATGTGCAGCCTTCTCTGATCCCTGAGCCAGTACGGGACATGCCCCTTCCCTGTCTCCACAACTTAGGCCTTCAGATAGCTATGATGAAGAGAAAGGCCTGGTCCTACAAAGGCTCTAAAAACACCATGTCGACCCTGAATGAGGCTAGGCAAGAGAGTTCTGTGGTCTGAGGAAGAGTGAAATCTATAATCAAAGCACCTGACTCAATTTAGGCACTATAACATATTTGCCATGGAACTTGGGGAGCCCTACTCATTGATGAAATGAGGAAAATAGTAATACAACATCACAAAAGTGTTCTTGCTGTTAATGAGCTCATGAATGGGCAAAATGTAAAGCCCTTTACAAGTGTTAATTATTGTTGCAAGGAGGGGCGCCTGGGTGGCACAGCAGTTAAGCGTCTGCCTTTGGCTCAGGGCATGATCCCGGCGTTATGGGATCGAGCCCCACATCAGGCTCCTCTGCTATAAGCCTGCTTCTTCCTCTCCCACTCCCCCTACTTGTGTTCCCTCTCTTGCTGGCTGTCTCTATCTCTGTCGAATAAATAAATAAAATCTTTTAAAAAAATTATTGTTGCAAGGAAAAATATAGATAAGACATACTTAATATAAACATCAATAAAGTTAAAGAGTATATTATGTGTATCAATACAGCAAATAAGTGGCTCCAGCATTTACCAGTTGCCTTGGGCAAGTCACCTAATCATCTTTTCATCTCTTTATCATTTGCGAAAGGGAGATAAAAGTTGTATTTACCTACAATGTTAGTACTTGTGAAGTACTTAATCGATAACTTGGAATCCGTTAACTTCTAATTATAGATTAACAAAACACTGCTTTGTGATCTTTGAAAGTTTAGAAGAGGGATATCTTTTGCTTATTCACAATTCTCAAAATTTATTTTGGAAGAATTAAAGGAGAATTAAGGGAGGCTTCACGATGAAGGAGTTATGTTGTCTGTGTTTTGAAGGATAGGTGGACATAGACAAAGAGAAAGATCTCAGAGTTTTCTTCTGCCCAGAGTAGTAAAGAGCCACACTCTGCTAGTTGGCTATCCTAGAAAAGTTTGGAAGATGTTATCATCTTCTACATAGAATTCCGTGGGAAAGAGACAATAGGGGAGGAAGGCAAAGGAAAATAATCTGAAGGTTTCTAGTCTGTCTACCACTCAACATTTCACAAACTGGGAGTTGGACCACAAGCTTTTATGTTCCAGGGAAATTTCAAATCGAGAATCAAAATTCAGTTTTAAAATTGTTCATTGAATCATTTGCTCTGCTTTTAACCCTTGGAAATATGATAATTAACCTTTCCCAAATCAAGGTCATATACACACAAGTACAGGTTTTCTTGCCAATTGGTGTAGGAATCCTACTCTGCGTTTCTGACTTTATTTCACCCACATCACTCCCCAGGGCAATTTCAGCCCCTCCCAGAAAAAAGACCTAGCTGAAGGAGGTGTAGCTCAAACAAGTACTTAAAAAAAAAATGAAAGAAATAAAAGGCCTCAGAAATGTTATTGTGTATCTGCATGGGCCTAACCAGTGAAAAAATTGTAAAGCAAACTTCGTTCTATTTCATTGGCAACAATTCCATTTTACAGACTTTTTTTTTTTTAATTAAGTAGGCTTCATGTAGGGCTTGAACTCAAGATCCTGAGATCAAGAGTCACGTGCTCTACCGACTGAGCCAAACAGGTGCCCCAGCAACAATTCCATTTTAAAAAGAAAATGTGTTGAAGGTAAAGGATTAGAGAAATGGTAATAAACAGAAAGAAAAAAAAAAAGTTCCCAAGGGATTATTTACCACAGGCACGAGCTGCCCTCTGAGGAGTAAAGGCCTTCTCTGAGCCACAATGGAGGTTGGGAGAGGGGCATCAAGGTAGCTGTTCTTGCCTTGCTAACAGTGAACTCCTTTAGGACTAGCTAGCAAGAGGAAGGTGTGGGTGGGTGTTTGCCAGGCAAGTCTTCTCAGAAAAGCAGTTTCACAAGTCTTCAGGTTCTGGGAGGTCATGTGACAGGTCATTTCCTGGTATCCAATCTGAAGACTTTGGGGCCCAAAGCAGCTCTCACTCCATCACCTACTGCCTCCTCATTATATTTCCTGTACCTTGGGGCTTTTTGCTGAAGAAAGAATTTTCACTTGAGTAAAAAGAAATAAACACACACAGACACCACCCTGCCAAATCCCAAATGTATTTTAATGTAGGGCTAATATGAGGCACATCCCTTTGAAACTCAAAATAGGCCTCACTGAAAAGGGCAGCCCTGTGATTTTTACCTGTGGCCTTCGATGTTGGTTCAGTTAAAACCCTCTGTTATCCTATTGTGGAAAGGTCACTTTTGTAGATTCCTCTTATTTTCTGCAAAAGCTCCAAATAATTGTTATTTTCAATCCTCCTGGTCCATGGCATCTAAATGTGAAAATGAAAAGAATCTTAGGGATTATCTATGTCAGGCTGTCAAACCCCTCAGACCTCACTGAAGGTTTGACTTCCCCCAGTAGCAGGATTTAGAGGGCTCTTCAGAGACACGAGGCTGTGGCCCTCACTGGGCATCACTTCAGAAGCCATGTGTCATAGGTGCTCCTGACTTCTGATCTCAGACTCTTTAAAAAAACCTCCCTGTGTTCCTGACTCCTTGCTTTAGGGCTTCTCTCCCCTCTCACACCCCGGTCTTCACACTCATCAAGGTCTGTCAGCAGGAAGGCAGAGATCAGTCACACCTTGGTTTGCATTTCAGTACCTATATTCACTCATTGTATATGGAAAAGGAAGGTTTGTCTCTTAATCGGACAGCTTTTAGACACTTCCCACGTGTATGGTCAGGGAGAGATGATGAAGAGAAAGCCTGAAAATCACACCAGGAAAGCTTGTGCTCCCTTGGCGCAAACATAAAGCAGATGTTGAATGAGGTGAAGCATGACCCAAAGAGAGTTTGAGAATGTATCCCTCTCTGTGCCTTTTATGCCCCTCCTTAGCACAGACAGCCAAGTTATTTCTCACTGCGAGCAAACATGTCTTGACATCCTGTTCTCATGACACACTCGGGCTTTTTGCTTTCTCTGTTAATTCCTGACTCACTTTGTGCCAGTTGGAAATCGTGCTGCCACGAAAACTAAGCATGACTCAAACACAAAACTCCCTCTCTCCCTTTCCAAGTCACATCTCTGCACAGCCTGTCCTCTGACAGCCCACAAGACCGCGGGGGCTCCTCTGTTCCTCATCTGCCATGGAGGCCTATTGGGTCTTGCTCAGGAGTCTCTCAGGCTCAGAGCTGTTTCCATCTCTCAACAGCCTCATCCTAGGTCAGAGTGTGGGGATTTCTAATCCTAAATATCTCCTCTGTGCATGCAGAAGTTAGGCCTAAGCCAAATTATGAGGTCTTCCAAGGTCTTTGAGTCCGGGCCTTCCCATCCACTTTGACATTCTTCTTCCAGTTGGAAAACCATGTAGGCATTTTATGTAGGCACCAACTATATTCCCTTATCTGAGTTGTGGTGTTGTTAATTTAGGACTGTAGTATGACACTGGCAGAGTAGGATATAAGCCCGAAATATTTCTTAATTATCTATAAAAGTTTCTCTTCATTCTTCCTACATTGTGCTATTCCAGACTTCTATCATTTTTTTTTAAACCTGGACACTAGTCTCCATGCTTCCTGTCTGCCTCTAACTTTCTATTGTACATGTTTCACGCTGCTACCACTATAATCTACCGAAAGTGAAGGTCTAACTCTGAGTGGATTCTCTGCTCAAATGCCTTAGCGCTTAAAGGATAAAATCTAAGATCCATAGCATGGCATTCAGTTCCCATCTCTTGCTTCAACCCAAGGCACACTTTAGGCAGTAAGAACTACACACATAATACTGTCCTGTGCACACTTAATGCTGAACCTCTCTCATCCCTGAGTCCTCCTTCTGAAATGTCATTTCCTAGGTTCTTTCCTAAAAAACTTTTTATCCCTCGGAGCTGAGCATAGAGATTCCACTCAGGTATCATTTAATTTAGAAATATCTACTCCACCCCCACCCCCCCATAAAAAAAAAAAAGAAATATCCACTCCCATAACATCCTCTGTATAAATTATTCATAGCACTTTGCACTTTATGGTCTAACTAAAATGTGTGGAGATACTTTTCAATTTATAAAATGTATTTATTCCTGAAAATTTAGAAAATATGAAAAGAAAGCCAAATGAAATCATCTGGAGATGAAGTCTACTAACGTTTGAAGTATATTTTTCCAATCTTTGCTTCTATGCATAAATTCATTTTTTTCTCCCCTGTTTCCTTTCACATACCACACACATATACACACAAACATGCTTGCCCAATCCAACATATTTTGTAATCACTTTTCTTTTCCATCTAAGAATATATTATGAGCTTTGTTATATATACTTAAGGGTTCAGAGAATAAACGCCATGAGGGACAGGAATTGTGTTTATGTGTGTCTGTGTGTGTGTGTGTAAAACAATGTGTAAAACAAATACAGAGAGAAATTCAGAGGAGCAGATAGTGTATAATAGGCTCTCAAGGGGGTGCCTGGGTGGCACAGTGCTTAAGCGTCTGCCTTCGGCTCAGGGCGTGATCCCGGCATTGTGGGATCAAGCCCCACATCAGGTTCCTCCGCTATGAGCCTGCTTCTTCCTCTCCCACTCCCCCTGCTTGTGTTCCCTCTCTCGCTGGCTGTCTCTATCTCTGTTGAATGAATAAATAAATAAAATCTTTAAAAAAAAATTGGCTCTCAAAAATTATTTGTTAACCTAATTTAATAAGAAATATGACCTAGAGGAGAGAGTAAAAAGAATATGAGAAGAATTGGAGCACATGGAATATAAAGGAATGAAGAGAAGAAATTAAATCATTTGAATAAGACATTTATGACTTTTAAAGTTTTTGTATACTTTATATTTGATTCCCACAGTAGATTCTTGAAGTAACTATAAAATTATTGACACATCAGGAAAGGAAAGCTAAGAAGGATTAAGCGACTCACCCTAGGTTGTGTACTTAATAAATGGCAGAACAATTTTGGGGAATCTGTAAACTTTATTTATCTTACACCACGTGACTGCTGATAAAGGTCAGCAACGCTGAGGTCGAGGTTGGGTGGGTATCCCGCTGCTGGTTTGGTGCCTGGCAAACAGTTGGTACCAATCAAGTGATTGTTGACCTGAACTGAGGAATGGAAGTGAGAAAGAACAAGCAGGTGATAGTCTGTATCCAGGGTTAGGCATCCCCATCCCACTTTTTCCCAAACTTATCAGGCTCCTCTGATCTAATTGATCTGCCTGCTTCCAGTCTACACCCTTTCATCTATTCTCCATAAATACAATCTGATCGTAAATAATTTGATTCCCTTTGCTCATGGGAAAATGTTCAAAATATTCTCCTGGCTTAAAAGGCTCTTCATAAGTGGACCTACCTCATTTCCATCTTTACTTCTTATTTTTTAAGATTTATTTATTTATTTGAGAGAGAGAGAGCAAGCAGGAGCAAGAGCGAGAGAAAGAGAGAGAGCACAAGAGGGGGACGTGGAGGGGCAGAAGGTGAGGGAGAAGTAGATACCCCACCGAGCAGGGAGCCTGACTTGGGACTCAATCCCAGGACCCTGAGACCATGACCTGAGCCAAAGGCTGATGCTTAACTGACTCAGCCACCCAGGTGCCCCTCCATCATTATTTCTCATTTCTCTTCCTCTTATACATTCCAAACAGCTCTAGATCCCTGAAATGGTAGAACATTCTTCCCCTGCTCTTCCTCCAAAACTATTACTTTCATGCTTTCTTCACTGATTGTATTATTTTTCTATCAATGTATAACAAATTACCACATATGGAGCAGCTTTACACAACACAAACTTGTTATCTCACCATTTCTGTAGGTCAGAAGTCTGGCACAGTATGGCACAATTATCTTAAGTTTTCACTGGGCTAAAATCAAGGTATTGGCCAGGGCTCTGGTTCTCATCTGGAGCTAAGTAAGGTTCTTCTTCCAAACTTAACAGCTATTGGTAGAATTCATTTTTCAAGGTCATAGGACCATGATCCCCTTTTCCTTGTTCCATGATTCCCTTCCTCTTCAAGCAAACAACAGTGCATCAAATTCTTCTGATACTTTAAATCTTTCTGATTTCTGCTTCTGCCTCCTTCCTCTATTTTAAGGGTTCATATGATTACATTAGGCACAGTGGGATAATCCAGGATAACTTTTCTATCTTAAGGCCAACTATTTTATAAATTCAAATCTACAAAGTCTCTTTGCCATTTAACATAACATATTCATGGGCATAACACCAGCAAGTGAAGATCATGGGAATCAGATTTCTGCCTGCTCCACTAATCTTTCCAAGTTTGGCTTAGATGTCTTTATAGGACCTATGCCCACTTATTTCTCTGCCTCCATTTCTAGACTCTAAGCTTCATGAGGGCAATGACTAAGTCTATTTCACAAGTGTTCACAAATGCTGTGTTGGAGCCACCTTGTACCAACTAGCAAGTGCCTATTACTAATTATTCAGAAATTTTGCAATCTGGCTGTTAAGCATTGATACTAAGATGTTTAAATTTGCAATCAAATAAGTCATAATTTCTTTTTTTTAATAAAGATTTTTATATATTTGAAAGAGAGAGAGAGAGTTGGGAGGGGTAGGAGCAGAGGGAGGGGAGAGAGAAACTCAAGTAGACTCCACACTGAATGCGGTGGCTGACGTGGGGCTCGATCTCACGACACTGAGATCACGACCTGAGCTGAACCCAGGAGTCAGACACTTAACTGACTGTGTCACCCAGGTGCCCCCTAAAGTATAATTTCGAAAGTTAGTAAATAATCAGAACTGATGACTTCCTATTTATCATACCCTGTATCCTTTTATCTATTCTCTTGAGATTATTTTCATCGATTGTATCTGTATAGTAGAAACACTATTTGTTAATGTGCTACAGCACATCTCTTCCCAAATATCTGTTCAGTGATGTCACATTGGGAGCTTGAAACCAGCTGTAGGGGAAATTAGTGAACACTAGTTGATGACTTGATTTATTATTGATTTTCTTGTCTAGGCTTAAAAAATGGTGAAAATGTTAATAACACAGTTTAAGCTCAAAAATGGACTGTGCTTATAGCTGTTACATAAAAACTTTAAGAAATGTTATTCTTCCAGTATTCAAAACCTAAGATTAGCAAGGAAGCGTGTTGTTGGCAAACAAATGAAGTTACAACATTTGTCCTCATTTTGCTTTCATCTTATTCATTAATATATATTGAAAAAATCAAGTGACATTCCTCTGTGAACTATGTTTATTCATTAGATGCAGCCATAAGTTGGCTGAAGACACAGGAGTTTGCCAAAAAAAAAAATTGTTTGGGAACAAATTGGCTCTCTGAAATTTACAATAAAGAGTATTCAA
Organism: Ursus americanus; assembly: GCF_024610735.1. Lineage (NCBI taxonomy): Eukaryota > Metazoa > Chordata > Mammalia > Carnivora > Ursidae > Ursus > Ursus americanus. Next base: position 21,637,137 of record NC_142142.1, on the reverse strand, counting down.
CATTGTGTGCTACCATTCTTTGTATCAGTGTTTAATATAAAAACATGTATATGTGTATGCATACATGTGTACACATACATGTTTATGCCCATTAGAGTTTATCAGCCAGCCACCAGATACACTCTTAGAGCTTACCACAGTGCCTAACACATAGCAGGTGCTCAGAAAATACTTGTTTAATGAGCGAATGGATGGAAGGCATGGTCTTCATGATTGAGCAGAGAACACACATGGGTGGAAAGGGAAGAGAGACCAAGGGAGAAGTGGTGGATAGGGGAAGTTGGCAGAATTCACGGGACTAGAGATCAACTGGGTGAACTGAGAATTTCTGTAAGATTAAACAGAAGTGAGTGAACAGAGGAAAAAAAATTAAAGGAGCTCTGACAGAGAAAGTATTTGAGGAGTTAGAGATAATAATATTTAATATATATTAGACAATAACTTTGTGCTAGGCCCTGCATGTAAGTCCTCATTAGCAATCTTTTATAATCCTCCAAAACCCTCATTTATCCTTATTTCATAGGTGAGGAAACTCAATCAGCGAGTAGAAGGTAGAAGTCAATGTGGTCAGAAATCAAAGCCTGGACTCTTAAAAGCTATGCCAAAATTGAAGTGTGAACAGGACTGCAAGTAGGTGTAATTTAAGGTCTTGCTACTCAGTGTGTTCAAAGGGCCAGCAAAGAACTTGCTAGAATGTTAAGGCTCGCACCTCTCCCCAGATTTACTAAATCAAAATCTATCCTTTAAAAATTAATTTACAAAATACCCTGGAAATGCCTATGCATCTTAAATTTGAAAACCACATATTTAAGTGACACACTACAGATGGTCATTAAAGCAAAAGAAGTCAAGAAATACTGTCAGGGGTATTGCAAGATTGAAGCTACTCAGGGCAAAGTGAGGGTGCTTCCTCTAGCATGTAGTATATTAAAATCACCTAGAGAGCTTCCTATAATACCAGGGCATTAGTCATTTAAAAATGATCCCAGTATACAGTCAAACCAAAAATGAAACAAATGTCTGTGGATCTGACCTTGGATTTTAGAGACTCTACCCATCTCTTGTCCGGGGGTATAATCACCCATCTCCCCCACAGTGGTTTCCAGTACTGCCACCCCAAACACTAGACCCTCTAACTTCTAGGATTTCACATGTCATGTGCTCTCTACCTAACACACCCTCTTTCCTCCTAGTCCTCCTAGCCACCAAGCCACATCCTTTCCTTCTCCTAGCCCATATTTATTTCCAATCTTAAAATAATTTTTAATATAAGCCTTTCCTTTTCTTCTTTCTTTTTTTTTTTCCTTTTTTTTTTTTCTCATATGACATCACAGATCTCACCAGGATCAAATTATACCATAGATCCTTGGAAACAAATTGTACAAAATCAACACAAGGATTTAAGGGAAGGTACATAGTTTTGTTTGTTCAAATCAGTTCTCCTTTAAAAAAACAAAACAAAACAAAAAAACCCACTGAAGCAAACTGGTTTCCTTTTGTGGTCCTCTGCTGTGCAGTCACAAGCCAAGGCCCACAAAGGGGTGCCAAGCTCCTTCCCACGTATACTGCTTTTTCTCCAGCAATAGACTGTGTTCTGGTCGAGTGCAGAGTGACAATAGTCAGCTCATGCTGGCCGGCTTTCAAAACAGGTCTTTGAAGAAGACCAGGAACAGGGCAAATCGATGCTTCTAGTTTTCTGCCAGTAATCTCTCCCCAAGGTTCAGATTTACCCACGCACTCCTATTATCAGCTTCATGTGATCTCTTTAAAAAGGTCTCTTGTCTCGTTTTGGGTGATACCGAGGTCTATGAGAACAACAGAAAGAAAACTTCTGAGCTTCCCCTCACATGATCAACAGGCTGATGAGATCGTCTGGTTTAGCCACTTCCTCTTTTCTCTCACCAGCTGCTGAGCACATTGCCAGTAACCCTGACTAGGTATGTAATTCGTTCTTTGGATTTTGCTCCATTCTTAAGAATATTCCAAGCTTATGATTTAGTGGGTTATGTAGACTAAAGAATGTTTAGCTGAGTGTAAGGGAAAGTGTTTCCAGGTTATTCTTTCATTGTAAGAATTCAGGAAGACATTTCACTTATTTCCTCTTTCATTTCTCGGGGAAAGATTTGCTTTGTGAGTGTGAGGGCTTACAGAAATTCTAGGAAAAAGGACATGGAGATGAAATATGTTTAAAACACACAAACTGAGACAGTCTCTAAGGAGGAAGTCAGGCCAAATTCCTTTTGACTTTTGAAAAGCTTTGACTTGATTTGGGTTCTCATTCATACTTCATTATTCAGATTTTTTTCTGTATTTAGACTGTAAGTTCTAGGAATATAGATACCCATTCTCATTCATTTACTTATTCATGCATTCATTTAACCACTTTTTCATTCATTTATTCAGTAAACACTTACTGGATGATTGATATAAATAATAGGTTCAGGTTAAATGTAAATAAATAAGACATGTTTCCTGCCCTCAAGTAGCTCACATTCTAAAGGGGAAGAAAAGCATATATGTAAAGACATAAGTTCTCTAAAACTGTACAGGTGCTAAAATAGAAATTCCCAGAGAATACAGTGAGATGTGAGCAGACATATTCAGCTCTGTAACAGCAGCAGTAGCTGGATGGGAAACTTTCCTTAATAAAGCAAAGGAAGAAAAAGGAGGACATTTCTGGGGGTGGGGGAAAGAGCTTTGGGATCACTTTTCTATAACCAAACTGAGGTGCTCAAATCTTATGTCTAGTTCATCCCATTTTTTTCTGCACATGACATCATTTCCCTTATCGGGATCAGATTATACCACAGATCCTTGGAAACAAATGTACAAAATAAACAGAAGGATTTAAGGGAAGGTATGCAGTTCTGTTTGTTCAAATCAAGTATTCTCCTTTTAAGAAAAAAGTCTGTCTAGCACTGTCTTTTACATGAAACCCACATGTCAACTGGAATAACCCTACTCCTTCATTAAGCTAAGACTTCTCAGAACTCCCATGCCACAATGAAAGCCTTTTCTGAGGGTTCTATGAATCCCTGGAGGATTTAGGTTTCCATTGTCACTTCTAGCTCTGAACTCCTATTCCCACAAATCAGTTTTATTTCATCTTCTTTGCGTGGTGTCGCTGATTTATAGCACTTTGACTCATGTATAAGATTTCAGATTTTTTCTTTGACTTTATATAACACTAACAATAAAATCATACAGGTATGGTACTCATACTTGCAGCAACAGTATAAGCAGCAAAGAAACAAATCCCTATGTGAACCAATCTACCTTTGTCTCCTAGCCACCCAGGCACAGTGGTGTCACTTGTCCTTTCTTCATCTTGGTGGTATCTTTCCTCTTTTCTCCTTCCTCGTGGGCTTCCCCTGGCTTGCTCCTAGGAATTTCAAATTCTTTTCACACCATGCATATTATCCAGCTTCAATCCAGAAATTCAATTCTATGGCACTTTTGTTTGTTCACAATCATCCAGCGCTTGAGTAACCCTGGAATGGTGTTTTGTTCTCAGAAGAAATTACACCTCTAATACAATCCGCTTTTCTTAGAAAGTACTTATTTTATACAGCAATCTCCTCCTACATCACACCTAGCACTCTTCACATTTGAGAATGGCATTGCTATTCATCAAACCCTGCTTTCTTGTCTTCCTGCTTTTGTTCTGGTTTTCTTCAGAGCTGGTTTGAAAGGATGCCAGTTCCGTTACTGTGCAGTTGTACTTAATTGTGAACTCTAACATTCTTCATCTGATCATGATTTTGTTTAATTTGGATGTCTTAACTCCCTAAAAACCCAAGACATGCAGGAACAAGTATTATCGGCCAAACATGATATTAAAAATGGGCCACTGTCTCTGAATCTATTTACTTGTTTTATAAACCCTAATCACGCACCATACATTAATTGTTGTTGTGTTGTAGAAGAGTTCACAGTCTGACCAAATGTAAATTCCAAATACTTGAAGGAAAGACAGCATCTTTGGAATTAGAGAGTAGCCCCTCAAAGGGGTGACTTTAAAGGGGCCAACTTCTTTTGAAGCATATTTCCCAGTTCGTTAGTTAGAAATTTAGTCCCATGCTTTGCAAATGCACCTTGTACTACATGCTCCATCTCTTGGAATATAATGATAATAATTGTAGGAATACCTTCTGAAAAGGAAGAACAGTTGTAGAAAGGAAAAGGATAAGACTCTTTCCCACTTCTCCATTTGTGACTTAGAAAATCTTCCTCCATGCTTTCATATAGCGTAAAGCATTACACATATTACATTATTTATAATTGTGTGATCACTTGTCTGTCTTATGTCCTAGATATGAGCCCCTGGAGGGCAGGGTTATGGTTTACCCAAACTTGATTCTTAGCATGGTACCTGAAACTGGCATTGTACTCAAAGGAGCCATATGGGGGAAAGAAAAAAAGGCAGGAGGGAAAGAGAAGGGAGGGACTGAGAGAGAGAGGACAGAAGTATTATGACTTTCATTAGTGGGAGTGAGATTGTTTCCATTTGGCATCTGGGAGAATTCCGCTTCATAGGTGTGGTCAATCTTACACAGCTTGTAGATGGCTCAGCTGTCAGTTGCACAGACTGTGGTATATAGTCTTAGCACTGGGATAGAAGGCCTTTTGTAACATATTAAAGTCTTCTAGATATTTTCTGTCCAACTCTTCTACTTGATACTCTATAAACATCACTGCTAGTGAAAATTACAGTGGGAGTCTAACCATAACTTTTGTTTTGTTTTTAATATAAAATGCTATCAGTTTGTCTTAGAGTTGGGGGCTGAATCTAGTCCCACCCTCCAAATTGATATGTTGAAGCTCTGATTCCCAGTACCTCAAAATGTAACTGTATTTGGAGGTAGGACCTTAAAGAGCTGATTAAGGTAAAATAAGGCTGTAAAGGTGGGCCTTAATCCAGTCTGACTGGTATTCTTTTAAGAAAAGAAAATTTGAACCCAGAGACACCAGGGTATGTAAGCACAGAGGGAAGATCATGTTAAGGACACAAAATGAAAAGCATCTTCACATTGAGGAGAGAGACCTCAGAAAAAACCTCTGCCAACACCTTGGGGACTTCCAGTTTCCAGAACCATGAGAAAACACAACGCTGTTAAGCCACTGAGTCTTGTGGTACTTTGTTATGGCAGCTCCAAGAAATTAATACACCTAGAAATAGCACTGGTCTCTAGGAAGAGCCATTAAGATTAATCTTGGTTATTCCACTAGCCAGGAAATACTCACTTTTTAAAAATTTAATTGAAAAATTCGATGCAGGGGTGCCTGGGTGGCGAAGTTGTTAACCGTCTGCCTTCGGCTCAGGGCGTGATCCCAGCGTTCTGGGATGGAGCCCCACATCAGGCTCCTCCGCTGGGAGCCTGCTTCTTCCTCTCCCACTCCCCCTGCTTGTGTTCCCTCTCTTGCTGGCTGTCTCTGTCAAATAAATAAATAAAATCTTTTAAAAAAATTCAATGCATAATTGAACAGAGTGGATTACAAAGTGTAAAGATCTAGAAAAATATTACAAGTTAAAATTAAAAAGAAACCTAACTATATTGTCCTAGATAAATCCCTTATCTCTGGAAAATCTGAGCTTTCTCATTGCTGGAATAAGACCGTTAGAAAGATAACTCATTTTAATTCTTAACTTTAAGAGTGTATAATTTACTATTAAGTATATCATTGATAATGCGGTTATGATGATGATGATGAAAAGTGAAGGGATTCAAGCCAGGATTTTACCAGCCATGAGTATTAGGAGATCTTCTTGCCAATGTATGGTATATGTTTGCATTGACTTGAAGACCATCATTAGAAACTAACTTTTCAGGGGCTCCTGGGTGGCTCAGTTGGTTAAACATCTGACTCTTGATTTCAGTTCAGGTCATAATCTCAGGGTCATGAGATCAAGACCTGCATGGTGCTTTGCGCTCAGCCTAGAATCTGCTTGAGATTCTCTCTCTCCCTCTGCCTCTGCCCCTCCCCCAGCTCGTACTTGCTCTCTGTCTCTCTCCCCTTCAAAATAGACAAGTGAAGTCTTAAAAAAGAAAAAAGAAACTAACTTTTCAGACTGAGAAGATAAAGGCTAAGAATCTATTATGCAATTGTATTTTATTACAATAGGCTAGATTACGCCACAGTAACAACCATCCTCCAAATCTTAATGGCCTAACAGCTGATTTATGTCTTTCTTCACTGTACATTTCCAGTACAGGTCAACACTGCTCATACTAGTCACTCAGGGACTTATGCTGATAAGGGTTTGCTTGTCAACAATTATTTTTTCAGGGGAAGAGATGGGACAAATTGAGCATGGCTCTTAAAATTTCTGCTCAGAAGTGGCTATATGCCACTTTCATTCTGATTTCATTGGGAAAAATAAATCATATGAGTATGCCCAATATTAAAGTAGATGAGCAGTATAATTTTTCTATGTGACAGGTTAAGAAATGAAATATTTATCAATAGTCTGGAGATGTTGACAACCAAATAGTTAAAGATATTCCCTAAATCTGATTTTATTCATGGGTAAACAAAATTTGGATATTTTAGTCTATCAGAGCTAGGAAACTCTGCTTTCAACTTGATGGTTAATTTGACCTCAAGAAGAAGAAAAAGGAGGAAGGGGCAGCAAAGAAAGAGGAAAAAAGAGAGAAGAAGGAAAAGGAGGAGGAGGAGGAAGAGAAGGAGGAAAACTTTGATGGAGAAGACTTATCTCATATACTATGAAGCAAGCTTCTGAAACTCATTACTTCGGGAGGTGGTAGAAACTGAAAATTGCTTCAGAAAAAGTCTAAATTAGTGATGGAATTGGCTCCATGCCAACTGGTAATGAAAAAAGTTTATGATATCCTAAGTCCCTAGTCATTGAATCATTTAGTTTTGTTTTGTTTTAAACAGGAAACCTGGGCCTTAATACATTAATAGCCAATGCACTAATAATTCAGTAGTAATGATACTTCTGGGTGTCCATAGAAATAAATATCATGTGTCTTAAAATTTGAGTTTTCTGTAAGCTCGTGTTTTACTTATTCAATCAGTGAAAAAGGATACACAATTTTGTAGCATAAAATAGAGTGGTTCTAAAAAATCCAGGAAAACTACTCTCAAAATTGTCAGTATGTAAATTGCTATGAATACATATTAATAGCATGCAGGTTCTCTGCTAGGTGTTTTACATTTAGTATCATGTTTACTTTTCTCCTGAACCTAGAGATATAATTTGCAGTGATCCTGAGCTGTCTCTAGAAACTTGTGCGGCCAAAACTGATGGGCATTTGGCATGAAATCATCTTTCCATTCCTGAAAAATCTTGGCTTTAACCAACTGTCGGTAGTGAAAGTAATCTAGAGGATAGTATCAAAAAAACCTTCCAAAAAATTGCTTAGATAAATAAAGAATAAAAACACACAATCATCTTGCCTTTTCAAATTACTGATCAAATCATGTCCATGAACTATGAGCTTGGGCAGACTTCTTTTAGTCCCTAGTCTCTAACCCAAGATAGGAAGAATATTCTTTTAATATGCCTTTGGAAAAAAATAATAATAAAGAATTCTCACCAGAGAAGGGCCAAGAAATAAATATAGGAGGGAACAGAAAAGACTCTTTTGATTATATATATCTCTTGAAATTCCAAATCTTACATTAACTGTTTTGTAGAAAGAATAAGATGATTAGTTAATTAATTAGTCTGGCAAAGGAAAGAGAGTCCCTTCTGGTCATTGACCAAAAATAGCTGAGAAAAAAAATGTTATTGGTTCTATTTTACAGATGAGAAAACTGAGACTCAAAAACTCAAATCATCAGTTCAAAATCCAAAATTGGTCTTCTCTCCTCATTTCATTTTCTGAACCCTTGTCTCCCTTTTTGCTTCTTCCTCAAATGCCTTCCTTTCTCTGCTTGCTGCTAGAATTTCAAAATCTAGGGTCAGAGAAGTGCCTGATGGACTACATTCTCAAGAAAGTGACACACACACACACACACACACACACACACACACACACACACTGCTCTAGTTTTTCCCCAGGCCCTTAATTTGCTTTGTAAGAGATTCAGACAGAATTTTACTTTTTTGTTGTTTTTTTTTAAGATTTTATTTATTTATTTGACAGAGAGAGACAGTGAGAGAGGGAACACAAGCAAGGGGAGTGTGAGAGGGAGAAGCAGGCTTCCCGCAGAGCAGGGAGCCGGATGTGGGGCTGGATCCCGAGATCCTGGGATCATGACCTGAGCTGAAGGCAGATGCTTAATGGCTGAGCCACCCAGGCACCCCAGAATTTTACTTGTTAATCCTTGTATCAGGATTTACATTTTAAAACTAAGTTTGAGATACTGATTGATTTTGCTGAAAGAAGGAATCCTCTTTGGTGGGATTATGAACTTCAGGGAGAGAGAAGCCTGAGTGAAGACTTTCCTGATGACCTTAAAATCACACCACCACAGCTTATGAACAGGGATGGCTTTGCTGTGGTTCTTCCAATCCAGGCATCAGAAATTTGCTATGCAAAGGCGGTCATCCTTGAGTAGGAGCCATGAATCGAGAAACTTAATTCAATAGTTTCCAAAAACATAGAGTATGAGGAGGATGATTTCAGACACTTAATCCAACTACAGTGCTTAAAAAAGGAGAAAATCCATGAGCATTTGTGCTCTCATCTGCTCAGAGATGAGTCATCTACTCTTTTGCCTTTTTCTGTCATTCACTCAGCCTGCGTTTCTCCTCTAAATAAAACATCTGGTTACTCCCACAGATGTTTCCAGACTGACTATTGCACTCTTCCTTCACAGCTTGCTGGATCCCCATCTTGTAATAAAGTATGATCTTTTTCAGTTTGTGCTCGGTAACATTTCAACACAGGACTGGCATGAGGATAATTTGAATTGATTAGAGGTAAACCTAAGCTAAAGACAATGGTCTGCAAAGGAAATAGCTATGTAACAAAATTTGTGCTATAATCTGGTTCAAGAAGGACAGGAAACTGAATAGAGGGGCTGCTTGCCAGAAACCTCCAATTGTGCCCTGAGTTTCCCATGGCTATTTGGTGTACCAGAAAGCACTTGAGTTTAATTTCTTTGCTGGTACTTGTCTCCTTTTTCTCCCCAGTGTTGCAACTTGCTTACCGAAGTTGTATCAACCCACTTAAACAAGAGTAAGTGGGAATTTCCATCAAACACATTTCTAGAGAACGTCTGATATTGGTCATTGAACTGCAAGAGGCTGTGTTATCTAATGTACACAAAATGGCTAATTAACCCCTTTTGCTTTCACCATCCTCTATGCCAGTTTTTAATGTTCAACCAGAGAGACTGTATTTAGAATATGCCTCTTTTCTGAGAGCTCTTAGTACATCTAAAGAGCTAAATCTGATATATAAAATCAGAAACTGAGATGTGACCTGGAAATGGGATTTTTCTGTGGCTTCTCATTAGGTAGATGTCTGGGGTCTGGGGACTTTAAGATGACCCTATAAGCCATTGAAATGATAATGTGGATAAAAAGGAGAGAAAGAACTAGTCCCTGACTAAAGTTCTTCACAGTCTGATGGAGGAGATAAGTAAAATAATTTGATTCTACACTGATCATTCTAGGAGGCAGACACTGTTAACTGATGTTAAGCATCATCCTTAGAAATGAGCATGAGGTGGCCTGGTGCTTCCAAAATGCTGATGGTGTTGTGTTTCTTGATGTAGGCATGCTCACTTTGTGTATCTGTGTGCATTTTTCTCTATAATTTTTGGTGTATTTCTGTATTCTGTATGTATCATTTTAACCTAACAAATGTTTATATATGTTTGACTCTAAATATCCAGCATTGCTTATAATAGTCATCCTAGTAATATTTAACATTTGACCAGTTTAAATACCTTTTCAAACAAGAGGCAATAAAAACCAGTAAGCAACAGTAGCAAAAATAGCTTCCTTAGTTAAGTATTACAATGTGCCAGGCACTGGACCAGGCATCTGAGATCAAAAATCATCATGCAGGGTAGAAGTTTATTGGCCACCAGAGATCTCAAAACTGAGACTTAGGACTGCCTGTGCAGTTTTCAGGCATTGAGTTCAAAGGAGAGAGGGAAAGAAAGAAGAATTTGAAGATTTTTAGTGAAATATGCTTTCTAGTTAATTGCTAATCACATCGCTTTCTATTGTCTTGTGCCCACTTGCGTCACACATTTATGTCCACCTGCAGGGCCTCAGAGGGTGGCCAAGTTCCCAACCAGGTCTAGGCTCTTCTATTCTCAGGGTTTCCATCTGCAATTCAGATTTTTATGTCACCATCAAGCTCTGTGAGAGCCACTGAGCAACCTCCCAGATCTCCAGGCAGCTACGGTGCTATTGTGCATTGAACACAAATCTATAGACCAGGCTAGGTAGTGACCACATCAACACAACTAAGAATCAGCTATCCTCTCTTATAGAAGGTGCTGAAAGTCCAGGGAATTCCTTGTTAACCTTCTAAGTGGCTAAAGTCATATAGCACTAGAAATACATCCTTAGAAAACCAAAGCGAAAATGAAAATCCTAACCAGTGCAGATGTGGAGGAAACAGCAAGAGAACTAGAATTAGAAGTGGAGCCTGAAGATATGACTGAATTGTTCAATCTCGTGATAAAACTTGAGTAGAGGAAGAGTTGCTTTTCATGGATGAGCAAAGAAAGTGGTTTCATGAGATGGAATCTATGTCTCCTGAAGAAGCTATGAAAAATGTTGACAACAAAAGACTTAGAATATACATAAACTTAGCTGATAGATAAAGCAGTGGCAGAGTTTGAGAAGACTGACTCAATTCTGGAAGAAGTTCTACTGAGGGTAAAATGCTATGAAGCAGTATGGCATGTTACAGAGAAATAGTTCATGAAGTCAAATGATAGAGTCAAATGATGCAGCAGACTTCATTGTCTTATTTTAGGAAATTGCCACAACCACCCCAACCTTCAGCAACTATTACCCTAGTCAGTCAGCAGCCACCAACATCCAGACAAGATCCTCTACCAGCCAAAGGGTTGACTGGCTCACTTAGATGATGGTGGGCCTTTTTTTATCAATAAAATATGTTTTAAATAAGGTATGTACATTGTTTTTTTTAAGATATAATACTGTTTCATACTTAATAAACTACAGTATAGCATAACTTTTATATGTACTAGGAAAACAAAAAATTCATGACTTGCTTCTTTATGATAGTCAATTTATTGTGTGGTCTGGAACTGAACCAGAGTATCTCAGATGCGTGCCTGTAGTCTTTTCTGACTAATTTCCCATTCTCATCACTTGCAGCTTTGGTATTGGTTTGGCCAGACACCCAAAATGTTTTCATTATTTTTCTTCTGATTGTTTTTGTCAGTTAATGGCTTTTTTTTTTCAGTGAGTCAGACTCTTCTTACTAACTATAGTGACCTTTTCTTAACCTTCTATCTACTTCTCTTTTGTTTTATTTTTTTCTCTTTTGTTTTAAATATTCTCTAAGTTGCCTAAATAAATGTCCACCATCCTTTTCAAATTTAAGAAAAACAAAAAAACAAAAATCCTTGTGCATAGGAGAAGGAGGTTTAGAAACTATCCTTGAATATGATGTGAATTAACTGGGTGGAGGGAGAGGGAATTGCCCCAGGCAGGTGAGGAAATACTGAAAACTCCAAGCCAGTAAGACCGGACAGGCCTGAGAAATCTGGAGAGGAGGTCCCAAAGTTTGCTGTCCTTTATGTAAGGGAAAACAATCCATGGACTGGAGGAGTACAGTGCCTCACAAGTAGTGAAGCACTCTTCCTGTGAGATTTTGGGCAAGAGCAAGTTTTATAGAATGTTAGAAGAGGCAGTACAGACACAAAGCAGGATTAGCTAGGAGATCCTGTTTTCTATAGTAAGGTGAGCTCCCTAAAGCTGAGTAGGAGGATTGCGATTGGTATGTTAGGTTTCCTAGGGAGAGAAGTGTTTCCCCTAAGTTTGTGCTAACTTTGGTTGAGATTTGGGGTGTGATCTGCGCCACTGGAGCAGCCTCCATTTTGTGGGTCCCTATACACGAATTTCCTTTATCAGGGATATCTTTCCAAAAAATAAGCCTTGTAAAAATGAAGCCAAGTCCATAGTTGGTAAATTCATTCAAATATTTATCTGTTCAGCTAACCTTTAGAAAACATGTTCACTTGTACCAAACCTCACACCAGATAATTGAGCTACAGTGGAAAGAAACAAAACTTTCAGGGTGCCTGGGTGGCTCAGTTGGTTGAGCGTTTGCCTTTGGCTCAGGTCATGATTTCAGGGTCCTGGGATCGAGTCCTGCATCCAGTTCCCTGCTCAGTGGGGAACTTGCTTCTCCCTCTCCCTCTGCCATTCTTCTCGTTTGTGCTTTCTGGCTCTCTCATCTCTCAGTCAAATAAATAAATAAAATCTTAAAAAAAAAAAGAAACAAAACTTTCTCAAGGAGTTGAATTCAAGAGACAAAAGAATGTTGAAGGAAGTTTCTCAGATGTATTGATTTTGAGCAGACGTCTAGCTTTATTTCAAACTTGTCATACAGGTACTAACTTCAAAGGAAGCTAGTGTAAATCTTGCTTCTGCAAAAAGCCTTTATAGAAAAAAAAAATGCCACACACACACACACACAACACAAAAAGCACTGTCTTGGTAAGATTGTTAGTCGAGGAGCTAGAAAGAAATGTCAAAGTTTATTGATCTGGTCCCAAGAGTGCTTAAAGGTTTTAAGTTTGTAAAACTATCACACATATATCCATTTTTTAGGCTAGAACATAATTTCACTGATCAGGGCGTTAAACAGATATACTACCGATTAGCAAAGAAAAATTGCTCTAGGATGTTATCAAAAAGTAATTAAGTTTTTGCTCAGGTTGGAGATAATTTGCTTCTTTGTCATCCCTAAAATTTCTCCTGAGAAAAAAAAGAGATATATAAACTGAAAATTATACTGTATATTGCCTACAATGAATAAAGATGGTGACGGGAGCTCTTTGTGATTAATAAGACTTCTTAATAAAAGCAAAAACTGATAGTATAAACTGTTCAGTCTGCTACATCAAGTTTTAAAGATATGACCAGTCCCTACTAGGGCAATTTCAATGATTTTCTGTCCTCTATCCTAGTCTAGATGGAATATTCTCTCAATTAACAAATTCTGTCCACTCTGATTCTCATTTATCAGGTATTCTTATTTGACTAGCAGTGGAAAGAACTTTGTGTGCAGAAAGTCCTGGTTTGAATACTTGCCCCTCCACTTAACCAGGTTGAAAGGTTGGAAAAGTTACTTAAGCTTTCTGAACATCTGTCTCCTCACTTCTAAAATGAAAGTAGTTTCCCACCTAATAGAGGTGTTGTGAAGCTTACATAAGATAATGCATGTAAAAGCACCTGGCTGAAAGTAAGCATCTAATAAATTATAATTAAAATAATTAGATCATCATCATTTTTCCTCAGCCCGTGTGGGTGCACTCTATCCATTGTATGGGATAGAAATCAAAGAATCTTAGGTTTGGATCTTAGCTTCAAGACTCAATAGCTGTGAGAACAAGGAAGATCATATAATATTTTTCATTTGAATTCCTCATCTGTAAAATTGGGATAAAGTAAGAACTACATTACAAAATTGTGTTGGTAACTAATTGAAATAATGTAAGTGCTCACTGCTGTATGGAGTAGTTCTTCACTAAATGCCATTCCCGTTACTGAGAATGCCCAGTTCTAATATTCTGGCCAATGGAGAGGCATTCCTGTGTTATTAATGAATAAATGGGCATCTAATTTGCCAGTTTGATTGTAAGTTTTGCTAATGTGAGGCAGTCCACTAGGGGCTCTTGTGCCTTCTCATCTGTGGGGAAGGTGATCAAATCACATTAAAGAACCTACAAAACTGAGGGCAATATCAGGGTATCTTATCAATAGTTGGCTACCTGAGAAGCTCTGTGCCACGAAGTAATCTGTTCTTTGTACTCTGATTTAAACTGAGTATATGTAAAAATAAATGAAAATCAGAGTACTGAGCTCCATGTTGTATGTCTAAGAAGGAAATATGGTTATAAAATTCCTGTAGAGTGCGGGAGACTGAGTCTGGTTTAGGTCCAGTTGGCTGCTAAACATGAGAGTAGCTTCCTAGGAGTTGGTGTCCTCTGTACCATTTCCCATATTTATTGCCATGCACCATGTATTGAAATCTCTGTTCCAGGCTCCAGCCATTCTGAACTACCCACTATTTCTAATGACTTTGTGATTTTTAATTTCAGTACCTTTGTACCATCAGCCCCTCTGCCAGAAGTGACTCAGGGCCACTTTCCCCTACTTTTTCTATAATACCTGCATATCTTTTAAGACCCAGGTGAAGTGTCACTTCCTCTGGAAGACTCCTTTATCACACCATCAATACTTTTCTTCTGTGTTTCTTTGGACCTTGATCTTCACTATAGACATCCAGGCAATATCTTTTTATTCTCCATCCCCTCTAAAGCATCGAATGTAGGTGCTATGTCTTATTTTCAGCCCACTCATAGGCTTTTTTTTTTTTTTTTTTTTTTTTTGCCTCAAGCCTAGCCCAAAGTAAGTTTCCACTAATACTAACCTGAGACTGACAGGTCAAAAACTGAGATAAAAATAAGGTCAAGTTCCAAGTAAAGATAACAATAAGCAGCTTTATCTTTAATTGGAGGGTAGAGGGTGTTAGGATCACCCAGTATGTTATTCTCAGCAACTTTTTAGGTGTTATTTGTTTTCTTTTGGTCATAGTACAAGTTACATTGTTTCTCATTTCTAAAAGAGGAATAATAGTTATTATTCAAGGTAATTGTAAGATTTGAAAAAGATAATATATGTGAATGTGGATGGCATAGTACTTGGACCACGGTAAGTAATCAATAGATGTTGCTTATATAATACAATTATCAGCAGTCTTTTCATTAAAAAACAGCTTAAACACAGTAAGTAGTCACTCACATTAACCTTAATGAATAGTTCATAAGGAAAATAGAGAAAAGTATTTACATCTCACCCCTGCCACAAAACCACAGAAAATCCTCTATATAAAGCCTCTTCTCAGCCGTACTACTACTGGGGATCTCCTCTGTGACCCTTGGATAACTACTTTGGAGTGGAATGTCTAGATTATAGACTACACGAATGCTGAAAATTTTAAAAAACTGCCCAAAGTTTTACAAAGTGATTGTACCATTTTACATTTCCATCAAGAGTGTACAAGAGTTCTAGTTTCTCCACGTCATTGCCAACTTTTGGTATAGTCAGTCTTTTTAATTTTAGCCATTTTTTAAATTTTATATGCATAATGGTCTTATATCCGTAATACATAAAGAACTACTTAATAGGAAAAGGACAGCAAAAACATGGACACAATTCCTGAATAAGCACTTAACTAAAGGGAAGGCTAATTCATCTGCTGAAAGCCAGAGCAAGAAGGATCTTAAGGAGAGTGGTGATTCTTCAAAATAGGCCATGAAAGGAATGAGAACAGTTCATGACCTAGAAGCACACAGAAGGATTGCACAGCAACACTGGGAGCCCAGTTGAGGCATTATCCAGTAGGGTTGCATAATTTCTCCAGCACTATTCAGTCTCAGGAATAGCAAGCAGGAGAGAAATAGGGACCAAGTCAGAGATAGTAGTTATCATGCCAAATTATTCAGCAAAGAGTATCAGGGTGGGATAACTGCAGAGGTAAATAATCCCACAATTCCAGTGTTTTACTACCACAAAAAGGGCAGGGGGTGCAGTGTTTCCCACTTGACAAGAAATATAGGTCAGTGGATGGTACCTGTGCCACACCATCATTGATCAAGTGGATGCAGAACAGCTTCCTTAAACTGGGCCTGGAAGTGCTGACCATCACTCACTCACATGTCACTGGCGAGAACTTAGTCATCGGCTTTATCTAATTGCAAGGAAAATGGATAAAGAAATCATATGTCCTGGAAAATGAAGATAATAAGGAAGAAGAAGATACTGGTGACCACTTTCAGTCTCTGATAAATAAGGCAAAATCAAGGTATTTTTCAGTGTGGGGTCAAAAACAGAGACATGGGAATTTTTCAAGGTTAGTTTATGTAATGACATGATGTATTATCCATCCTCATCTTTCATTCCTCCCCCTGAAAACTAGTTCATGCCCCCACCTCCTTAATGTCCTTAGCACTTAGTGCCCAGTCTTCATTTTTACCTCCTTCTTGGCATTATTCTCAGTTGTCTGTTAGAGTTCATATTCCTCTATCAACTCTCAGCTTTGTGCTGAGAACTCACCATTATGCTTGGGCTCACTCCTGTAGATATCCATTCCAGCTGCCTGGGGTCTGATTTATACTTGTGTTCAAGTGGTTGGTTTCCTCCGTCCCTTTCTTTGACTATTCAAAATCCTATTGATTTCTTCAATGCTCGGCTTAAGTCAAGTGATGCATCCATGCAAAGTTTTTCCATGATAGCCAAATACCTAGGCTCTTGACGTGCTTTTTGATTCTAGATCTTCCATTTATTTATTTTGATTTGGGACTGGGAACCCAAGAACTTTGAGAATCTTTTTCTTTCATCTGTAAAATGAAAATAAGTTGTCTCACAGAATAATGGTAAATATTCAACCTAGTGTATAAAGTACAAAGTATCTAGTGTATAATAAGCAATTCAAGAATCCTAGTGATAATTTCTGTTCTACTCAGAACTTCTTTGGCATTTTCATTTTATGAATCCTTTCACACATTACCACATTTTCCCTAGTGTTATTGGTGTCTGTGTGCTTGTCCTCTTCTTGTCATTGGATTTTGGATTATGAGCAGATGTTCTTTCTTAAGCATATGTGTGTGTATGTGTGAATTCTTAATAGTATTGAGCACATTTATTCGTGGCACAGACGAATAAATGTGTGCTGAGGTTCTCATAGAAAAAAGTAGATAATGAAAAGATTTAAGCTAATTTCATAAGAATAAGAAACACAGACTTTTAACAAGAAAGAATCTTGTATAAGAAAGCACAAAATATATCTCCGTAAACATGAAAGTGATATAGGCAGCATGTTATACAAAGGCAAAAGATTATTATTACAAAGTAGAATAAAATTGAAGTAAAATTTTATGTGTTCTCCAGTTTATAACTCCTTCTTCCATTGCTTTTCTTCCCTAAGAAGTAAGGCTGAATGATTCCCTGTTGAGAAAAATTAAACTTGTCATTTTCCACCAAGAAATTGCTTGATAGAGCCAAGTACAGCTCTGTAGCTACTCTTCTTTCTAAGTACTGCAGACAGGCTGCATGATATCTGGTTTAAACAAATAGAGAAAAGCATCAGCATGTGATCAGTTATGCATGATACTGCAGAGAAATTAGATAAGATTCAGAAATTGAGAGTCTGCAGCAAAAAGAGTAGTCTTTAACACATATTGTGTATTTCATATACACAATTTTTCTGTCACACAAAACTGACAAAAATAAATATACCAAACTCATTGACTATATGTAATTTTCATCTTTGTATTAGTATTAAGATCTTGTTTCCAACTACTTTTCAGCAAGTTGGTTTATGACTTTGAGTTGCTATTCCTTAGTGTTTCTAAGAAACAAAGTTACTGAGATAGTATGTGGAATTAAGAACTGGGACTAAAATAAAAAATAAAGACAACTAAAAATATTTCATGCCCTCATTTTTTTGAAGCCCTAAACGGATTTTTTTTAAAAAAAGAATTCATGTTATGCCCCTATTTGAAAATACTTCTATCATTGACATTTATTCTGTAGAGCATTAAGCTGACATGGAATCTAGGTTCCTTCTGATTGTATAAAGATTAGAACAGACAGAAGCTCTTTCAGTTTTAAAGACTTCTAGGAAAGTCTCCTAGGGAAGTCTTCTAGGGACTTCTGTAGTTAAACACAATGCAAGAGAATCAAAACTGTTCATTTCTTTAATTAAATTGAAATCGCTTCTGGCAATCAACAATAACATATACAAGGCAAAATGTGTTTGCAGAGTGGTCACTCTTTTGCATGTATGAACTGGCATTCCTTCAATAATAACCATGATATAAAGTATGAGCTGCTTTACAGATTCCACCTGTTGGCTGGAATACAACTTTCCCATCACCCCCTTCACCATTTACCAGACACACATATCCATACAAGAAATTCTGGAACCAGTTATCTTGGGGGAAAGATATGGCCAGCTAAATCTGCAGCCTTGTTTTTCTTCATCATGTCCCAAGATTTAAGGCTCTCTACTCAACTTCCCTTTTAGGTACTCAGTCACTCCCACCCATCTATTCATCCATGTATCTATTCATCCATTTATTCAAAGCTATTCAAGAATATGCATTGACTTACTGTGAGTTAGGCACTTTCTTATGGAATGCAAAGTAGATGTGGTTCCAATTCCTACAGAACTTTAGTAGAAGAGATAGACACTAATCAAGTAGTTACCTAAATAGTTAAATATACTAAACTAAGAGCTATGGTAGAAAAGAATCACATGATGTGATAAAGAATAGCAGTAAGATCTAATTTTTTTTAAAAGATTTATTTATTTTATTTTAGGGAGGGAGAGGGGCAGAAGGAGGGAGAAGGAGAATCCTCAAGCAGACTCTCCACTGAGCATGGAGCCCACATGAGGCCCCATCCCAGGACCCTGAGATCATGACCTGAGCCAAAATCAAGAGTTGGACGCTCAACTGACGGAACCATCCAGGCACCCCAGGATAACAGTAAGATCTAATTTATTGTGGGAGCTTAGGGGAAAAAAAAGTTAAGAGTTTGTATTTAAATGGGCATCTAAGAGTGATTAGGAGTTAGTCAAATGAGAAATGGGGTGAGAGAGAAGAGTGTTCCAGGAAGAAGCATTAGAGTTGAATAAGTATCTAAGCATTGGAGTAACTGAGAGAGGACTAGTGAGGCAATAGTATTGTAAATAGAAGGAGAAATACAAGGGAGCAGAGCCAAATCATGGGGAACCCAATATGTCTTTCAGTGGCTTTAGATATTTTCTTTAAATTATTAGGAAGTATTTATAATGCTGATTATATTATATAATCTTTATATTTTATAATATAATCTTTATAAATTATAAGTATTTTTACTACTGATGATTTAAAGCAGAGGATTAATATGATCAGATTTATCTATTGGAAAAATCACTCTGACTCCTCGTGAGGAGAAGACTTGTAAAGGATTTTAAAGAAGATATGTCATATTAGACAAGAGATAAATGATTGTCCGTTAGACCACAGCAGTGGCAGAGTTGAGAGATATTTCTCATACAAAATGGACAAAATCCAGTGATTGTTGTAGCCAGCCTCCAAGATGGTACTCAGCGATCCTCACCTCCTGTTATTCATGTTCTTGTGTAAGCAACTTCCATATTGAATCAGACTGACCTGTGTGACTAATAAAGTATTTACAGAAGTGACAGTTACTACTAAGGTTAGATCAAACGAGGCATTGCAACTTCTGCCTTGGTGTAGTAGATATTCAACCTGGGGAAAGCCAGCAACTATGCCAATAGGATACTCAAGCAGCCCTTTGGAGAGGTCTATGTAGAGGAGAATTGGGGCTTTACACCAACAGTCAAGAACAACTTGCCAACCCCGTGTATAAGCAAACTTCAGAATAGATCTTCCTGCCTCAGTCAAGCCTTCAGAGCACTGCAGTGTCAGCTGACATTGGACTACATCCTGCTTAAGAGACACTACCTGCCAGAATTGCCCAGCCAAGTCACACTGAATTCTTGAACCATAGAAATTGTGAGAGATAAGTAGTTTTTGTTGCTTTAAGCCACTGATGTATTACACAACAATAGTAATTAATAGGGAAAGAGACTGAATGTGGTAAGTGAAAAAGAAGATATCAAGGAAATCCCAGATTTCTGGCTTTTGTAGCTACTTTGACATGCTTTGACAGAGAATACAAGCAGTAACCTAGTTTTTGAGGGTAGGACAAATTCTGTTTTATTCTGGATGAATTTGGGGTGACATTGGAATGTCTAGGTGATTATAAATAATAGTATTCTTAATTGCAAGCAAAGTAAACAAGCTTTATCTGACTCATATAGAATATAACTCACTGAAAGTTACTGGGGAAAAAATCTTTAGAAGAAAACATGGGGAAATATCTACATGAACTCATAGTAGGCAATTGTTTCTTAAATAGGACACCAAAAGCATGGAACATACAGAATAATAACTTGGAAATTCTCTTCTCCAGAACTTTTCTTTATCGAAAGACTCCATTAAGAGAGTGAAAAGGTAAAAGTAACCCACAGAATGAGACAAGATATAAAAAATGTAAAATAAGTGATATGTTGCCTTCTTATATTACCTTTTCCAAAAAGAGGTTGTCCCTGCTTTTAACTTTATGGAGCTATATTTATGAATAAATGGTATTTTATTTTTTTTAAAAAAAGGAGTCATATTCAGAATATATAAAAACTCCTATAAATATTGGCAATACATATATTAACAAAGCAGTATATCCAGAATATGCAAAGAAGACCTATAAATTAAGGAAAAAGGCAGAGATCTCATATGGTCACAGAATTGAATAGACAGAGAAACTATCCAAATCAAAAATACACACATGAAAAAGTGCTCAACTTTATTGTTGCAATGGACTAAATGTTTATGTTCCCCTCAAATTTATATGTTGAAACCCTGATCCTCAATGTGATGGTATTTGGAGATAGGGACTGTGGGAGGTAATGAGGTCATTAGGGTGGAGCCCTCATGATAATATTAGTACCCTTATAAGAAGAGACAAGAAAGAGCATGCTTCTCTCTCTCAGCTATGTCAGAATACAGGGAGAAGGTAGCTATTTATAAGCCAGGAAGCAGACCCTTTCCAAACACTAGATCTGCAAGAACCTTGATCTTGGACTTCTCAGCCCCCAGAACTGTGAGAAATAAATGCCACCCAGTCTATGAATAATTGTTTATCAAAGAAAGGCAAATTATAACTACTTCTACACTACAACATGCTTACCAAAGTGGCTAAAATGTAAATGCCAGAGAATTCCAAGCATTGATAAGAAGATGGAAGAACTGGGATTTTTATACCCTGTAAGAGAAGAATAAATTGTTACAAGAGAAGTAGTTGCTACACTTTAGAGAACTGTGTGATGGTATCTAGTAAAACTGAACATTCATAAGCCCTGTGCCCCAGCTATTCCACTCATAGGTATGCATCCAATTGAATTGAATGCATACATTCACCAAAAGACAAATACAAGAATGTTCATAACATATTGCAAATAATAATGGAAATAGCCCCCATTTGGCAACTACTCAAATGCTTGTATATAGAAAAATTAATTAATACATTGTGTATTACCTTGTGGTAAATATAAACCAGTAAGAATGAGTAAGTCTACAACTACATGCAAAATGTGGTTGAATCCCAAGAGCATAATGTTAAGCAAAGGAAGCCAGCCAGACACAGTGGAGTGTATATTGTCTAAAACCATTGATATAAAGTTCAAAATTTGTTTTAGAAGTCAGGGTTATGGTTACCTTTGTAAGAGAAGCTGTGGGAGGAGGTGAGCATAAAGGAGGTATCAAAAGGTGCTGACTACATGTTTGTCTTAGTTTGCAGCCATTCACGAAGTCTGTCTACTTAGGGTTTGTTCACTTCTCTGTGTAAGTGTTGTATTTCAGTAAAGAGTTTAAAAGAAAAAATGTCTCATCTCATAGATCACAGATCATCACTCTGGCACAGAGCCAGATCCATAAATATAGATTCAGGGACAGTGCCCAAAATTATGCCATAGAACTAGCCCAGTGAGACTCCAGCTGTGAACACTGTAACTGTTTCCCTAACCCTATGAGCACTGAACAGAGTCCTGTCACTAGCTGCACCACAACTACTGGTCCAGGGCTTTGATCGTTTTTCCCTCAACCCCATGGTAGAGGGGAAGTCTCACAAATTTCAGTTCATTATGCCACTAGTTCTCCATTTACAGTCTGTGATAGGTACATATGATTGATGGATCCTAGGTCATGTCCCCATGATCTAAATACAAGAAAAAGTGGGACATCAAGGATTTGGAATTTTGAAATTCCTCTGTGGAACAAGGATTATACCTCTTAATTTTCTTAAACAAGAAAAAGGGAATCAATGTTGAAGGGCATGTCGGCTCCTTCCACAATTTAGCTATTGTGGACAATGCTGCTATGAACATTGGGGTGCATATAGCCCTTCTCTTCACTACGTCTGTATATTTGGGGTAAATGCCCAGTAGTGCAATTGCTGGATCATAGGGTAGTTCAATTTTTAACCTTTTAAGGGACCTCCACACTGTTTTCCAAAGTGGCTGGACATTCACTTCATAGGCCAGTGATGGGTAGTAAGGAGGGCACATATTGCATGGTGCACTGGGTGTTATACGCAAGTAACGAATCATGGAACTTTACATCAAAAACTTGGGAGGTACTGTATGGTGACTAACATAACATAATAAAAAATTATTATTAAAAAAAAGGAAAAGAAAAAGGGAATCAGATGCTGGGAAGTTAAAAACAATGTCCGATTTTAACTACAAATTGTCAGGCTGTTGCACGAATATATTAGGATTTGTGTTTGTAAATTAAAAGTGAAATCTGGGCTAGAGATATAAATTTGGAATTACTAACATATAAATGTTAATTGACCCCATGGGTATGGATAACATCATCAAGAATACAGAAAATAAAAAGAAAGAGACCTCAGGTTCAGCTCTGAGGAATTTTCACATGCAATGAAAGAAAAAGATGAGCTGGTAAGGAGGAAAACTAAAAGGGAAGGGTTTTTTTACAAGAAAGGAGGAGAATTTAATTGTGTCACACCATGTTGAAAAAGCAATTAAGACAAGGTACCAAAAGATATACATTGTTTTTAGTGATATGGAAATCACTGGTGCTCTTTAGTAAGAGCTGTTTTCATGCCTAGATGATGTAAAGATGGGAGAAGACAGATTAGAGTGGATTGTGAGGGGAGTGGTAAGGCACAGAGTGGAGACAAGTATAAATAACTACTTTGAAAAGTCTGATGATGAAGGAAAGAAGCACAGTTTTCTTGACTGTCTCATTTTGTCTTCATTAATAACACTTGTCTTCCTATTTGTCAGTCATACCTTATACTTACTAATACTTTGCTTTTTCTTTTCTTTTTTTAAGGTGGTGGCATCCCTCACTAGAAATTCATCAGGGGCATACCCTATGTTTGTTTTTTGTTTTGTTTTACTTTTATACTCTAAAGGCTTGGAACAATAAATATTCTTAAATAAATGTTTTCAGATATAAACTTTACAGGAAACTTGAAAATTGACAAATAATGAGAAAAGTAAGAATTTGCATATTGTTTTCATGTTTATCCATCTACGTCTATGACTGGAAGTCAACATTTAAATTCAGGTACACCCATATGCCACACTAATTCTTGAAATTTTTCATATATATGTATAAGTTACATGCTTCTTAAGGTCATAATTCTCCATTTCTAGACATTGCATCTTCATATGAGGGAGCAAGAAAGGAAAAAGACAAAGTTCCTAAGAACAAAAGATATGTGGCAGGTGAGTCTGTTACATTTTATCAGGGAAGCATTGCTTTTCTGAAATTCCCACCCAGTAGCCTCCTGGTAATATCTTCTTGGCCAAAGCTATGTCACATGGTCACCACAACTATAATGGAGCCTGTGACATCATGTTTTTTAATTGAGTACATTGTTGCCTGAATAAAGTTAAAGTTAGTAAATAAGAAGGAAAGAACCAACATTGAGTAGACAACTGGCAGCATCTATCTTAGCACTTAATCAGAAAATCACATATACTAAAACTTATGATTGGGAAGCCTCCATATTGAAGATATGAATACAACACAACTAAATTTTGTCCAACAATGGAACATATCAACTTTTTTTTTCCAGTTGAAGTTTTTGCCAGTTGAATTATCAGTTGAAGTTAGGTTGATGTACTGTAATATCAAAAACTGCATGTGCTACTTTGACATGGGTCACCGGGTTTCAAAGGGTCCCAAGGATTAACTGTGAGTTCCTTTCCTCTCAACAGATATGCTTCCCATCAGCAGACTTAGCTAGCAGCTGCACTGTACCTCAGCCTGACTGAGTTCCCTGCCAGCTTGTGGGTTATTCAAACAACCCCGTTACATTCTCCTGCAAGAACCAAGGGCACCTCTTCATCTTATTACTTTAAAGCCTGCCTTCCACAGCCTCTGCTTGTTCACTGTGCTCCCAAGTACAGCTTCTCGTGGCCCTACATGGCAAGCAACCTTCCTTCCCTTCAGTGTTAAGTGTCATATGATTGATCATCTTGTATTATTTGGGGGGTACTCCCTCACCAACAAAGTGAATAAGAGATGATATGAACAGTTGAGCAATAAGCAATTGCTAGAATTTGACAGTTTTTGACCTATAAAAATGACAGTTTTATACAGTTCAGCATAATAATTGGTTTACATTTGAGACCACGCTGTCTCAAAAACATACAAATTTTTAAATCTTGAAATGACTCCAGTTTACTAAGATGATCATCCTACCCTAGGCATATGGAAAGAGACTATATAAGGGGTCCAAGAATCCTTTTGCTTACTCAATAAGTAGAGCAGATGGCTTTTGAATTTCTCTTTCTCTCACTGTTAATCTCATCCCACTTTCTGTATGTGTGCGTTTGTGTATCTTGCTATCTGTCTCTCTCTCTCTCTCTTCCCAGGGCATTTAATTAATGTAAAATATGAAAGTCACTGAGGAGCCATGAAGATTTTACCTACCATTATAAAAATTGACTCATGCCTTGTGGGAAATTAGATAGTCTTATGAAGACATATACAATTTTGTAAAGTTGTTAATCTGGTATCACAAGTTTGAACACCTATATAAGAAATTTAGGAAGATTTAGGAATTGAATATTTTCCTGATCTGAAGAAGATTTGGAAGGCTTGTGTTTCTCTTAGGAAACAGCAAAAGAAGCAGCTAGAGGTCTATAGTGGAGTGGACATGATGAATACCTTTTGACATACTCCACTTTAGGGTCCTGAACATCATCTCCATTCTCAGCACCCCACATAAAATTTCTATGTATTTCCAAGAATCCAAGGGGAAATCTGTCTTGCCAAAAATTGTCTTAAATTGCTTTTGAATTATTTCTTTAAAGAATATAGACAGACATGCTGCTTACCATCCTGAATAACCTAAAAGAGTTTGGATTGAGTATCAACATATCTGCCTTAAGGGAGATGATTAAAAAGGATTTGAATACTTCACTTTAAAGCATCCTGCAGTCTTGCCTGTGGACTTTGACTTGTGGGCAAACTTTTAATTTTTGCTTCCTTTTCCAAAGAAATGTCTAGATCAAATATCTAGATGGCTCAAGTGTGAAAAATAAACCTCCCCTTAGCAGAGAACGTAAAGCAATGTACATGGCATTTGAACACTGATAAGCATTTTCTTGGATGAAGAATTTAAAAAAGAAAAATTATTTGACTTATTTTTCTCTTGTACCCTGAAATTTCTATCCCATCTTATTTAAAAGAATTGTAAACAACCTAGCCTCATTTTTTGAGGAACAGATTTCTATAAGAGCTCTGCCTCTTACTATAGCTTAATGTGTTTGTTTTTTAAATTAATTAAATATTTATATAGTGCCCTGCCATTTACTAGACTAAGAGTGGGAAATACAAAAAGGAATAAGACCTTCACTTGTAAGGTTTTTTTTTGTTTGTTTGTTTTTGTTTTTGTTTTACAACTTACACATACTTGATTTACTTGATTGAAAGCCTTATGGTACATATGATGTTTAATATAGTTGACCTCAGCTTTGTTCACACTGACTCCAGTGGGTTTTCTATGCTTGAGTCTCTGCTCAGTTGCTGCTATTGGCATTAGTTTGTTTTCTTTCAGGATCAAGGTGGGTACTTTCATATAAAATCTTATTTTTAATTCCTCCTCTGGCAATTCTTTCCTAGATTCTTAGCTTTACATAATTATACCTACAACAGAACCAGCATCCTAAAGTCACCAAGATAAATCCTCCAACATCACATGATCTTCTAATTCTGTTCATTAGCCAAAAATGTCCAAGACCATCCACAACAGATCCTAATGAACCATATTAAATTGAATTCCGTGGAATGTTTTCGATATCTTAAATTCCTAGAAGCTTAAAAGGCTTAGCCTTGATGGTCTGGCTGGATTCTGTTATGGCAGCCATAAACTCCAATCAATTATAAGTGTTTTTAGAAAAGAAGATCTTGTCTTTTTCATCTTTGCAATCTACCAGAGTACCTTATTCACAGTAGAATAAAAGTTTGATTGGATTGATTGCGATTGGATTAAATTGCTGCCAGGATTTTACCAGTACTCTTCCTATGAGTTGAGCTCTGGCTGGGTCTTCCTAGAAAATCAAGATCTACTCAGGAGGCAGGGAAAGCAGGGTAGTGCTGTAGGAGTTACAGCCTACCTTCAGTGGGAAATACCATTTGGGTGTAATGTGTAACATATCTGACCTGGTCTACTGTATTTGTTAGGAGTCTTCAATCTTCTTTGTCATTCCAGCATGTGTCACCCAGTTTGGAGAAGGAACATAGAAACAGTGGTCTCACTGAGAAGTAAGAATGATAATTTTGTACCAGGAACACTAGTGGAATAGAGACACACAAACTTTGTTTATAGATTTAAGCCATGTCAGATCTTGTATGGTAATTCAACCTGCAGTTCCTTAGTGAAGGGGACGACCTAAGAGCTGTGTTGATGGATTGGCCAACACCAAAACACACCTGTGCTCTGACCTTGTTTGACTTAATGGACTCCAACTCAACAACACCTGTTTCTCAAGACAAATGGTTTACAGATAAGGTACATTGATGATTCAGATTTTAGAGAGAGAGAAAAAAAGTATAGAACAGAAAATCAGCATTAAACTCGCCAGAATTTAGGGAAAGAATTTTTATATCATGAAATATCTAAGTACAGTGAAAACTTTAAAGAAGACATAAAATCCATAGTAAGAACTTGGCAAAGCATTAACAATCCTATAGTTTACAAAACAGGGAAAGAAAATAATGTGCATTAAAAGAAACCTGGCATGACCTATGAGCACTTATTGTATCCTTACTATGTTTCAGGCATTCCGAAGTAACTATTACCTAATTGAATATTCACTCAACCACTAAGAGATAGATATTATTATTTCCTTTTTACAAATGTGGAATCTGTAGCTAAAAGACACTAAATATCCTTTGAAAGCTTATAGAACTAATAAATAATCGATTTGACATTTAAACTATGCTTTAAACATGTTTGACAGATGTTTGGATCAGTTCTGATCATTTCTGTTAACATATGGAGTATTTCTTAGGATTATATTCAGCTGCATCTAACAGAAAAATTCTAAAAGCTATGTAAGATGGAAACTTATGCTCTTAGGTAAAGAACTCCAGCATTAGATAGTCCAGGGTTGGGATAGCTGCTCTAAGCCTTTCATGAAGTTCTGGGCAACAGCCACTAACAGTTCGTTGCCACAAACTTGGTAACTATTCTAACTATAAAGGAGGATGGGAAATGCAGTCTTTCTTCTAGTGGCAGTATGCTCAGCTGAAAAAGCTGAGTTCTGTTACTAAGGAAGAAAGTGAAAATGGATGTAGAGATAGGAATATAATTTTCTCTGCCAAAAATATCTGAAAATTGTGTTTGTCTCCAGTTTTATTAAGATATAATTTATACTACTGTTGTATTAGTTTTAGGTATACAACATGATGATTTGATGTGTGTATATTTTGTGAAATGATTGCTACAAGAAATTTAGTTCACATCTATCACTTCATGTGGTTATATTTTTTTTCCTGTGATGAGAAGTTTGAAGACGTAATCTCTTAGCAACTGTCAAATATATGATACTGTATTGTTAACTTTAGTCACCATACTATACGTTACATCCCCAGAATGCAAATTGTGAGTAAATATTCATATCTTATCCCCAATCCATAACATTAAATGTTCTTTGAATTATTTGTGTGCAGTAAAATCTTAAATAATTGAAATACTCAATGAAATGGGAGGTTGTGTTTAATTTAATTCTTTGTTTTAGGATTTATCAACAACCATTTTTGTTTCAGCCCTCTAAAATATATTATTAGTTATTGCATTAGTATATAGACGCTAGTGAACACAATCAGTATTAATCATTGAGTTCTCTGAAGTGCTGATAGCAGTCACTTTAGTTATCATTGGTTTCTATCCAGTCCTCTAGATTTATTTGTTTGATAAACACCTTTTTTTTTTTTAAAGTACCTCTTGGAGCTGTGCTAGGTGCTTGAATGGGATTAAAAGAAAATAAAGTGTTTTCCGTCATTTCAAGAACTTAAAGTCTAGAAATATATACATTTTAACTATGCACTTTTATTTTGAAATAATCTCAAATTACAGAAAAGTTGTAAGTACAGTAGGAATAGTTTTTCTCTGATCTTTTGAGTGTTAAGTTGTTGATATGATGCTCTGTTACCTCTGAATACTTTAGCATGTATTTCCTACAAACAAGGACATTGTTCTATATAATTATAAAAAATGATTAAAATGAGAAAATTACATATTGGAATATTACCACTAATGAATCTTCAGATCCCATTAAATTTTCATTAATTATACCAATACTATCTCTAAGAACAAAAAGATCCAGCTCATAATCATGTTTCCTGTTTAGTTTTCATGTCAGTTTTCTTCAAACCCCAATAGTTCTTTAGTTTTTCCTTGGCTTTCATGACTTGATAATTTTGACAATTCCAGGCTAGTTATTCTGTAGCACTTCTCCCAACTTGGGTTCATCTGGCATTTCTTCATAATTAGCTTCAAGTAATCCATTTATTGAAGGAATAACACAGCAGTGATGCTGAGTGCATCCTATCAAGTGGCAAATAATTTTGATTTGTCCCATTACTGGTAATGTGCACTTTAATCACTTGATTAGGGTGGTGTCTGCCAAGCTTCTCCACTGTAAATTTATACTTTTTCCCTTCATAATCAGTAAATATTTTGTGGGGAGACACTTTGAATCTTTTAATATTCCATTCCTCATGAAACTTTCAATTTATGCATGCATATATGTCTGTATGTACATCGGTACAGGCTCATGGATTTCTGTTTAATTCAATGGGTTTTCATTCATTGGTATCATTTTTATTCTGATGCTCCTGCTGTCCTGTATTTAGCCTGAGGGAGCCCATTTTAGCTGGCTTCTGTATCATTTTAACGTGTCTTCATCATTTCTTAGGCACCTCTTTCTTTTTGACAGAACAGGATATTCTGGACTCATTTGTATTTTCCCTTCCCCAGACCTGGAACCAGCTATTTCTCCACGAAGCCCTTGTTTTTTTATTGTAAATATAACAATACTTACAGACTAAGATCTGGGTGCTAGATGTATTCACTTCTATTGAGTTTTTGCTGACCCAGGCCCCTCAGTGGACAGGGTAAGAACATAGATAGGTACAAAGATTTAGATATAGATAGAGATATATATATGGGGGGCACCTGGGTGGCTCAGTCGATTAAGCGTCTGACTTGATTTGGGCTCAGGTCATGATCTCAGGTCTGTGAGAGCAAGTCTGCTTGAGATTCTCTCTCTCCCTCTTCCTCTGCCTTTCCCCATCCCCCACATTCTCTCTCTTTCTCTCTCTCTCTCTCAAAATAATAAATAAATCATAGATATAGATACAGCTATATATACACATACATACATATTCACAATTACATCTGTATTTATATCTGCCTATACATTGAATACCATTAGGTCACATTGATATTGCAAGTCCAGTCCAACAACACAGGTACATTCTAGTTTTCTCTCCTTCCGTATTCATAACTTTCTTTTCTGAAAGCAAAAACCTGGCTCATATTATCCTTTATTTACTTATTTGTCCAAGCCCCAGGAATGTCAACCATCTTCCAGTACTAATGCCCACTTTGGAATCACCTGAAGAACTTCTAAAAACTAAGATATTGAATGTCTTGGTGAAAAGGCTCTTATTTAACCAGGTCTCCCAATGCCCTGTTGAAGGCTCATTCTAGTACACTGGTGTTTTTAGTCTGTCCTTCACAGAGCCCTGTGGTTTTCTCAAGCTTCCAGGAAATATGTGCCTGTGTGTGTAAATGGAAAAGAGGTAGAAATGGGTCCACCTAGTGAAACACACCCCACTCATACTTCACCCAATAAAACTCCAAATGTATTTTCTGTATTTGACCTCCATGCAGTACTTCATTAAAAGGCATTTCTGGCTTGAAAATGATAAGAAAGCATGGTATTATACTATTTTGCTTTTCTTAATTATTGCATTTGGTCTTTACCGTAATTAAGGCAAATTCTGGAAATACTCAAGGATTCTTTTAGAAACATAAGCATTCTTCAGTGCAACAAAAATCACTCCAACTTGCCAATCTCATTTAATATTTTATCTAGTAATACATACTATTTCATAATGTTTTGTACATAGTTAAGAGGCTTCATTCTTTCATACAAAGGGTACATTTGAAAAAGTCATTCTTTCTGAAATCTGATATTTTAGAAACATTGATGTTTAGAAAATGGTGTGATATCTAAATTATGATTATTATGAATAATATAGCTATAGCTTTTTCTTTTTAAGAAGGTGAAGTATAGTGACACATATCTTTTCACATCACAAGGACATTAAATTAACAAATATTTGTCATGTTCTTTATGTTCAGTACCATGAAAAATAAGAAGTAGCTCACCTCTAAGAAAGGAATTCATACTCTATCCAGAGAGACACAAAAAAAGCAAAAACAATGAAATGCTATCAGTACAAGTATAAAGATAAAAGGGAGAGAGAACTGTGGAGCCCAGAGAAAGGGTGTAGAGGTCAGCCTAGGGGTTTTAGAAAAGGCTTTCTATAGAAGGTTAGGTTTAAGCTGCAAAGCTTGTTCCTGCTGGTTATTTCAAAAATGTCCTTAAATGTGGCCAGTGTGAACTTCAGCCTAGAAAGCCCATATGCGGCAATAGTTCTAATGCAAGATCATCTAACAATCTCTGTGCCTTATTTAGATCATGTGAGTAGCAGGTTCTGAAACATGACATCATTCATTCCTTCTTCCACACCTCACTTAATGGGCGTTAATGGTTTTGTTTTTTATTTTCTCAAATGTCCACTTACTGTAAATATTTGGGAAGAAGCCTTCCATGAGAGTAGATACATGAAGGTTGAAGCAATTCTGAATAGTGAGAACTGGATTCACCATTTGTTAGTTATATGGTGATAATTTGTCCGTTTTTTACAGTTCCTTCCTCTATAAAGTTGGTATAAACATATCTTCCCAGATATTTATGTGTCATGAATTAAGCAATATAAGATCATATCTTTGTTATGTTTAATGCATTTTGTAGATGTTAAAACACTCATATGCTTTCATTATTTTCAAATAATGAATTTTTACCCCAAAAAAGACAATTAACAATAAAAGTGGGTAGAAGGATATAACAGATATTTTAATAAATTCTTACAGGCTGGGTATGGACCAGCATGACAGTTTATTATTCCTGGGAGTCTCAGATGCAAGGAAATCCACTGTCTCTCACCAGCTCTTTTCTGTGTGCATCCACCAGTGCTCATGAGGAAAACTGGGGACGGGGCAGGACCTGAGAGAGGCCTGTTAGTGGCATGGGCATGCTGGATGTGCCTATAGGTGTGTGGGTGGAGGAGTACTTGGAGAAGTCCACCTGTAGTACTATAGGTTCTGTATGGACACAAGGTGGTGATTGGCTACCACTTACTTGGGAAGAGAAAGGAACACTGGAAAATCCTTCCACTAAGGCCCTTGCACACAGGGTCTACCTAAGATTGAGGCTAAAACAGGAGAACCAAGAAAGCACTGCTCTTACCACAAGTAACAAGTAATAGCAGGGAGAGGCAAAAAGCATAGAGAGAAACCACCCACGTGTCATAGGCGTGCAAGCCCACAGAAAGCCAAAGGTGGGACAGGAAAACTTTTAGCACTCTGGAACTTGCATTAGCTCTAAGGTAATACTGCCCCACCACTAGTGGAAACCCAAACCCAGCTCAGCTACAGCTCAGATCTACTCAACACTTCCCCTCAGATTGTCTGATGGAAGAAAAGGCTGCCCATTGCCAGGCATAAATTTTATTTACTTAGCTTTAGTTGACATTTCCCTCACCATGTCTGACATTTATTTAAACATTATGAGACATACAAACCAAGGAGGAAAAAAAAGAAGATCTATATTCAAGGAATACAAGCACAAATAGAACCAGTATTGTAGATGGCCCATCAGGCTGGAGTTTAAAATAACTACAATTAACCTGTTAAAGAAATTATAGTGAAAGAGATGGCATCGTGTGTGAAAAGATGGGGAGATTTCAGAATAAATAAGTAAAATACAAAAAAGATTCAAATGTAAATGTTAGAAAAAATATATGAAGAAATTACTTCAACAGGCTTATTAGCAGAAGGGACACAGCAGTGGAAAGAATCAGTAAATTTGAAGATAATTAAATAAAAATTATCCAAACTAAAACACAAAGAGGAAAAAAAAAAGAGCGAAAAAGCAAACAGAAGCATCTGAGTTGTAAAACAATACCAAATGGTTTAATATACCAATAATTAGAATTTTAAGAAGAAGGAAAATAATGTGGCAGAAGAAATATTTCAACAGGTAAAGGCCAAGACTTTTTCAAATATAATAAAATTTCAAATATTTTTCAAATAAAAAGCCACAGTTCCAAAAGCCTCAGATAAATTTGTGAAGCAGGATAAATACAAATTTATTTTAAAGGGACTAAAAAAGTTAAAGTGTGTTATATTTACTCACATTGTTACCATGTCCTGCCACTTCTGCTGCTGCCTCCTCCCTCCCCCCACCTCCTTTTCTCCTTTTGCCTCCTTTTGGGTGTGTGTGTGTGTGTGTGTGTGTGTGTGTGTGTGTGTGTGTTGATTCAAAAGTCTACCTGGTATCATACTCCCTCAGTCAAAAGAACTGTCTTTAACATATCTTTTCATGCAAGTCTGATGGAAATAATTTATCTTAGCTTTTGTTGTCTGAAGAGGCAGCTTGCTTTCCTATTGTAAAATGCTTTTACTGGGCATAATTCTGGGTGGGGAGTTGTTTTCTTTCTGTGTGTCAGATAAGCATATCATTGTCTAATGGCTGGCAGAGTTTCAGAAGAGAAGTCTGCCTATATTTCACATTTGTATAATGCTTCTTTTCTCTCTCACTTCACGATTTTCACTTTAATTTGTTTTTTTAGCAATTTGACTATAAATTGTGAAAGTGTGTTTTTCTTCATATTTATCCTGAAATTCTAAAGTTAATATAGTAGATAACACTTGTGAGTTTATGAGGCCAGCATTATCCTGATAGCAAAACCAAATACACTTAAAGCCCCCCAAACCTGTACACTAATATCCCTCATAAGCATAAGAAGAAAAAAAATGTAAAAAATCTGACAAATCAAATCAGAATTGTAGTTTTTAAATCAACACTATATTTTTACTAAGTTGGATTTACTTTAGTAATTCAAGGTTGGTTCTTCATTTCAAAAGCAATCTGCATTTTTTTATAGTCTCAACAGAGTAAAAAAAAACTTTATGATCATTTCATTAAATGCAGAAAGGACATTTGACAAAATTCAATAGACTTTTAAGATAAAAACTATGTGAACTAGATATATGACTATCGAGGTCATTTCTTTGTGAGTAAACTTTGTTACTTTTTTCTCTCAAGGAATTTGTTCATTTAATCTATGTTGTTGAATTCGTGGCATGGAACTGTTCAAAATAGTCCCTTATTATCTTTTAATGTCAGAAAAATCTGCAGTTATGGCCCCTCTTTCCTTTCCTGATGTTAGTAAATTGTGCTGTTTCTTGTTCTTGTCCAGTCTGGCTAGAATTTTATAAATTGATTGAAACTTTGACAAGAAGCGGCTGTTAGTTTCACTGGTTTTCTCTATTTTTTTCTCCATTTCAACTGTAATGATTTTTACTTGTTCCAGTATTTGTTTCCACGTCTTACTTTGGACTTAATTTACTCTTCTTGTTTAACAATTTTTAAAGTTGAAATTTAGACCATCGATATGAGACAATTGTTCTTTTCTTAATATAAGCATTTATGCCAAAGATTTTCATCCAAGCACTGTTTAAGCAGCTTCACACTAACACTGACTGTTATGTTGTTATTTTTATCTAGTTTAAAATATCTCATAATCTCCCCCTGGAAATACTTCTTTGACCCATAGATTATTTAGAAGAGTGTTGTTTAAGTTTCAAATATTTCAGATTTTTCTAGATAACATTTTGTTAATGTCCTGGTTTAATTCTTTGTGTTCCCAGAACACACTTTAAATAATTGGAATCTTTTTAAATTTTCTAAGATTTGTTTTTAGCTTAGCACATCTTATATCTTGGTGATTCTTTCATGTGTATATTTTGCTTTATGGGGGTATATCGTTTTATAAATGTCAGTCATGTCATGTTGCCCAGTAGTGTCATTCCAATCTTCTATACTTACTGATTCTGTTTATTTGTCCTATCAATCACTGAGAGAGAGTTCAAGTCTACAGCTCTAATTATGGATTTGCCTCTCTTTCCTTTCAATTCTATCAGTTTTTGCCTTATAATGTGCTTCCACATTAGGATCATAATGTCATCTTCATGAATTGACCCATTTTTCTTTATGAAACATTCTTATTTATCCCTAGTAATATTGCTCATTCTGATATCTACTTTGTCTGATATCAACATAGCCATTGTGGTTTTCTCTTGATTAGTTTTTACATGGTATATATATTTTCATCCTTGCACATTTAATCTAGTTCTATCTTTATTTAAACTTGGGTTCTTATAGATGGCATGTGATCGGTTCTTGTTTTCTTTATCAAGTCTAAAAATCTGACTGGGATCTCTTTTAGTTGAGATGTTTGAACCATTTATAATTAATGTAATTATTGATATCTTTAGGTTTAAATGTACTGTCTTTCTGTTTGTTTCATTCCTGGGCCTTCAAGTTTTGGGGAATGTATGTAAAAATGGCTATGGGGATTGAATGTGTAATTTTTCTGTAACACTCTGTGTATGACAGTACCCAGAGAGAACTTCCACCCTGAGAACTTCATTCTGTTGATGTTTTAGAGGGGCAGGATTTTATATTCTTACTTATGCTCCCTGCAATACCTAGCGTAGCATTCTACATATTTTAACAGCTCAGTAATATTTGTTGATTCAATTTGTTTCCTTTTGATTACACATTGCTGCCTCCTTCTAACCATTTAAAAAGGACAAATTACTTTATTTGATATGGTGAATTATAATATTAGAACTTTGGAATGATAAGATGACACAAACTTAAGATAGGAGACTTTGGTTGGGTTCCATTGTGGAGAATATGAACTAATCATTGCACCTCTTTGGAGCTCAGTTTTGTCCTAAGGAAAACAAGGAAGTTGGTCAAGGTGATCCTATAATCTCATTCATTCATTAAGATGACACCATTTTTTTTTCTTTTTGATCAGCTATTCTATTACAGGCACTGAGCTAGGTAGTTCTTGCCATCATGAATCTTTATGAAACTAGCTTTACTTATATGTATTTCTATTATTTCATGATTGCATCATCAGAAATCTCATTACCTTGCAATATAATTAATGTAGGCTGAGAGTAAACAGAAATGGTTAAATGTCTCAACATCTGGGAGAAAACAGAAATCTTTCATCATCTATTCTAATCATCTTCTAGTATTGTAGAGGCTGGAAAATTGAAAAATCTCATTTTCCAGATTCCCTTGAAGCAAAGACTCTGGATATGTTTATGTTTCACCAATCAGATGCACAAGTGTGAAACCTGAATTTAAATTAGGTTAAGTGGGGGAAAGGCCAGGTGTGAGGCATTTATTTTGCTGTTGTTGATCACAGCAGAGCAGAGTGGTTATGGAATTGTCTGGAGCAGCAGCCTCTTGACTGAGCAGATGTATTTCTGATCATGATAAAAACAGAAGCACCCTTAGAGATAAAGTTCTGTGGTGTAGCTTTAGGAGTCATTACTGGAAGTTCAGCCTAATGTCTTGTTACTTAATTTTCCTCCAAATTCTGTAAGTCATTTAACACACATCAGTAAATTTCTTTCTACTTCAGTACTCTGTAACCAAATGCTGACTGACAGAAATGATTAACAAAAGGGAAAACATGCCTGGAAAGAGTTGTGAAAATAGAATGTCCCAGATAGATCTGAAAATATTAGCATTCTGAGGGATGTTTAAATAGGTGTTTAAATATAATGGATTTCTTTTCAGCAGGACTTCTGAAAATCTTTAAATAGTTAATTTGTGTTATAAATCACACTGTGCAGCGTTTTCCCAATGCACTTGATCAGGAAATTAATTATTCATTTCAGGGGAAATCTCTTATCAGCTTGAGAAACAGAGACAGAGTTTGTGAAACATTGGTCTAAATAAAATACACAGCAGTCTGAGCTAACAACCTTTGCTTTTGTTCAAGTTCATTTGTTCCAAGCCATCTGTTTCCCCCCATATATTTTGTTGTCATGCTATAGAAGGCAGTTTTCTGGGTAGGGATATCAATATCCAACCAATATAAAAAGTATATACTCCGAAAAGTTGGTTGCATTATTTATTTGGACAAAGTAATTTCATTTCAGTTTGGATAGAGTTACGAAAACCAGATGTGTGGGGCACCTGGGTGCCTCTGTCTTTAAGCGTCTGCCTTTGGCTCAGGTCATGATCCCAGGGTCCTGGGATCGAGCTCCACATAGGGCTCCCTGCTGAGCAGGAAGCCTGCTTCTCCCTCTCCCACTCCCCCTGCTTGTGTTCCCTCTCTTGCTGTGTCTCTCTCTCAAATAAATAAATAAAATTGAAAAAAAAAAAAAGAAAACCAGATGTGAAAGGAAGCCCAGTTTGTTCTCTGATCCCAAAGAAATCCAAGTGAAAACAATAAGAATATTAATATATTTTGTCTTTATCTCCCAGTTTTTGTGTGGATCTAAATGAGTCCAATGGGGGTAAAACTTTAAGTAGAGTAAGAAAGAACTCTGAGTATTTCTATGGTGAGATAGTATTTGAATACTACAGAATCCTAGGCTTGAGATCAGTCTTAGCTTTACAAAATTAATGACATCATCCTGCAATGTGATAGGCACTGTCATTTTCTAAAGTAAAGGGAGAAATTCAGCCCAGACTGGTAAGAAAAGTCATCACAAAAATGTGATGTTTGATATCTAGAAGGATTGTTAGACCTGGACTTGGTTGGAGTAGAGTGGAATATAACTATGATAATTGAGGGTGGGTCAGTGTGATTATAGACCTTGGTATGACTTCTGTAAGTCTAATGAATTTTGAAAAGTCAAAATGAAGGCTCAAAACGTGGCCATGTGTTACAATGTGAATTAAGCAATTAGAAAAAAGATCACAGCATTAGAGCGTCACTACTATGATTAATTATCATGAATAAGCTTTATGCCTCAGTCTTAAGCAGGGGCTATACATGCCTGGCCTTGGAGCCACAACTTTTCAGCATTCGTGCTTGCTGCTTCCGTATGGCTTCTTTGCTATCTGCATCAGGTATTGGGCAGGAAAGAGTTTCCCATCCATCTCTCAGAAATAGATAATCTCTACTTTGTATCGGTCCTGGACCCTGAATCCAGGAGTATTTCTTTCACCCATTTTTTTTTTTTTAAGATTTTATTTATTTATTTGAGAGTGAGAGCACAAGCGGGTGGGGCAAAGGGCAGGGGCAGGATAAGTAGGCTCCCGAGGAGCAGGGACCCCGACATGGGTCTGGATCCCAGGACCCTGGCTGGGATAATGACCTAAGCTGAAGGCAGACGCTTAACCCACTGAGCCACCCAGCACCCTTTCTTTCACCTTTTAATTCTACCCTTCTTCCAGAAGGAGCAGATTTTTCTCTGGGCGCAGTGGTAACCAATCACTACCTAAACACCTGCACATGGGGGTGTCACTCAGGGGTCTCCGTGCTGCCTGAAGCCCTGCACCCAGCCTTCAGTCAGAACACCTTTGGAAGCCTGTGGAAAAGAAAATGTGGGTTAGGATGAATTCTGCTTCTCACATCACTCTAAAATGATAAGCTCTCCTACTCATTGACTTTAAGAATGTGTAACATTGTAACTGATTGCCTCTTACCTGATTTGTGGACATCAGTATTTTCCTCTCATGTTCTGTCAAAAATCTGAGGGCTTCAGAGGAGAGGGGGGTGGGGGATTGGGATAGGCTGGTGATGGGTCTTAAGGAGGGCACGTATTGCATGGGGCACTGGGTGTTATACGCAAATAATGAATCATGGAACTTTACATCAAAACCTAGAGATGTACTGTATGGTGACTAACATAATATAATAAAAAATATTATTTAAAAAAATGAAGTTGTTCTTTAGTCCCATCTCTTTTCAGAGAGAATGCAGAGAATCCCCTCTCAGAGGGGCATGCCATTCATTGGAACTGAATTGGTTTGCCTTGCAACCTCAGCTCTCTTATGATTTCAAGAAAATTTATGATTTTGTAGATTAACCTTTTCTCATTGCTACAAGAGTGACATTCGCTTGCCACTTTCTACGTCCTAAGCAGAAATGAAAATCCTTATCCACTAGTTTTAGCATCGATTGATGATTCTTGCCTGAAATAGTTACTACTATCATGTTCACAAATTTTTCTAATTTCATCATCCCTTCTGCATTTATTAATTGACATTGAAAAGCTTGTGTTTAAAAAAAAAAGGTGGAAAAGACTGGGAGTGTCAAGGAATAACAAGTAGGAGACCCCACATTGTGTTTCCTGAGACTTATGAACTATGAAGAAAAAAATTTACATTTGAGAGAATACCAGGGAAATAGCTTCCAGAAAATTTTGTCGATTTATGCTATCAGTATAAAATTAAGTTCTACAATCATTTTTTTGAGTGTTTGCTAAGTGGTATGCATTGAATTAGGCACCATGCTACGTTCTGCTGCTACAAAAGAAAAGAACCTTTTATCCATCCTCCAAAACAGTTAACCTTCACTCAACCTTTACCGTGTTCCAGGAACTTTCCTAAATGATTAGTAAGCATTATTTTATTTAGCCCTCATAGCAATCCTATGAAGTCTGTACCATTATTATATTTTCATTTACAATTCAGCTAACTATGGCAGAGATTAATAAAAGTTATGCAGCTTGTGGGAGGAAGAGTTGAGCTCTACCCCAGTCAGTCTTCTTGTAGAACCAAATCCTCTAGGTGTGGCGGGGGAAAGGGGCTTGGACTCTGCCATCAGCAAATATGAGATTCTTGGAAACAGCACTTGGAAACAGATGTGTGGCACTGGTCAGTTTCTTTTAACCTCTCTTTAGTTTTTCATCTGCAAAATGGGGGAAATAATGCCTATGTCACTTAGGTATTATAATAATTAAATGAAAGTACAGACTGTAAAAAGAATAAAATCTATTATGTCTGACATAGTAATAACTCCAATTAACCCTTAGTTTCCTTTCCATCCCCTCTTCCATGAGGGATCTGGATTTAGTGCAGTATGTGTGAGTGGTGCAGTGCTAGGACAAGAGATGTATCCTAACACAGAGACATTACTTCTTCCTGTTGGGGAGGAGGGTAGAGGAAGCCACACAGGGCAAATGAGCCTGCAGTGCTATAAAATGCATGGCCTAATCTGTCTACTTGAAATGAGTGATAATAATCACACTCTATTGCTGACTTCCTTTCCATTTTCTCAAAATATTTTACATTAGCAGATGTAGCTGATGTATGGGTTTTGATGACAGTTTTAAAAAGCATTAGCCCCTTGGAACAGAAATCTTTTTCCATGAACACACTCTTGGTCCTGACTCTGGACTCTGCTGTTTATAGTAACACAGACAATAGATTTCCCCTTCAGTTATCCACTGTTAAGAAACTAATAGATGAGGGGCAGCTGGGTGGCTCAGTCTGTTAAGCAGCTGCTTTCAGCTCAGGTAATGGTCCCAGGGTCCTGGGATCAAGCCCCACGTCGGGCTCCTTGCTCGGTGGGGAGTCTGCTTCTCCCTCTCCCTCTGCCCCTCTCCCTGCTTGTGCTCTCTCTCGCTTGCTCTCTCTTTCTCTCAAATAAATAAATAAATAAAATCTTAAAAATAAAAAACAGGAACTAATAGATGAGATTTGTGTCCTCTTTAGGTCATTTCTTGTCCTGCAAAACATCTCTAGGTCTTTCAGCTATTCTTCCTATTCCACAAAGCTTATGTATTCTAGAAACATTCACTGTTGTACCAGACACTAAGGAGGGCATTGGGAATTCAGTAGCAAGTGTGACTACATATCCTGCTGTGGAGGAACATGCAGGCCAGAATGAATACAGACAAATGACTAGATGTTCTCTCAGAGTGCTATGGATTTTAGGCTCTTTTCCCTCCATGTTTCCATCTCTAAACAAACACCAGTAAAACATGAGCAAGACTCACATTTCAGTCACATTTGATGATACGTGTAAAGTTCTTGGAAATTTTTTTTAAAATAGGTTAATGTGACAGTGAAATTATATCTCCCTTATGTGGCATTAAGACATCCCTAGTTCTGGTTCAGGAAAAAACTGAGGAATTGGAAAAGTGAACATGCCTAATCCTGCAGAGGAAGAGACAGAACTTGGAAGCAGAAGAGCAAAGCTGAGTTCTGAATCAGTTTAGATCTCAGTATAAACCATTTGATCTAATCTGAACCCAGGCCCACTGCATTTCCTGTTCTTTTATGATCACGTGAAGTATCATTCTTAGAAAAGACAATATCCTTTTTTGGTTACCCCTGTGATTCAGCAAACTGAATCACAAAGGAATCAACACTAACCAGTCGGGCTGCTTACCCAGTGGCTGTCATTATAATTTGAATGAGTTCAGTGGAATTATTTTAGTCATCCCTGCCTTGGCCACACTCTTTTCATTTCAATTTTGTTGATTGCACTGTATTCAAAGAAAGCTGGAAGTATCTTGGTGCATAATTTCTTATCAGGAGTGGGAAGTGAAGTTGGAGAGGGCTTTTCCTTGTTTTAAATATTTTTTCTCCTCTCCACATAAAGATATTTCTGATCCACTATCTTTGGTTTTCCTGTTGTGCAATCTTATGACCAAGGGCCCACATTTATAAGGTGGCTAACTAAATTAGCAGTTCATCCCGTGACCACAGATTAGTTTTTCTCTATATGCATAGCAAAAGAACTTTGCAGACACCGAACCTTGGAAATATCATTCCTTTACTCCCAAGATCAGTACTAACCAGCCCAGAGCTCTGTACTACATATTTTGTCTTCATAAGCTCTAACTCAGGAGAGATATGACTGCCCCAATGTGCCCAAACAAAAATAAAGCATTATATTGGAGAGAAGGTACTGATGCTTTAAGTAGGAAAGACCATGATTGAATCAGCTATTTTAATATTTCTTTTCAAGTAGACTCAGGAGAAATAGGTAGGTTCCAGAACTCAGGGTGGGATTATACATGCCTGGATGAGAAGACTCCACTTATTGCTCAGAGTTATATGAGTTTTATACCAGAAAAGAACAGTTGCAGCTTCAACAAGACTTCCATGGGGAAGAACTTAAAACTCAATTTTAGGATTTAAATTTAAAAACTGACAGAAATATATGTCTTTATCATGATGTGCATATGCATAGTGGTGGGAAACACTGGAGTACTAAGCAATAAGACCTATCCTCTTCATCTCTAAGAGTGTTCATGGTAAGTGGATGGACTTCCTCATGATTCCTTATTTGGAGAGATCACAACTAAACATGACAAATGGGATAAATACATATCTAACTCCTGACTAAACCAAAGTTTAGTCAACAATTTTGCTTTTGAACTCCGTGGACCTTCGACACTCCATCCTGTTTCATTAATATCATGCATAGTTATATATACATAAAAATCCCAGCAAAGGAAGTCATACTCATTATAGAACAACTTAGCTCTATACAGCCTACTGCCTTCTTCTCACTCAGGATCTATTTTTCTGAGTTTAGTTCCCTTTGTCTGAAATTCTCCCCCATTTTCTCAATCTTCCTCAAAGAAGTATTTTTTAACTCATCTGATGAAATTAGTCTTTTTTTTTATAAGGGTTCCTAATACCTTTGACTTTCCTACTTCACAGATAACAAGTTTTAATTATATAACCTTTTGTTGAATGTTTATGTTTTCTGAGAGATGCTGAAGTTTCATGAGGGCAGAAATAATTTTCATTGTATCTACGTCTATATTCCCAGTGCCTAGTAAACTCTCTGGTTCAAATAGGTGTTCAGTACATGTTTCTATAAGAAATGAACAAATTAAATGAAGATATAAAGACAAGGAGAAATATGGTAATCTAAAACCAGAGATCAGAAAATTTAAGATTCACAGAAGCATAGTTGAGCAATGTGACAGTACTATTTCAGCTAGGGTTTAGATGATATACAGGTCATTCAGGTATGTGCTATGAGAAATTCACTAATTAAAGTAAAATCAATTAAAC
This sequence comes from Ursus americanus, assembly GCF_024610735.1. NCBI lineage: Eukaryota > Metazoa > Chordata > Mammalia > Carnivora > Ursidae > Ursus > Ursus americanus. Next base: position 21,594,667 of record NC_142142.1, on the reverse strand, counting down.
ATGAAATCTGTAATACACATTTGAGGAGGCACTAAGAATATACACAACAAAATAATAACTCCATGTATCAAAGGCTTACACTTTGCCAAGTTACGTATGCATTAACTCATACAGACATGAATAAGACATGATAGCAGCCCGAGGAACTCATCATTGAAAGGGGAAAATGGTAATGAGTAATGCAAATAATTATCTCTAATTTAATATGTAAACATCTCTAATTTAGGGTAGAGGTAATTACAGAGGGTTTCAGAAAACAGAGAGCAGGAGGGAGATTAGTTCTGCCTAGGGGCATCAAGGAGAGACTCACAGAGGTAACATTAAGCTAGGTCTTGAGTTCAGCAGGTAGATAAGAACAGAAGGGTGTAATTAAGGTTATTACTGAGAAAAATTGCCTGGAAAGGGACATGAAGTTTTGGGTGGCATATTTCAGGAATGAATGAGTAGTCTGTTGCAAAAGGGAAGATAATGGGTAAAAAGTGCAAGAAAAAGGAGTTAAAATAAAATTGGGGCCAGACTGTAGAAGTCTTGGCATATGATGCTAAGGAGTTTGGACTTAACAATATTCTGTAACCTGCATGGAGTCTTCTAAAGATTTTTATGTGAAAGAATGAGGAGATCAAATTTATATTTTAGAAAAAGCCTTCCCTTTGATCCAAGACTCTGTGATAACCAGAAGCTTAAGAGATATCAATCAGCAAAAGTCTAGGCTTAGGCTTGGTTAGCAACCCCCTGGGGCTTATATGCAGGATAAATACCACATGATTTTGGCATTCAAAGACAGCTGATTCCACACTGATCTTTCACCCACATTTCTGCACAAAGATTGCAACTACCCTCAGTAATACCACCTGCAAACATCAAGAGTAAATATTCCATCATGTATCCTCTCCCTTTTGTATGTTGGTGTAGTCAACATCCCAGTGTTCACAAATGTTAATAAATGCATTTCTTTGATGTCTGGAATTATAAAATCTTAAAAGGTAGAATACAAATTTCACATAATTTGAATTCTAATGAGCACAATCAGAAGACATTTTTTCCCTCCTATGGATTACTTTTAATTTCAAAAAGAAAAAAAATGCTTTTAAAATATTTAAGTAGAACATCAGTATATAAACCCATCTTCCATTGAAAACCACCAATGGCACTTGGTTTAATATGTTATCATGCATTTTTCTATGCATAGACAAACATATATACACTTTCTTTTCTTTGGGAAATGAACTTGCCATACTATGTATGTATTTGGCCATGTCATTATTTTTTAACCTAACAGACTATCATGGATAGCTTTTCAAGTCATTATTTCAAATCTAACATATACTTTTATAAACAATTATAAAATTGCATGCTACAAACCTATCACAACTTATTTAATCTATTTTTTACAAATGGATATTTAACTGGGTTTCTAATTATTAACTCTTAAAAATTATACTGCAATAAATAACATTTGAGTTTTTGCATATTTTCAAGTATTCATTAAAGTGCTCATAATCACTACAGTCTGTACTGCTAAGTCAAAATGTGTCTGCCTTTTAAATTTTGATTTCTCCAAATTATTCACCAAAAAAGGTACATGAATTTATGCTACCACAAAAGATTTAATGAACTTCCCATGTTTTCAAACTTGTGCTTTTCAATACAGGAATCCACTACCTACATATAGTTGCTTAAATTTAAATTAAATAGAATTCAAAATTCAATTCTCAGTCACACTGGCTATATTTTAAGTGATCAATAACCACATGTGGTTAGTGCCTACCATATGGGATACCACAGATACAGAACATTTCCATCATCACAGAAAATTCTGTTGAACAGTGCCACTTCAAAATACAGCCAACATTGGATATTATGGATCTTTTATGTTTTGATCAGTCTGATAATTTATCAAGGTCTCATTTTAATTTTGATATTTTATTCAAATTATAAGCATTTTCCAAGCATTATTGATTATTTGTATTTCTTTTAATGTTAAGTGGCTATTTATACTTTCTCAATTTTTCTATAGGATTGTTTGACTTTTTTATTAGTATGTGAAATAGTTATTGAATTACTATATCTATGAGCTAGCAGAACAAGATATAATTTAAATAATATTATGGTGACATTATTTGACCCATAAAAAAGATTTTGAACTGGTAACAGTAATTTGTTGTATAAAATGCTTTATAACATCATCCAACATAGTACTGAAAGTCCTGGCTACAGCAGTCGGAGAGCATAAAGAAATAAAAGGCACCCAAATTGGTAAGGATGAAGTAAAACTCTCACTATTTGCAGATGACATGATAACATACATAGAAAACCCTAAAGGCTCCACCAAGAAACTACTAGAACTGATAATTGAATTCAGTAAAGTTTCAGGACACAAAATCAATGTACAGAAATCTGCTGCATTCTTATACAGTAATAACGAAACATCAAAAGTGAAATTAAGAAAACAATCCCATTGACAATTGCACCAAAAACGATGATACTTAGGGATAAACCTAACCAAACAGATGAAAGACCTGTACTCTGAAAACTGTAAAACACTGATGAAAGAAATTCAGGGTGACACAAAGAAATGGAAAGACATTACATGCTCATGGGTTGGAAGAACAAATATGGTTAAAATATCTATACTACCCAAAGCAATCTACACATTTAATGTAATCCCTACCAAAATGTTAATAGCATTTTTCACAGAACTCAAATCCTAAAATTTTCTTGGAACCACCAAAGACCTTGAGTAGCCAAAGCAATCTTGAAAAAGAAGAAAACTGGAGGCATTACAATTCCGGATTTCAAGATATATTACAAATCGGTAGTAATTAAAACAATATGGTACTGGAATAAAAATAGATGCATAGATCAATGGAAAAGAATAGAAAACCCAGAAATAAACCCACAATTATATGGTGAATTAATCTTTGGCAAAGGAGGAATGAATATACAATGGGAAAGGAGTCTCTTCAACAAATGGTGTTGGTAAAACTGGACAGCAGCATGCAAAAGAATGAAATTGGACCACTTCCATACACCATACACAAAAATAAACTCAAAATGGATTAAAAACCTAAGTGTGAGACCTGAAACCATACAAATCCTTGAAGAGAGCACAGGCAGTAATTTCTCTGACATCAGCCATAGGAACATTTTTCTAGATATTTCTCCTGAGCAAGAGAAATAAAAGCAAAAGTAAACTATTGGAACTACATCAAGATAAAAAGTTTCTGTGCAGGGAAGGAAGCAATGAACAAAACTAAAGGCAACCTACTGAATGGGAGAAGATATTTGCTAATGACATATTCAATAAAGAGTTACTATCCAAAATATATAAAGAATTATGCAATTCAACACCCAAAAATAATCCAATTAAAAATGGGCTGAATATATGAACAGACATGTCTCCAAAGGAGCCCTCCAAATGGCCAACAGACATGAAAAGATGCACAACATCACTATTCTGGGAAATGCAAATGAAAACTGCAATGAGATATCACCTTACACCTGTCAGAAGGGCTAAAATCAACAGCACAAGAAACAAGTGTTGGCTAGTATGTTGAGAAAAATGAACCCTCTTGTACTGTTGGTGGGAATGCAAACTGGTGCAGCCACTATGGAAAACAGTATGGAGATTCCTCCTAAAGTTAAAAATAGAACTACCGTATCATCTAATAATCACACTACTGGGTATTTACCCAAAAAATATAAAAACACTAATTTAAAATTCAAAGGGATATATGCATACCTATTATTATTGCAGCATTATTTATAATAGCCAAATTACGGAAACAGCCTAAATGTCCATCAATAGATGAATGGATAAAGAAGTTGTACACACACACACACACTTATACACACACACTGGAATATTATTCAGCCATAAAAAAGAATGAAATCTTGCCATTTGGAACTATATGGATGGAGCTAGCATGTATTATGCTAAGCGAAATAAGTCAGTCAGAGAAAGACAAATACCATATGATCTCACTCATATGTTGAATTTAGGGAACAAAACAAATGAGCAAAGGGAAAAAAAGAGAGGAACAGATATCAACCAAGAAACAGACTCTTAACTGTAGAAAACAAACTGATGGTTGGGGGTGGGGGAATGTAGGTGAGGGCGGATGGATGAAGTAGGTGATGGGGATTAAGAAATGCACTTGTCATGATGAAAGTAAAATAAAAAAGAAATACTCTATAATAAATTATAAATTATATATATTCATCAAAATAATTTTCTAAAGATCCTAGATTGCCAACACTTGATTAATAAGCTTGGAATTATGAATAGAAACTAATTAAACTGATTTTCTTGATAAAGAATTAAGCACATCTGGTTCATTTTATGTAAGTCCAACTTTATTCCTAGGTTCGCACAGCTAAAGAGGCTTTACTGAAGTGAAAGACAGATGCATAAGTCTTCAAATGTCTGGAAAAGGAACCTACACTAAAGATGATGTTGTAGAATCTTCTCCCTCAAAATGTAAGTAAAAATGTATCTCTGTCTGCTTTAGATGTAAAAGTATAGAAGAAAACAAAATGTGAATGAGATTTTTAATGCTTTAGTTTTAATGATTGGAATTTTGTGCTAAGAATTACTAACAGCTGGCCAGAAGATAAGCAATAACATTTTCAACATTTTTATAGCACTTTGTGATTTCCAAAGAATTTTCACATAAATCACTCCTGAGTCAGAATAAACTAAAGGCAACAGTTAAAGTTTGGGGAAAGCTTGAAAGTATAGAGTTCAAAGGTTGAAAGTTTAGCACACAGAAAATAGAAAAATGTTTCTTGGAAACTTACCCTGGCCAATGTGCAAGAAACAGAGGATTGTTCTCATTGGTCCACATGGGACTCAACAGAGGCACTGCCTCCAGGTGTCAAGAGGCAATGAGAAAACAAGGTGGTCTGAAGGCTGGAGAAAGACCAGAAGACCTGGGGTACACCCAAGGGAGTCAGGGAGGTGAGAAATGAGTCAAGGTTTGAGAGAAAAGTCTGAGCCTGGGTATCAGAATGACTGGACAGTATAACCCAACATGGAAGCTGTAAAGGTTTTTAGACCTATAAAATCATGATCAAAACGATGACGATGGCCATCGATGCCAGGTAGCCACACTTACTCTCCACAATGATTTCATGAAAAACATAATATTGGCTTTGTCATTTTACAAAAGCCAGCACAGAGAGGTGTAATAAATTGCCAATACCTAGTCAGGAACAGACTAGTCATTCTAATCAAAATATTTTAACTTGAAGTTTCATGCTCATAACCACCACTCTCCTGACTCTGGGGGAGTAAAATAGCCTGAGGACCTGTCTATATCCCTAGGCACAACTGAAATGATTGACAAGACTGTACTTTTAATAAGGGAGTAGGTGCAGTTTGAACTCCAGGATTCGCATCACTATGGGGAGGCAGTCTGAGCTCTCTGGTGGACTGGAAAACACAGGGTTTCTGCAGGAGAGAAAAAGACCACACATTCTAGGCTATGGCCTCTGGCAGGGAGAAACCCTGTCCTTTATTTAGGGAGTTTTTCAGAGGCAGAATATGTGGTGTTTTGTGTAAGTAACAGCAAAAGCTTTTATTTAGAGGTGATCTTATTGATGAGGAAACTGAAGGCAAGCTGAAGACAAAGCAGAAGCTGACACCCTGCAAACCCCCCTCCCCCATGGGATGTATGCAACATTCCTCAGGCACTCCTGGCTAAGAACAAAGAAACAGTCCTTACTACCTACAGCCCATTGACAAGTCCTTGAAACAGGCATGGTGACATTCTTCTAGGAACTCAGCTGCCTCGATGTTAATACTTTGCTAAAGGCAAAAGGCAGTCCTGGCCTGATCCCCTCCCCTCCACCAAGATCCTGTAAGTCTACTTTAACGTATAAAAATTCCTTTGGAAACTTCCTTTATCTCTAACCGGCCCCCCTCCACTGCCAAGATACGTGTTGGCAATCATCCCCCAAGCATATGGCCCACCGATATACATCTGAAGGGTCTCGTGACTAAGGTTTTATTAGACGATAATAAATGACCCTTTTACAACAGTAGCTAGCCCCCTCAAGGTCCTGGAGACCTTGCTTCCAAAATTCCTTAGAGACTTACACTATTCCTAGCCCCCTCCTCACTTGAGGGTATAAAATAGGCCATTCCTCACAACCCCAGGGCAGCAGCTCTTTCTGCCCACGGGTCCTGTCCCCATGCTTTAATAAACCACCATTTTGCACCAAAGACATCTCAAGAATTCTTTCTTGGTGGTTGGCTCTGGACCCCACCCCACTGAACCTCATGTATATTCCCCAACCTCATAATGGCGCCCAACGTGGGGCTTTGGGCTTTGGTGCAAAATGGTGAGTACTTTCCCTTCTCTTCCTTTCCTCTCCTTTTTGGGGCTCTTCAAGGAGTATGGTCTTATTGGAACACTTTCATGCCGACTGCTCAGGCTGCAATCCTCTAGCCCATGGCTACTCTATGGGGAGGAGAAAGCCTGCCTTTGGCTGGAAGTTAGTACCCTGGCCGGGATGGTAATAAGACCCAGAAACTTGATGCCCCCTCTTTACTGCTTTCCTTATACAAAGTCATCTGTCTTGGGCACGGACAGCCACCTAAGTGACTAGCACGGCTGCCAATCTTAAGACTCCTGTGTGAGGTTTCCTCCTGATGGATCTAATGCGATCCCCTCCATATTCCTGGTCTAGCCGCTTCTGGCCACGGGACCTCCACTCGGAGCCGACCGAAACCAGTACCCGATTGAACTAAAACCCAACCGGGGACGTTGGCTGTAAGGACCACCTGTGTTGGAATGTCGCTTAGACCGTGATGGATTTCTATCTTTACTGTTTTCTGTCAATGTCCTCTACTAATTACTTAGGCTACAAAATCTGGTAATTTCCCCTTGTTAAACTTTTCTAATTTTCTCCATGGGTTAAAAACAGCTGGTTCTTCAAGGCAAGGTAAAATACTTTCAAGGCAAGACAAAATAAGGTGTGACCTTCAAGGCATGACCTTCAAGGCATGGTATTTCAGTCCATTCACCAAGCACCCACCGGCAGCCTAAGATGCGATGGGGTAGGGGAGGGACACCGGCATCCCTCCTACGGGCCTTTTACGGCAGGAATGCCTTCACAGGAAGGCAGGATTGTGATCAATAGCGATTTTTGTTGAGGGATGCCTCCGGTCGCTTTTGACACACAGGAATCTCTGACATATACTGGGTGGGATGCCACCCAGGAGTCAGGGGGGATTTGGTAATGGACCTTCTTCACTTTTCTTTTCTTTTTTTTTTTTTTTTTAAAGATTTTATTTATTTATTTTGACAGAGAAAGAGACAGGCAGCGAGAGAGGGAACACAGGCAGGGGGAGAGGAAGAAGCAGGCTCTCGGTGGAGGAGCCTGATGCGGGGCTCGATCCCAGAACGCCAAGATCACGCCCTGAGCCAAAGGCAGACGCTTAATGACTGAGCCACCCAGGTGCCCCCTTTTTCACTTTTCTGAGCATGGCCTTAGTAGGCTGCTTCTTCGGTTCCCAAGGACTCTTCCTTGGGGTGCCTTCTAACCCATTGGAAACAATTCGGATTGCAAAATTTAGGAAAGCACTGAGCTCCCGTAACACTGCATGGCTACAGTGGGGTCTATCAGAAGGAACAGAGCAAATGGACCTAGGGTACCTTCACTGCTCATACCTAGGCCTTCATTGTTCTACACCAGGACCCCAATGTAAAGGCCTCTTGCAGAGTGTATTTGCCTGAATGGGTCAGCTAGTAAACTCTCCTGACATATTGGATGATAATTATCTAAATAGGCCTCCTCGGAGTTAACCCAGATTGCTGGAGGAAACACAGGCCATCCCAGACAAAGGGGACTTGACTCTCTTCTCTCACTGTTCCTTCTAACAGATGTGGGAGCTTCTCCCTCACTCATTTCCCGGATTAATGGCTATAACTGGAGCCATCTGTGGTTAGTCTACCTCGGGATGGGGACTTTAAGGAATATTCCCAAGCAGCTGCCGAAACTCCCTTTGTTTTGGGGAAATTCCCTGTCTTCTCTGGCCCAACATGGACTCCCTATTCCCCCTTGTTGGTGGGAAAACGTGGCCTCTGCTCCTGTTGGAGCTTGAAAACCGGGAACGCTTTCTCTGCCTTCTGGCAGCACTCTGCCCCTACTGTCTCCTCCTTTCTGCACCACCTGGGGTGTGGCCTGCACAACTGGCTTCTGTACCATACTCGGTGCCTCCAGCACCATGGCTGCTTCTCCTACCCTCACCATCAAGGAGCAAAGAAGAGCACCCCCTGGACCTAACGTTACCCACTCTAGATTTCCCCACCAGTATCTCAGGTAAAAAAAACTGAAAATGGGGTGGTCCCAGGTGGAACATAATTCAGTATTTAAACTAAGTCAAATTTGTTGGTTTAATTAAGATCGACATGTCTTTAAAGTTATTGGCACTAAATGTAAAACTTTTATTCTGTCGAGGTTTACTGAAGGTCAAGCAAACTTGTGTTACCTCTGTTGTGAGTTGTTCATAAAAATATGACTAAAATGATGGTTAATTGTCTGTCTCAAAGTTTTCATGGGTAATTGTTAAAATAGCTTTGAAAGTCTTCGGTAAACAATCTCTATTGCTTGGATAGTAAATGGGATTGAATTCATTGGACATCTAGGTCTTTTTAAAATAGGATACAGTGCTGAAGCATTGATTACTGCATGTAGGTTTGTGCTTTTGACTACTTATTGCAGAAAACTAAGGATATTTAAATCTGTTGGTTAACATGTTTTCTGCTTAATTGATTCATAAATTTGCCATCTAAACATTTTGGTGTAACAGTTCACAGTTGGTTACTACTTAGTTTTCACTGGAGACTAAGATTTCTAAAAAAAAAAAAAATGTGAAACTCTACTAAATGTAATGAAGGCTGATGGAAATAAGGGAAGCAACTCTATATGTAGAAAAGTAGGAGATACTTAAGAAGGTTAAGGAATGGGAATGCATTTTTGTTGAAGGTAAAAGAAGGCAATTTTGTCCTAAATAAGATGGTTGTTTGGAAAGATGGCAAGGGATAAAATCTGAATGCAAAAGAAAGTTGTAGAAAGAATTTTAGGTGTGGTCAGAAACGACTAAGAGTGAAATGAATGGATTTTTAAGATACAGTGGTATAAGATCTATGTCTGCTTTCTCTGTGTTTAGAAAGACAAAGGTTTCTTGAATTGTTCATCTGCTCTGGATAAGAAAATGTAAACAGTTTTCTCTTTGCCCAGAAAACAAAGTTTCTATGTTTTGTCATTAACAGGTCTTCAATTACTTAGTTAAAACTTCTCCGTATTATTCTAAGTTTTGCTGACAACTATAGAACCCTACATATTTGCCTTCAAGTCTCCTATTGTCACCTTGGTTAAATAAAAATAGAGTTTTGTAGTGATCTGTAATCCTATTCAGGCTTGTGCTGTAATTTTAAGGTTTAACAAACTTTACCAAGATTTAAATTGTAAATGAAGTCTCTTTAACTCATTAGGCCTTTTCCTTTGGTATGCTAAGTTACTCTGGAAGCACTGTTAAACAAATGATAAGCCTTAGGTTACATTTGGGTAAATGCTGTAACTATTCTAGAGATAATATGCAATTCCTAAAGTTTTAATGTTTTAATATAAGGTCGTCATCACTCTTTTCTGGCTATCGAAGTGTTGTGTGTCACAGAAGTAACCTGACTTCCTTGCCAGCTATACTGTAAACTCATCAGTTACTAACCATGTCCATTCTGTGTTTTTGTTATTTGTAATTGTTCTTATTCTCTTCTAAAATGAGTTTCATCTTCAAAGAGATTCATATAAAGGACTTTTTAGGACAGGTACAGGTATTCGATATCTTTACGGAATCCTAAAACTGAAATGGGTAAAAATTTCCAGAACTAACGAAAGCTGCATTCAAACTAAACAATGTATGGGACTAAATTAACTAAAAGATTATAATGTTGTGACTCTTGTTTAAAACATTACTGGTTCTCTAATGTTTACTCTTCCAGATTGAGGAAACTTTCTCTTAAGACATCAGTGACATACAGAAATAATAATAAAGCAAATTAAAGCATTTAACATTTCTCTCTACCTGAACCCTCTGAGATTAAAAAGGTCTCAGTAAGCATTCTTTCTTCCATGGCAATCATAATCATTTGCATAAGTTCAATAAGTATTGTTCTCCTTGTAACAAGACACCATTGGAAACACTGGTTATTTTACCATAAGGCTTTGACTGGAATGTCATACTTGAGAGACATGCATAGACTCAGATATGACCAAACAGCTTTCAGGAACTAAGGTTGACTTTTGAAACCTGGAGCCATAAAGCCCCTGGAAATGGCCTGATACCTTGCTTACAGAGTTCCCAGCAGCCTCACCAGGTGAGTAAAGAATGTCACTTCCTGACAGGTGCAGGAACCTCAGGATACTTTGGGGACCTCGTGGAGAGGAATCCGCCCAAATCTACAGGTATCGCAGGCACGTCTGATGACAAGTACTTGGCTTGGCTTCTGGCCTGGAGAGGTTACTAAAAGTTCAACCTGGAGATTCCTTACAAAAGTTCCAGCAAAGCAGATTCTAAAAGATCTATGCGATCAGTCACTATTCTTGCTGAATTTATGTAAATAATTAGGCCAAGTTTGTTCAAACTGGACTTGTTTTGCAAACAAATTAGTCCTGATTTGGCTATCTCTGGAAATGAGGGTTATTTTAGAGAGAAAAATTATGTTTAAATAACCCACCTTTGTGGATGTTAAATTCTAGATCTGATTGTCCTTAAATGTTTGCTTAAGCTAGACAACTTGAGGTAAACTTAAGAGAAATAGCTTTTTTCTATTCCTATACAATAGCTCATGTATAGATAATCTTCATGCTTTTATTCTATGGGGCTAATAACAGGACCCCATGGGCATATATTTAATTATTTGAACAACTGGGAAATGAGATTGATTCCCCAATGATTGTATAACTCGGCTATCACCTTGACCAATGTGGCTGGGATGATGAAATCATTCCCTAAAAGCCATAGCATACCCCACCCCATAGGGTTAACTATGGGCTTGTGGAGATAATGGATGACCCCACTTTCCTTGTGCCTGGACTGGATGATGACTTGGGGATGCCTTTATCTCTTGACAAGTCTTCCCACCCACTCGCCAGTGATTCTTTGATAAGATATTAAAGCTAGACCTCAAACAAAGAAGGCTTCTTAATGCTTTCATCCCGCATAATTACGTTTATCCTAGAAGCCACCTCTCTGAACGTACAATTATAAGGAGAGGCTTTAGCCGAGCATACAAGAGCCCTCCTGGTAAAAGAAGCCTCAAAGCTCACTATGGGACAGTCTGACTGTAATGACTTCACATCAGGTCCAGAATGTTTTAGAGACCAAAGGCCACCAATAGGTGATAGGAGGCTGACTTATTAAATACCAGGCTATGCTTATAGATATGCCTGAAATAATGCTTAGAACCTGTCAAACTTTAAACCCAGCTACCCTTAAGCCTGGACCTGACCATCGTACTTCTATAGAATATAACTGTTCAGAGGTTATTGATCTTGTTTATCCTAGTCAACCAGATTTAAGATGTCCCTATCGAAAATACAGAGGACAATTGGTTCACCAATGGTAACAGTTTCATGGAAAAGAGGGGTAAGAAAAACTGGGTATGCTATAGTCAAGTCTAACACAAGACTGTTGAGGGCAAAGCCCTGTCAGCAAACATGTCTGCCCCCAAAACAGAATTAATAGCGCCCACCTGTGCTTTGCAATTGGCAAAAGCCTTAAAAATATTTATACTGACTTCAAATATATTTTCCTGGTCCTCCATGCTCACGGTATAATTTGGAAGAAAGGGGGATTATTATCAAGCCATAACTCCCCAATCAAATAGGGACCTGAAATCATTGTATGTATGGCCCTCCAAAACCAAGTGCCCTTAAAATCCTGACTGCAGTTTCAAGGAGGCCCAGTATTATATGATTGGCTCCTGGCTGGGACCCAATGGCTCTGCAACTTAACCTGTGTCCATAGCTTCCTCCTTGCTGGATAAGCCACTGTACTCTGGGTTTTGCCTGGATGCATGGATGCATTATTAAAACCATTACCAACCCAGCCAACCTTCCAAATTTAAAACCATGGTGGACATGTTCTGTGTCTCACTGGTATGACCACCTAGCATCTATCTTTGTTACCTCTTTGAGACTGGAGAATGTTATTTGGCACATGGAAGTTCTCAATAAATATATGATCAAAGCCCTAAGTGATACTCTATAGAATAGAGTGATGCTAGATGTTTTTAACTGCTATAAAAGGTGAAATATGTGATAGCATAAAAACAATGCTGTGTATACAGTCCAGATTACCACAAAATACTTCTGGGTTTCTAACTGACATAAATACTTAAACTGGCACTTTAAACGGTCTCTTTCCTTTAGTGATTGCTTTAAACTCCTGGACTGCAGGAAAATTATCAAAGGTCAACTATCAAGATCTTTTTTTCAGATCTCTTCTTATAATATTAACCTTGTTTTGTCATGTCTGATGTCTCCCTGCCTAGTGCCAAGACTCCTTCACCACCGTAACTTCCGGCTAACAGATAATACCTTCTCCTCAGGTAGGTTCATCCATGTTGTCCACGTTGGATTCAGCTGCCCTACCTTTCGTAACTCCCCTATACATTTCCGGACTGACCAATGTTGACCCATAGGTAGGGACATCTCTACGCCCCTATTCAGCAGGAAGAAGTTATAGAAGATGAGACCTTCCTCCTTCAACAACCTTAAAAATTTAAGGGTCAAAATTGTTCAGGAGGGAAATGATGAGGGAACAGAAGGCAAGCTGAAGACAAAGCAGAAGCTGACACCCTGCAAACCCCCCTCCCCCATGGGATGTATGCAACATTCCTCAGGCAGTCCTGGCTGCCCTAAAGGACAAAGAAACAGTCCTTACTACCTACAGCCCATTGACAAGTCCTTGAAACAGGCATGGTGACATTCCTCTAGGAACTCAGCTGCCTCGATGTTAATACTTTGCTAAGGGCAAAAGGCAGTCCTGGCCTGATCCCCTCCCCTCCACCAAGATCCTGTAAGTCTACTTTAACGTATAAAAATTCCTTTGGAAACTTCCTTTATCTCTAACCGCCCCCCCCTCCCCTGCCAAGATACGTGTTGGCAATCATCCCCCAAGCATATGGCCCACCGATATACATCTGAAGGGTCTCATGACTAAGGTTTTATTAGACGGTAATAAATGACCCTTTCCCAACAGTAGCTAGCCCCCTCAAGGTCCTGGAGACCTTGCTTCCAAATTTCCTTAGAGGCTTACGCTATTCCTAGCCCCCTCCCCACTTGAGGGTATAAAATAGGCCATTCCTCACAACCCCAGGGCAGCAGTTCTTTCTGCCCACGGGTCCTGTCTCCATGCTTTAATAAACCACCATTTTGCACCAAAGACGTCTCAAGAATTCTTTCTTGGTGGTTGGCTCTGGACCCCACCCCACTGAACCTCACCTATATTCCCCAACCTTATCATTATCACCATGCAATGTCAGAGATACATTTATTTTCAGCCTCTCCATTAAATTTACCTTGCCTTTGCCTTTGCTCCCTGTGCATGAAGTACCTCAACCATGCCCCATCCTACTTTCTTTTCATCCTTCTGGTTTCAACCAAAATGAAAAGGGAAACCTGGGGACATATTGAGGAGGAAGAAGAACTTGAATCTACCAAAGCTGAACTGCGATGGCCAGTGTTGTGGTAACAACAATTGAGAAAAACTTGCAAGTGTTAATCTCCCTGCCCCACCCCGTGCTTGGGAAGTGAATAAGGAGAATCTACTCCCACTGTGAGATGCCATCACTTAGGAGTGTTGCTTAACACCTTTGTTAGCAGTCTACCAGTTTGGTCCCTGACAAACTGAGGCTTTATTTTTTCTGAACTTCCTCAAATGTAAATTTAAGATAAAGATACATATCTTGCTGGAGTTTTTGGAGAATTAAACATGATTATGTAAGCATTAAGCAATTTCCTCCTTCGAAAGGCACAATTTAAAAAAGTTTTTTTTAAAGTGGTGGTCGAGGCGCCCGGGTGGTTCAGTCAGTTAAGTGGCCAGTTCTCGACTTTGGCTCAGGTCATGATCTCAGGGTCATGGGATTGATCCCCAAGTCAGGCTCCATGCTCAGTGGGGAGTATTCTCTCCCTCTCCCTCTCCCCCTCTTCCCTGCACTCTTTCCCTCTCTAATAAATAAATAAATCTTTAAAAATAAATAAGTAAATAAAGTGGTGGTAAATCATACCCTCCTCACAAAATCTCTCTGAGCTCAATTTTCTCATCGGTAAAATAAAGATACTAACACTGTAGACTTATTGTGAAAATTAAGGGTGTACAGGAAAGTGCTTGGCTCATAGTAGGTACACAAGAAGTAAAAGGTATGAATCTTAACTGTTTCGATTCTAGGGTCACCCTGTGCAATAAGAGCAATACTGAGCATTATCTCTTGAACCCCATCTGTAATTTTCCCCTTAGCACCCTCAAAAATGTATATGTAGATATTAACAACTCCTTACATGGCAGATCCCTTAACTGAGAAAGGGTGTATGTATATCCTAAATGTCTAATTATAGGGGAATAATTATGTATATTTTGGGGCTTGTGTTTGATGGAATATTCAAAATAATAACTATTGTGTTTAGTAATAAGATATAATGTTAAGCAAAATAATAGCAGCTATGGGTTCTATGCCACAGTGAAGAAAAACATGTATGCAATAAAGTCTGTTAGCTCTATAAAAGCAGGAACCTGAATGTGTGTGTGTATGCACACGTGTAAGTGTGGGCAAGTGTGCTAGCATATTCACTATAGCTGTCCATCAAACCACAGGGCACAAAGTACTCAACATATGTAGGGGGGTAAAAAGGAACATAGAAACATAAAAACAATCATCTTCAATGAATTAATGTTGAAATTTGCTTTAAAAATTTTCTCTGTTGAGTTTACAATTAAAAATGTAGGTGACAAAAATCCTCTCCTCCTAGAATGTTAGAAATAGTCCTCATTTGGATCACTGCAGTGCATTAAATCTCAGCCCCCCACATACACACACCTCTCCACCTCAGAGCAATGATTGCCAAGAATTTTCTGATTATCCCTCACAGTGTATTTCCTTGCAGATACAAACATGAAGCTACACATGTTCTTTTACCACATAACTTGTTTTTATACCATGTATTATGGCCATCTTTCCAGGTCTGTATTGAAAGCTCTATCTTATTCTTCTTTTAACAGCTCCAAAAATATTCCATACTATGGATTTTCCTTAATTGACTTAGCCACCCTCCTATTACTCACCACTCCAATTTTATAAACAAGGCTATAATGGACCCATAACCCACGAAATTGCAGAGTTAAAGCACCACGTTTTATCGATATTGTCAAATTGTTACTGAGAAGGGTATTTCCATTGTTGTGCCCATTGATAATATAGCAAAGTACCTATTTCCCCACATCTTTACCCGAAGTGGATATGCTCAATCTATTACATTTTTGTCACTCTTCTAGACAAAATTATCTCAGTTTAATTTGCATCCATCTTGAATTAACTGGTGAGAATCTAAATATTTTTATTTTACTTAAACTGCTAATTCATATCCCTGGTTCATTTTTCTATTGGATATCCTTTCATTATTAATGAAGAATGTATATTTGTTCAAAAGGAAAATTGAAATGCAATCACCAAAGAGCCTTGTTAAATTTATGTCTTTTCCCTGGGAGAAATAAATCATTTACAGCTGTGCAGAGAAGAAAAACCCTGAGGGGAGCAGAAAGAGTGAGAATTCAAACTTGACAATTATAGTGGGAGCTGGCTTTGCCTTTATTCCTTCCCCATGAGCAGGGGAAACTTTCTGTTCATGAAGCCCAAAAGCAGGAAGTTGAGGATTAAACAGGGCTCTCAGTTTTCCACTGGGGAAGGAAGCTTCTAGGGGCTTCACATCCTTCAGCTTGAAGGGATATCAGTTCATCCCTTCGACAGGTGATTGCTAGTTAATGGGGGATACAACAGGGATAAAATAGATGTGGTCACTGCTCTCACTGAACTGATAGTAAACCTGGAGAGAAAAACAACTCATATTCTTCCTTTTCTTCAGTGGAGGTTGAGGAATAAGGACAAGGAGATGAATGAGGAGCAAAGATGGAGAGGGATAACTATACAGGTTTATACATTTGGGCAAACTCTTGTCAAAATGGGGAGAGACAAAAGATGCCATGTTGGTGAACATGTGTTTGGGCTATTAATTATCGAATATAGCAATGAAAAACTCAAACATATTATTCATTAGTGAATTAATTATTATTAATTATTTAGAAGAGTTCACTGACAACAGTTCCTGTGGGTTTTTTCATCTGGCTCAGTTTTCAGTGGGTTAAACCTCCCTAGCTCTCCTCACCCCATTCCAGAGATGTTGATGTTTGCATTCAAGGGAGAGACAGTTCTTACAGCACTATTCATCTTTTTAGCTGTATTAACTTGTCAGAAAAACCAATAGATCCTTGGTGCTTTCCGTGTTTGAAGAATTAAACCTATTTCTGTCTATCCCTAAAAATGGGAACTGTTTTAAAATGTTTTATAAATCCCCACCTAAAATAAATTTCTAAATTCGAAACTGTGATTTCAGCATGTCAAAACTAAAAGAATAAACTTAGTCAAATTCTCTACTTTTAGACAGAAGAAAGCAAGACTCAAAAGATTTGAAACTCTTTTCCATTGAAAACATTCTACTCCCTTTCTTTCAAACCTTTTGTTTGAATAAGATAAGAAATGAAGCAAGGAATAAAGATAAGTAAAGGGGAAATTGGCACAGGGTTTCAAGATCCTATATTTTTTTGTTTCGGGGGTTTTTGTTGTTGTTGTTGTTGTTGTTTGTTTTTTAGAAAGAGAGAGAGCAGGAAAGGGGCAGAGGCAGAGGGAGAGAGACTCTCAAGCAGGCACCAGGCAGAACACAGTGCCCGACATAGATAGGGCTCAGGACCCTGAGACCATGACCTGAGCTGCCAAAATTGAGAGTCAGATGCTTAACCCTGAGCCACCCAGGTACCCTGCTGTCATATGTACTCTGACTGAGCATGTGAGAGTTTGGTCAGCCGCTACAGAAACCATTTTCTCTTTCATAGGGCCACTCCAGTGTCTGTTTACTCTTCTTTGAATCACTACTGTACCTTCAAGAATGGCTCAGCCCCCTCACAACCCATAGTAGACCCCAATGAGCTACAGAATCTATTAGGGTGGTAGCTGCTCTGATTTTAAAACAAAGGAAGTTAAAAACAACACCACACCAAAAGTGAGAGATCTTGACTTGTGGTTTTGTCAGCTCTGCCAAAAGTTTAGCTTTTTGACTCTGAAGCTTTCTCTAATGTAGGAGGTATTTTTTTTAA
Source organism: Ursus americanus (assembly GCF_024610735.1). Lineage (NCBI taxonomy): Eukaryota > Metazoa > Chordata > Mammalia > Carnivora > Ursidae > Ursus > Ursus americanus. Next base: position 21,577,233 of record NC_142142.1, on the reverse strand, counting down.
TATAAATGCTTCTTGAACCATTACAGTTTCTTAAGGGATAAATTGCAGAGAGAAGTAGAGGCTTGAGGTAATGTTAGATTTTTCAGGTCTTGAAAATTAGGAAACTTTCCTTCTGCTTTTATACAATAAAATATTGGGTACATAAGGCATGTTGTAATGAAAGAGCATAGAGATTAGAAGTTGACCTAGTCGGATGCTGACACCACTACTTAGAAGCTGTGGGTTGTCTAAAAGGTGATAATGTGCACATTATTATGCCTATCTCAGGTTTTTATGAGGATTGTATCTTTTAAAAATTAATGCAAAATATGTGAAATAATAGGTGCTCTTCTCTTCCTAGTGAAATTCAAATAACCAAGTTTCAAAGGCTGGAATTTTGCTAAGTCTTTGTACAATGGAATTATCTTCCCAAATCTAATTCAGAGACTTTCATGATTACAAAATACTCTATCTTGATTATTCTAGTCCACATTTGATTAGGACAGAACAGGTAAACCAAGATACACCCATGAAATAGAATAAGTTGCCCAATATTACCAGCTAGATAGTCATCAAATTTGGCCTGAAATCTAGTTTTCCTGCCTATGGGGCAGAGAACGCCAGTAGCTGCTTCTCAAAGATGGTGTGCAGCAGTCCTTTCCACCTTTTCTGATAAAAATAACCAGTTCAAATGAATTTTCTTAATGTCCTTGACAAACCTCTATTTCACCTCCATCTCACTTGCACTACCTTTAGAATTAGTTGCTACTATGCATTTTGACTAAATATTTCTTTTTTTTAATTTAAATTCAATTAGTCAATTTATAGTACATCATTAGTTTCAGATGTAGAGTTCAGTAATTCATCAATTATGTATAACAGTCAGGGCTCATCACATCACATACCCTCCTTAATGCCCATCACCCAGTTACCCCAACCCCCTACCACCTCCCCTCTAGCAACCCTCAGTTTGTTTCCTATAGTTAAGAGTCTCTCGTGGTTTTTCTCCCTCTCTGTTGACTATATGTTTCTATACATGTTCTTACGTGAATATGTAGCTTAATCACAACATGCATATGAAAAAGAGCCATTCATGTGAGTATGAGACATAATACCCATATACCTGTGTTTTGTTGCATTTTGCTCCCTACACCCCATAAAACAACTTCATATGATCTGTATTTGGAAATCATATGAATATATACACACACATATATACAGTTCTTCATTTTGTTGTTGTTGTTGTTCATGTCGCTCTTTTCTTCTCAAAAGAATTGTGAGTTTCTTGAAGACAGGTAGGGCAGATTCGTGGAAAAAATATCAAGAAGACCCCAATGTTGTTCCTGTTGCTTTCCCCTTTCCTTCTTGCTAGCTTTCAGGAAACCTCCCACACATGAGGACCCCCTGCTATGATGTTCTCTCTGGGCTTTATCCAAGTATGAATTCCTTTTTCACCGCTTTGTCCACTATTATTGCTAAAGAGATTGTAGGGAAAATAAAGTCCTAACCACTGTGAAGTTAGAAGTGATGTTTTAAAAGTTTATTGGTGGAGAGGTCATGATTTAGGCATATTCTGTTATAGTTCTCAGAGGTATTTACGTCTTAACCAGGGGCAATTCAACTCAGTAACACTTTACTGAAACCTATTTCACACCTGTATAGTACTAGTTACAGCCTCCTCCACACCATACCCAACCCCTAGGAGATGCTCAGGAACACAGACAAATAAATGAATTAAATGAACCCTGTGATTGGTATGGTAATGGAAGCAGATACATTATAAAGCAGTTAGTTGTACAGAAGAAGGAATGATTAAGTACAGTTGGTATAATTGGGAGGGCTTAGAATTAATAGTGTGAGTAAAATTTCAGACATCAGTGATGAACTAGTAGGGAAATAGCTACCAAGAAGTTGAACTCTGTTTTCTTGTCATGTCAAAAATTTTGCAAACAAAATAGCGTCTTTCATGCCTCTTTTGCCTGAGTTTTCCTTCTGCCTAAGGTATACTACTTAAGACAGTGAGTCTCAGCCTTTCCTGTAAGTCTCTCCTTAAATATAGACTGCCACCATGAAGGATTAGCTAGAACCTCACCTCCTCTGATTCAGGTCCCTTCCTTGCCCTTAGAAGAATTATGGTCTCCCCTTTTTTTAAAAAAAAATATTTTATTTGTTTATTTGACAGAGAGAGACAGCCAGTGAGCGAGGGAACACAAGCAGGGGGAGTGGGAGAGGAAGAAGCAGGCTCCTGGCGGAGGAGCCTGATGTGGGGCTCGATCCCAGAACACCAGGATCACACCTAAGCCGAAGGCAGACGCTTAAAGACTGCACCACCCAGGCGCCCCAATGGTCTCCCCTTTTAAGTTCTCTTCACACATCCCTTATCAGAGAACTCTGTATGAGTGCCATTACCACCCAGTTTAATAGTAATAAAACTTTATTTACATTTCTGCTGTAGATCTTACAGTTTACAAAGCACTTTCACATATATTATCATCACATGTGATCCTAATAGCATCTTTTTAAGAATTGTCTTTGTTTTATAATGAATATATCTAAACCTCAGAGAAATCCCCCAAGATAATACACTGCTTAATAGTAAGCAGATGCCAAAATTTAGTCTTCTAACACTAGTGTTCTTTCCACAATAGAATGATGAGATCAAATTCTTTATATAATATCTTACAGATTGAGAAAAATCATACTGGGTCTAAATGGAGAAAAAAAAAGCTGTGTATTTTCAACTTTTTAGTTTCCTTGCCTGTTCTTATATTTTTATGTTTCCCATAATCTTTATGATGTCTCACTAATATCTGTCTCCAACACCACAGCTCTGTTTTGTTCTAGAAATAGTCTGTGAAATTATAACTTCTGCATAGAAAAAAAACTACCTGAATTTTATTTAAAGTCTATTTATAGAGGCTGTTTCTGCACACAGGTAATGTACTAGATCACTTGACTTGATTAACTTGACTTTTACTATTGAGATTATAACTGGACAGTTTCCTTCAAATAAAGTGATTTGAATATGTTTTCATTCATTACGTTGTAGAGTGTTTGTTTTTTCTTTTGCCTCTACATATGGAATAATAAAATCATAGAATTTAAAGTAGAGTTTAGACAGCCAGCTAATCTGAAAAAATCATTTAATCAAAAATGGAACCCAGAGAAATTTTGACAGCTAATTAATGGCAGAAACTTCCCTAGATTGGTGAATACTTTTGGAAAGGAATGTCACTATGTAGCCAACTTTCCATTTTCCACACAACTATGAATATCATGTACTCATTATAATAATTCTTGCTAAAACAGCACGAAGAATTATTATTCAGGGTGTCTGGGTGGCTCAGTTGGTTAAGCGTCCGACTCTTGATTTGGCTCAGGTCACAATCTCAGGGTTGTGAAGTCAAGCCCTGCATTGGGCTGCATGCTGGACATGGAGTCTGCTTAAGATTCTCTCCTTCTCCCTCTGATACTCTCTCTTAAAAAAAAAAAAAAAAGAATTATTAGCAGTGGGGCACCTGGCTGGCTCATTTGGAAGAGCGTACAGCTCTTGATTTTGGGGTCACAAGTCAGAGCCTTGATGTAGAGATTAATAAATAAAATAAATAAACATAAAAAGAAGAATTATTAGCAGTAGAAAGAATTAAAAATAATAAAATATCTGGGGCTATAGGGAGACAATTCTCCACTGCATTTCTTTTTTTTTTTTTTTTAAGTAATTTCTACACCTAGTGTGGGGCTGAAACATACAACCCCAAGATCAAGAGTCACATGCTCCACCAAGTTAGCCAGCCAGGTACCCCACCTCACGGCCTTTCTACACACCTGCTGTGGACGGTCTTTGCAAGGTTGTTCCCATAGCAGAAAGCCTTGGAAGCTGGAAATCAGGTCTCCCTACAGGTAAAAGGACAGATTTGTTTGCTGATCAGAATAAGAAAGATGAGATCTTTCTTTCTTCTTCTCAGTGACATTCCAGGGTAATGAAGATAATAACTTTCTCAGGAGGGGTATCAGGATGATTTGCCAGTAACCCTTATATAAGATCAGGACACCCTCTTAAGGAGTGCATCAGCTGTGATCTAGATCCAGGTGTGAGCGGTATTTATCTGGGCCCACTCCTTCACTGCCCCCTTCTTCTCTTAGTATTATTAAATAAATTATATTATGTCAAATTTTTTCTTATATTATTATGAACTCCTCAAAAGCAGACTTTTATTAGCTATGTATATTTCTTAATATGCACACACCATATTTTTGTTCATTTCTTTGGTTAGATATTTTTTTCCTGGTTTTTCTCAATTACAAATTCTCTATTACTTTTATGAATATCTTTATGCTTATTTTTTTCTGTATTTAATCTGGTTTTTAACAGGGTAGATATCTAGATGTGAGATTATTGAGTCAGAGGCTAGAAGTACTTTTTTGACATTCTAATTTCATATTACCAAAATGCTTTCCAAAAGTTAATTTATGTTCTCACTAGCCATGTCATGGTTTGTTTTCATGATTATTATTTTTCACTTCTTCCCCATCATTCTTTGTGTTTGCTGTTCTGAACTTTTCACACTTCCTCAAAATCCTCCAGCCTCTATATGTGTTCTTCTCTCTACTTAGAATGCTATTAACATATACAACCCCTACCCTGCATACCTCCCCTTAAATGTCATTTTCCTCAGAGAGTCCTTCCCTGACTTCCCAAACGACCATACATTGCTGTTACCTCTGATGCTACGTCCATGGTACCCATCCTCATGTAACTGTGTGACGATTTTATTCTTGGATTAAATTTAAGCTCTCATTTGGCATATCCTTCACTGAACCCCAGGTGCTAGAGGAGAGCTTGACACACAGTAAACACTTAATAAACACTTAATAAATACTACTGGAATGAGCTCATCTTTTTCCTTTTTTTCCCATCTTTTTCAAAATTCATAACAACAAAGTAAGGTTGGTAGGGCAATTGTTCCTAATTTGACAAGGGAAGAATCACAGGGATAGTTTGAATTGATCTCCTCAAACTCCCCAAGTGAATTAGTGGCAGTGATATAATTTATAGCCCAGCTTTCCTGGCCCTTAGAAGATACTTTTTTTTTTCCCCTTAAATACAGTCAATACTTTGGGGAAATTTTGCCTATTTTTATTATTAAAGATAACATATTCATGCAAATTGGTTTCTCAATGAGGGATAATTATAACGATTCTCTAAATACATCATTTTCTCTGTCTGTAGAGATATAATACCTCTATATCACTTATTTCCTAGTAATGGATTCAGTTGACCAAATCAGAAATGATATGAAGTTGTTTTTCTGGTCTTTAGGGAGTCATGTTGAACTTCACATTGTACAGAAAATGAAATACTTATTTTTGACTTTCAGACATGTCATGTGAATCATGTGCAGTTGAATTTTTTCATTAGCTCTTGCAATTATGCAACAGATCTGTTGACTAAACTTAAGTTTTTCAAAAAAATCAATAAAGAAATTCACACATATAACTATAATTCCTACTTAATTCCTATTCAGGTTCTAAGCAACTAGAAAATTCAAATTATGGTAATGTATCTGTATCTTTTCAAGAGGAGAGGAAAATGATAATTTCATATGTGAAATTTACTTTTTAAAGCAATTGTCAGTATGTGCCACATTGTAGTATGATGGTATAATGGAGCTGAGCAGGTTCAAAACGCTACTCAATCTGTATATCATAGAACCACAAAATATGAACCAATGCTTATAGTAATGTCCATCGAGAGTAGCCATACTACAGTTCCAGGGAGCCCTCCGTTTTCTAGAGGATTTGGGGACTCTCAACTCCAGGTTTCTGATTAGTTTCCCAAAGAGCTTGGAGTCTTTGCCCTGAGTCCAATAAATGGAACACCAACTTGGCATATGGACCTGGAAGAGGAAGACACAGTTGATCATGACTTAGGGATAGTTGAAGCAAAATTCCACTCATTAAAGTTTAGACTCAAAAGTGGTTCTTTCTGACTTTCAAAATATTATTATCTTTCTTGGTCTTCATTCTGATTCTCTTAATTTTTCTTTCATGATTTTTTTTTCTTGAGCTTATCTCTTAAGTTGTGGTAATTACTATAACAGCTATATCTTTAGCCTCTCCCTGCTCACTCTCCCTGCACAACGTGCATGTTACTGACTTGCTTTGGATGATCTTCTCTTCTCCTATAAGGGACAACTTTCATTTATTTGGTGATAAGTAACAAAAACTGTGTTCAATGAATACCTATGGTAGTCTCAACACCTATAGCTGTTCTCATCATCTACCTATGCCTTGAACAGATTAGATGCCCAATAAATATCTGTTGAATGGCCTCTCCCCTGAGTCCTACACCAATATTTCCATCTTATCAGTAAACTTCTCCACTGTGATATTCCACAGGTGCTTCAAATACATGTTTCCATTTGTCTTTCTTCCTAAAACACCTACTCCACCATCATTTCTTCTTCCTTTTAGTGGCTGCAACACTAGTACCATGCTGAACAAATATTTACTGGATAAATGCAATTTTTTGTGGTTAAGTATTAGACTTCTTTTATTATCTATGGACGATCATTTATTCAGAATATCCTCTTAATCTTCATACAAGTAAGGCAGTGGGTATGGTGGAAAGAAATGGGCATTGGGAATCAGCCAAACTTTTCTAGTTCAGCCACTTATTAACTTGCATGGCATTTAGCAAGATACCTAATTTTTCTGTTCTAAACACTCTTTCATTTCTAAGTGAAATGAATAATACTTACGTTATAGTGCAGCTCTATTAAACAGTGTGCAAGTGTACACAGTGTCTACCCATAGTAGACATCCAATAAGTGGTAATTGTTATCATAAAAAGGAATTATACCTGGACATTTTTTCCTCTCTCCATACTCTCAATTTTAATTCAATTTCTCTGTTCCTCTTAGTTTACTACTAATAACTCTTATCAATATTCTGTACCCTACATGGGTGAGAAGGCCTGTTAAAATCATAAGAGCCAATTAGGAAAAAGTATAAATTAAAAACCCAAAGCATCGAATAGCAGTGTGAATTTGCATCCCAAGTATTCTCTCCCTCTTTGCTCAAAGTTAACTAATTCTTGAAGCAAGACAACACCCAGGACTGTCAAGCTACCAAGTTTTAGAAGGTACTTTTGAGGTGCAGGTCTAGGTAGAATTTCCAGAGGTGAGAGCTATTGTGGAACATTTATGAATAGGCAAAAAGCATAGGTTTCAAAGAAGATATAAGATACTTGCATGGAAATGTACCAGATAACAAAGCAATTAAAATATTAATAATTAGGTAACTAAGAACTCTATTAGAATGATGTTACATGGAGATAGGTCAATCACTCTTTCAGAATTGAAAGATGTAAGAGACAATAAACAATCATAGCCACAGAAAGATTTAATCATTTTGTGTACCAGCTGCCTTGAGTAAAGGAAATGTAATTTTTATGTTTATTTTATAAACTTTAGCCATAAATTTTGCCACAAAGAAACTAATAAAATTTTAAATGCTGATATTTTACAGAACATAATCTAATAAAATAAGAAAATAAGTTAAATTTGAACTTAACTACTTAAAATAAGAGACTCCTAAATAACCTATGGAGGCACCTGGAAACTAAATCTAAATTACAAACTTTTTAAATTACAAAGGGAAGAGGGGCTCTTGGGTGGCTCAGTCCTTAAGCGTCTGCCTTTGGCTCAGGGCGTGATCCTGGCATTCTGGGATGGAGCCCCGCATCAGGCTCCTCTGCTAGAAGCCTGCATCTTCCTCTCACTCCCCCTGCTTGTGTTCCCTCTCTCGCTGCCTGTCTCTCTCTCTGTCAAATAAATAAATAAAATTTTTAAAAAATTACAAAGGAAAGAAACAAAAGGACTTCATGCTGTAATTTGTGGGATACAGTTAAAGCTTGTCTTAGAAAAAAGTGTGACTGTAATACACCTTAATTATTAAAGGAAAAGAGTGAAAATGAGCTGCTAAGTACACACGCTAATAAATTAAGGAAAGAAAGACAAAATGAACCAAATGAAGTTGGAAGGAAACATTCTTACAAATCAAATATGAAATTAATTCATTAAAAAATGCAAAAATTAATCACGGGAAACCTCACTTAAAATGGAGTCAGGAGGTTTTCGCTGTAGCTTGTTTGTCCCAGATGGCAATATTCTGCTATTCCCCAAAACAACCACTTTTGCCAGTAAAATAACTGCAGTTTTATTTGTACGGTTAGTATTACTTGGTGATCAGAAGTGTGATACTTAGATAATGCTAAGTAAAATAAGTCAAGCAGAAAAAGACAGTTATCATGTAGTTTCACTCATTTATGGAACATAAGAAATAGGAAGATCGGTAGGAGAAGGAAGGGAAGAATGAAGGGGGGATAAACAGAAGGGGGAGTGAACCATGAAAGACCATGGACTCTGGGAAACAAACTGAGGGCTTCAGAGGGGAGGGGGGTGGGAGACTAGGATAGGCCGGTGATGGGTATTAAGGAGGGCACATATTGCATGGTGCACCGGGTGTTATACGCAGGTAATGAATCGTGGAACATTACATCAAAAACTGGGGGTGTACTGTATGGTGACTAATATAACAAAATAAAAATCATTAAAAAAATAATAATAAAGGAAATACATGGCACAAAAAAAAAAAAAAAGAAGAAGAAGAAGAAGAAGAAGAAGTGTGATCCTTAGAAGACCTCCGACAACTCCAAGGCGGAGAGCAGACAGGTGGCAGCCCCCACAGAGCCTACTGGGCTCCCTGCTTTCTCACTGACCCTGGACTTGGAGGGTAAGTTTTCTCCTGGGTTTCGAGCTCCATGCTTTGTATTTGAGCTTGTCAGGCTTTGTCTGGGATCTGTTTTAAGGTCTTGGTTTTTGTTTTTGTTTTTATCTCAGAGTAGTCGTTTGGCCCAACTCTTTTTCAGAATGGGACTGTTTCTGATGGAACCGTGCTGGCCTTTGGTCCGCTTTCTTCGGAACTGGGCTATTCCTACTGAAAATGTTCTGGCATTTGGTCTGATTTCTTCTGGAACCAGGCTGTTTCTGTTGAAACTGGTATTTAGGAATTTTTGTCTTTTCTCCAGAAAAACCTCTGAGAAATGGGATCTCGGTCACCAAGTGCTTTGACCACCCCTCCTCTCCTGCAACTCAGACTTGGGTTGGTTTTATGTTTAAAAATTATGGTCCCTCCTCATGTGAATTTCTCACTAAGTGGACTGACTTAGCCTAAAGTAATTTAGAACTTCAGTGGCCATTATGGGGAACTTTAGATCTCCCCAAACTTATTCTACTCAAAGTTAAAGTAGAAAGCTGTGGTTGGGGGAAGCAGGGGTGGGGGCAGGGTGGGGGCAACTGAATGGGATGCCAATTTTTAAATAGTACCTTGAAACTTACAGGTGTTTTCGGGATTCTGTTTGTGTCTTTGCAAAATACTATTTCTGTATTAACTGAGGCAAACCATTGCAATAAGTCAAAATGATTCCTGAGGCCTCTTTTTCCCCCACCATCTTCTCTGTCTGCAGACACATGGCGGCCCTCAGGCTCCACCTCCAGCACAATTTTCCCCTATTCTCTCTGCTGAGAGAATTTCTTCTGAATTTCTGAATTTCTCCCACTCACTCCTCTTCTGAACCTATTGAAACTTGCCTCTTTAAAGTTAAATTTTCTGAAGCTCTAAATAAACCTCAGATTTTTTATGTTCCCTGGACTAAGGCTAAATTGTAAGTCATAGTTAAGGAGTTTCTTCAAGTGACTGAGAGCCCACATAAGTTTGCTAAGAAAATTTAGCATAGTTATTGAAATTTATCATAAATCTAATTTCTCAGGTTTATATCAGTTAGTCTGCATACCTTTTGGTGAGGATCAGGCCAAACATTATATGAAACTACCCGGAAGGGAACATCCTGAAGGGGAATGAGAGAAACAGAGTCCTAACTTTTGGGCAACATGCTAGGAAACTCACTGGAAATCTCTGCTGAGCTATTATAATAGCTTTTCCTAAGCCTATTGATAGAAACAAAATTCAGGCTTACTTTCGCACAGAAGCCTTGTGAACCTGTCTACTCATGACTATTACAATCAACTCCAAATTGTCTTTTAAGAATATTCTGGTCTTCTTTTGGATGTTGACTCTACCTGCTAGCATATAATTCTATTTATTAATGAGCTGAACTAGAATCTTTCTCTCTTAGTCAAAAGAACCAGGATGGAATGGAAAACTGCCCACACCAAATTTAGCTAATATGGCAAACCAGCTTACTTGCATCCTAGATGAGCCACCTAAAAGAAAGGCCGCTAAAATTCTTTTTTCAACTTTGGCAAATGGATTCCCCCAAATAAACCCCCAAACCTTCTAGTTTCTGCTATAATTTCAAAAAGACAGGGCATTGGAAAAAGGATTGTCACAAATTTAAGTGCCCCAGGTAACTTTTAACCAGCCTTTCTAGTATCCTCCTAATTCCTAGTGGTGGGGCTTTAAGGAACTGCTCTCAGCAACTCCACTAGGAACTGAAGATATTTTCCCAATTCTCTCTCTTAATCAGCTTGGAGAAACCACTCCTCAGACTGGGAATGAATCTCTGTCCGTATTGACAGTGGAGCTACACTCTCAGTGCTTCACCCCACTGCTATAAAGCAGCCGTGGCACTAGAGTACTAAAACAGTTCAAATAGTGGGAGTCTAATCAACTTCAACAGGTCCCTGTCTCTGAACTTATTCCCTTTGTCTAGGCCCTTCAAGAAATACTCACCATTTTTCTCCATAGTTCCTCTACCTCATCCATTTATTGGGCTGAGATTTCTTAAAAAGTATCATGCCAGAATTTCTCCCCAAAGGGGAAAATAATTCTATATTTGAAAGTAGTAATCAAAATAGCCAACCATGGGAATTAAATGACCATTTGACATCTTTCTATTCTCTGTCTCTAATGATACTATAGTTGAATCTGGGAACAATAATCATTTATTCCTATTGAATCAGCTACCATCCTCTTTAAGGGCAAAATCTTCAACTGATGTTGGCAGAATCCACAGTGCACCTCCTATCAATACGCAAATAGATCCCCCAAATCTCTTTCCATAATTAATCAATACCCTATAAATAAAGAATCCCTTCAGGGCATCAAGCCCATAATAGAAGATTACAAGACCCAGGGTCTCAATATTCCCTACACTAGCTCCTCTAATACCCCTATTTTACCTGTGAGAAAACCAAATGACTGAGGATGAAGGTTTGTGCAGGACCTCTGAGCAATAAATAACACTGTTATCCCTAGGCACCCTATCATTCCTAACCCCCACATGCTACTAACATCCATTCCCGCTGAAAGCAAATTTGTCTCTGTAATTGACCTGGGCAGTGCATTTTTAGTATTCCAGTAGAGGAGGATAGCCAATATCTTTTTGCTTTCACTTGGAAAGAACAGAAATACACCTGGACTATAAGCAATGACCTAGGGTTACAGAGAGAGTCCTTCTTACTTTTCACAAACCTTAAAAGCTGATATGGATGATATAAAGTCTTCTATAGGCTCTACCTTACTTTAATACATAGACGATTTGCTTCCCTATGCCCTTTTTCAAACCTCTTCAAGAAAGACAGCAAGTACCTTTTGGCCTTAAAGTCTCCAAAGAAAAATTACAGTTTGCTCAAACTCAGGTTAGATACTTAAGGCATCTGATCTCAAAACAAGGACTACATTTGAATTCAGACAAAACCCCTCATGACTGCTTAATACTGACAGATTTCCTTTTGACTCTCTCTGACAATTTACTAATGCAGATCTTTCATGCTTTATTGATGCTTCTTATTTAAAGGACAAAAATGGTAAATATTGTACCGGGTATGCTATGGGAACTCTTTTGAAGTCATTGAGACATCTCCTTTACCTTTGGTACTTCAGCCCAAAAGGCTGAATTATACACCCAAGGGTAAAACAGCAAACATTCATCCTGGTAGTTGCTATGCCTTTGGGGTAGCTCCTGACATTGGAGTATTAGGGAAACCTAATTACTTCCAAGGAGGATAAAATTCAAAATGGCTCCTATATCCAAAATACATTAGATGCCATTTTCTTGTTGACTTTTCCGGTTATTAAGGTTCCCAGTCTTTCCCCAGAGACCTAATCCACCTGACTGATATTTCCACCAAAAATGCTGCTGTCAAGGAAACCAATAGCCAAACTTCTGTCATGGCCCAAAGGGATCATCTCCCAAATGAGAATTTGCAAAAATTGACAAAAGACATTGAACAATAGGCTCCAGAGAGCGAGAAACAATATTAGCCATCTAGTAACTGTTGCCTCAGTAAAAAGAGAGAACTCGAGTTTGGACCAAATAACAATCCAGCTCTATCAGAAATTCGAAATTTCTACTACTTACCACTGTACACACATCAAACCGTTTTTCTATTACTGAAAAATGATCGTGCTTATGAACCAGTATTGGTGGAGAAATATTAAGAAGGCCACAAAAAGTGCCTGTCTTGCTTGTCCCACTTAATCAGAATATAATCCTGGGAACCACTTGTGAATATTTTAAATTAAATTATAAGTCATTTTAGGTTGGTAAATGGATTGTGTATACCTCTCCCCATATCATGGCTATAAATATGTTTTAGTCATTGTTTGTGTTTTCTTACTGGACCAAAGTTTTCCCTTGTAGACAAACACTTCCTGTAGCTAAAATTCTGTTTGAAAAGATTATTCTTACCTAGGTGTGTGTCTCAAAAAAGATTCTTACCTAGGTGTGTGTATCAAAAAAGAGTATTCTTACCTAGGTATGTGTCTCAAAACATAGTGAGTGTGGAACACACCTTACCAGTCAAGTTCTTCAAGAAATCTGTGCTGTTTGGCCAATTTTTAATATACTTCATCATGCATAACATCCTTAATCCTCAGAGTTAGGTACACTCACTAATGACATTATTAAGACTCCACTAGCAACATTCTCTCATCATTCTCTCATTGTCTCATTTTCGCAATAGTCCTTAATTTCAGATCCACCCCCTTGGGAGCTCATAGACTCTCACCCTTTGAGATATTCACAGGGCATCCAATGCATTTGGCCCCTGCTTCCTTTGGCTTACAGTTGTTAAAAGGAGGTATACTTCCACAGTGCAAAGGCCTCATTGTTTCTATTAGAAATAACCATGCTTTGGTAGAGCAGTCTTTTCACAGTGCACTGCCAGGAGACAATGACCCTAAGCATCACACCTGGCAACCTCAAGATTTCACCTATTGGAATAGACACCTCCAGAAACATTGTCTGCACCCTCAGTGAAAAGGCCCTTATGAGGACCTGCAAACCAACTCCTGTGCCTCCAAACTCCAGGAAATAGACCCTTAGGTTCACGTGGCACATCTAAAGAAAGCACCAAGAGCTGACTGGAGCCACCCACAAGCTGGTGACGTGAGAGTGAAGATTTCCTGGAATTGAAGCAGATGACATCTAACGAGAGACCTTTCCCAAAATGTCCAGAGCAGGCCTGTATACCTTTTTCTCATTTTTGCTGTTTCTCTCTGTTTCTTCAAAAGATAAGGCTCTAGTCTGTATTTCCCAAACCCTTATGAAAGGGGGGGAAACTCTTCTTTTCAAATAACCTCAATTATGATCTTGGGACAAGTTAATTTTTTACTTGCTTTTTCTGAAGGGTTAGAAGGTTCAGAATACACCCAAGTCTTCTTTCATATGAACTATTAACTGACTTTGGAAGCTTATCCAAATTCATGGTCTCTGAATTTGCAATCTTACAGGCTGTATTATCAATAGCACATATGGTTCCAAACAGTTCTTCTGAGATAAGAATACTGTTGTTGTTTTTTTTAAGATTTTATATTTATTTATTTATTTATTTATTTAGAGCAAGAGCAGGGGGAGGGGCAGAGGGCAAGAGAATCTCAAGCCAACTTCGCACAGAGCCTGACTTGGGGCTCAATCTCACGACCCTGAGATCATGACCTGAGCCGAAATCAAGAGTCGGACACTTAACTGACTGAGCCACCTAGGCACCCCAGAGATAGCAATGTCGTTTTAAAAGATTCTTTGAAGTTTTGTTACTTTGTAGCAAGGTTTATCAGCTACTGCTTCATGCTTATACCCGCACTGTATCTTCCCAAATGCACTCCATTAATTCTTTCAGTGTGCTCTTGCTGTATCCACTCATTTGCTTTCATGGTTGCTTTAAGCAGAGACTTCTAGAAACAGAGACCTAAGTTTGCCTTCATAAGGAGATCCTTTCTCCCCTAAGTTGGAATAAGTGCGAATAAATATTTGAGCTGGCTACTTTCAGACCAAACCATCATACAATTTGGAATTGTTATATTACTTCTTCTATTTTGTGTAATGATTTTGTTTCGTACACCTCTCCTTTATTCTGCAGACTTGCCTATGGTTTTGCTGTAGCTTGCTTGTCTCAGATCACAGTTCTCTGTTATTCCCAAATAAACCCATCTTTTGCTGGTAAAATAACTGAGTTTTACTTTGAAGGTTAACAAAAACAAACAAAAATCTTGCCTGGAACAATCTTTTTCTTTTGCTACTAATTTTCTTGCCCCACCCTCCTTTATGAAAACCTTCCATTTTGTACAACTTCTCAGAGCTCCCTTCTACTGGCTAGATGCGATGCTGCCCAATTTGTATACCATTTAATAAAGCCAATTAGATCCTCTAATTAAAAAAAATAAAGAGAAAAGAAATCCAAAGAATATTATAGTAGATGAATAAATACAAAGTTAATTCTTTTAAAATAATACTCAAGTTTGCCTGGGTGGCTCAGTCAGTTAAGCATCTGACTCTTGATTTCGGCTCAGGTCATGATCTCAGGGTTGTGAGATCAATCCCCAAGTTGGGCTCTGCAGTGAGCATACAGCCTGCTTAAGATTCTCTCTCTCCCTCTCCCTCTGCACCCCAACCCCGCTCTCTCTTTCTCTCTCTCTCTAAATAAAAAATGAAACAAAATAATACTCAAAGAGAAAGAGAGAGAAAGAAAGAAATGAAGAAATAGACTCGACTACAGAGAACATACCGATGGTTACCAGAAAGGGAGGGGGGGATAGTGGAAATAGGTGCTGGTGATTAACAAGTGCACTTGTCCTCATGAACACGGGGTGATGTATGAAACTGTTGAATCTTGATATTGCACACCTGAAACAGATATAACACTGTATGTTAACTAACTGGAATTAAAACAAAACTTAAAAAATAATATCCATTGAATACTTCATTATTAAGAAAACAAACAAGTAAACCAAAGGTGATGGATAGCAGAACATACAATTTTGAAGGTGATAAAAAGTTTCAAAACAAATAGAGTGCTCTTAAAATTCATTATGGGGGAGGGAAAATGCCTGAGAAAGCTGAGAAAAATATGAAAAGGAAGAATAAGGATCAAACTTGCTTTAAAGTCAATCAGACAAAACAAAATAAAACAAAGCATTCCGTTATTTATGGGAATTGAATATATTCAAATGTGGTGTTTAAATTTAGAGGGAAATAAAATTTAATAAATGGTGTTGGTACCATTGCCTGAATGAAAAGACAACTGAACCCTTAAGTCACACAATATACAAAAACAGACCTTAGGTGCTTCAGAGATACAAAGTTAAAATTAAATAATCATTATTTTAAACATTTCAACCAATTTAAAACAGCTTAAAAGATTTAAATTTAAAACAATTTAAAAGATTTATAACTCAGGGTAGGGAGGAGGTTTGCAAGGAGCAGGCAAGGCAGGGGTGTGGGGAGGTTCTTTGAAGTTGCTGTTGTAACTGAATTAATGTGTATTTGCTCCTTGGTGAGTCACAGAAACTATGCCAGGTGGGATTGTTGCAGAAAGCAAACTTTATTTGCAGCAAATAAGGAGATCACAGGGAATAAGTTCCAAAGCCATAACTCCCCATGAATGTGTTCCTTTTATTTAGGGCTGGGATGGATATTTAGAACAGGAAGCCTTGTCATCATATATAAAGGCAGGCATAAAGTGGTGCATGCATCTTAAAGAAACGTGGCTATAGATGCATTGTATGTTATGTAAATGAGGCTTGTGTTCCTCCTTGGGTGGGGATTTTAGTATTCTAATGAGGTAAAGGTAACAGGCACTCCATGGATCACTCCGCCATCCTTCTGAGCGGGTGTGAGTTGAGGGTGGAGCGCAAACTTCTCTGGGTTGTCGGAGCCTCCAGGGCTCTTCGTGAGGGTAGTCATGATTGCTTGAGGGGTAGTTTTGTTGGTTTCCATCATGGGATGCTATGCCTATCAGGTCTTTTGCCTGAGTTAAGAGATAAGCTGGAAAGAAGAGCTTAAGGAAAAACGTGGGGGAGGGTCAGTGGGTACAAGCAGATGGGCAGTAAAGGTCAGGTCTTGGGGTCTAACTGGTGATACTGGGAGAAGTGCTATATGCTAGGGCTGTTCTGGACACTCAGTCTTGCAATATCTACTTGACTCAGCAATGAGTTCCTGTCACCTTTGTATAGAAATAAAAGCAGTGAAAGAAAGAAAGAAAGAAAGAAAGAAAGAAAGAAAGAAAGAAAGAAAGAAAGAAAAAGAAGAGAAAAAAGAAAAGAAAGGAAAAGAGAAAAGAAAAGGAAAAGAAAAGGGAAGGAAGGAAGGAAGAAAGGAAGGAAAAGAAAGCAGCTGTAGGAAGGATATATGTTCAAAAATTCTTACTGCAACATGGCTTGCAGTGGCAAAAAAGTAATAATGCTAAAGTACCTAGAAACAACCCAAACACCCATTAAATAACAGCTAAATAGATTTGTTAAATGCCTTAAGTACCATGCACCTATTTTGTTTAAACAAATTCAATTTCTTGATGTGAAGAGATTTCTGTAGTTTAAGAATGAAAAAAAAAAATTGAGAGAGAGCATGTGCACACGTGAGCAGGTGGGGAAGGGGGAGGAGAGAGACTCTGAAGCAGGCTCCACACCCAGCCCAGAGACCAACTCAGGGCTCAAGAATGAAAAATTTTTATTAAAAATGAAATCAGATCAAGGAGAGTATAGAATCTGCTCCCATTTCATAAAAATAAACCTCAAAATCCATACTCACTTATTCTGTGACAGCATTATTAAAAGCATTTCACATTTTCACTCAGTCAAAACTTCACTACAACCCTGTGATATAGGTACTACTATGATCCCAGTTTTACTAAAGTAGAAACTGAGTCAGAGAAGATAGCTTCCTGACAGTCACACAGTAAGAGGTGGTGCCAGGATTCAAACCATGGTATTCGTGATCTAGAATCTGTGCACTTATGCACCATGTGCCCTGTTTCTTATGCATGTTTGTCAATGGCCGGTAAGTTTCGTAAAAGATCTGGAAGTAGACACACCAGGAAGTGAACACAGATTACCTTGCTTGGCAGGGTGGGAATGAGAAGGAAAAGGAAAAGGGGTGGAAGTGGGGGGGAAACAAAATGTACTTGGTATAAATTTAAATAAAATTTATTGAATTTTATATCTCATTACATAATAGCATAAGTATGGTTAAATAGAAGGAACAAAAATCCGCAGTAGCAACTGAAGGAGAACAAATTATACGTCCCCAAAATATGCCTCTTTGGCATATTGATTATTTTAAGCTGGTCATTTTTAAGAAACAGCAGACACAGGTGAAGCTCCGAAAACCCAATAGAAGTTAGAAGAGAAGTTAACAAGGGAAATCTCCATTTGTAAGGGTGTCACCCTCACTGTACCAGGAAGATGGGAATGACTCTAAATCTCTAGAAACTGTTATCAATGGAGACGGCACAGACTTAAATCTCCAGAACAACCTTATTTGTGTTTACTGTGCTTTTCCTGGTAACCTCCTATCACTGACTCCCCATCATGAATATCTTTTGTCCTTAGCTGAAGATGGTATTTAACGTGATGGCTTTGGCCACTTTGGAGAGTTACTTAGTTTTCCTGGTGTTATCAGACTCAAATTTGTCTGTGCATCCAATGCACAGTAAGCCAATGTCTGACACCAGTTTTGAAGCAAAGAAAGCTTTATGATCAGAAGGACAGCTCAACAAGAAGGCAGGGCTCATTCTCAAAGCTGCCTTGTCCTGTTGAGCCTAGGGACAGCTTATATGTTTGGAAGTGAATACAGGAGTGGAGGGTGAGGGGCTTCTTGAAACCTTGGGAATGGGGGGCTTGAAACAATCTGGAGGTATGCATTCTTCCAGACAATGAGGTGACTTTTGGACCTAGTACATCAGGTATGTCAGATAATTTCAAAACAAATGTTACCATCGGGTTCCTATTAGGTTTCTACAATCAGTGGGTAAACACAGAGTAGGAGTGGAAAAGGCAAATTTAATGATTGATAAGAGGTACGTAAAACGTAACAAAGTAGGCAACCAAAGAAAATGTGGAGCTAAGTTAATAATGCAACTAATACAACTATAATTCTGCTTATGCATCCATAGCAGGTCCAGGAACCAGGTGTCCAGCCTCACGGGGTCTCGCCTATGTATACAGCAGGTATACATGTTAGGAAACTTTTGTCTTTCTCCTATCAATCTCTGTTATATCAATTTAATTGTTAAACTGTCCAAAGAACCTAGAAAGGAAGAAGGGAGAAGTTTTCCACCCCTACAGAACAAATAAAAATGTTGATAAATTTGAGGTCATTTTTCCTCAGAGTTGTTACCTTAATTGTACCCACATTAAAGTTATTTGTATATTTAACTATATATCTATTATATATATATATATATAAATTCTAAGGGTACTAAATGTTTATAAAGAGGAATGCATAAATCAGCATGATTATGTCAACTTAAATAATAAAAAGTAATGATAAATAATAAGTCAACTTATTTTCAACTTATTAAAATGAAATATTTTAAGTGTTCCCATATCATTACTTGGGTGAGTTATCTGATTCTTAGAAAAGGGATGCTCTTTCTCTACTTGGAGAAATGGACAGTCTTGACCTTGAAACCTGTCATCCTGGTCTGGTTTTGCTCTTCATCCAAAAGCTCTACAGTTTTGCTATTTTAGAATTCACCTTGGTTGATTTCATGTTTCCTTGTCAGTGATAACACATACAAAAAAGGGAACCCAAGTCAAAACACAAAACTTTGAAATAAAATGCTGAGACATGGGTTAGCCTCCCTATTGCCCAACATGTGTTTGTAACCTCACTTCAGGATAGCAAAGCAAACGGTTGTGGAGCAGCCCAGGGTCAACTTCCAAACTAACCCACACAGGTATATTAACTTAAAATTCCAGATGTTGCTGGGGCTCTCAGGCTGGTCCCTTGTACTACTTGAATGTCCCCGGAAATGAACAATATGAAGTAAGACATATAAAATGTCTCAGGGCACAAACATTTGCACACAAACACAAATGAAACTTTGCTTCCAATCAACCTGATTCTTAAAGCTGGATAGTAAAGAGTTTCAATCCACATTTAATAGTATTTTTTAAAGATTTTATTTATTTGAGAGAGAGACAACGAGAGAGAAAGAGAGCATGAACAGAGGGTGTGGGGGGGCAGAAGGAGAGGGACAAGCAGACTCACCACTGAGCAGGGAGCCCCCCAACATGGGGCTCCATTCCAGGACCCTGGGATCATGACCCAAGCTGAAGGCAGATGCTTAACCGACTGAGCCACCCAGATGCCCCAACATTTAATAAGTATTAATTGAACACTGTGAACATTTATTAGGGAAAACCTCACTAAAATGGAGTCTGGAGGTTTGGCAGTGGGAGCTCTCATGCCCTACCACTAGTCATCAACTGCTAATCCAGACAGACATTGCACATGGTCATTGCTTTAGCTACTACTTCATTGTCCCAGCAGAAGGAAGAAAGGCTCCCTCTACCCTGCAGTAGTTCAGCCAGTGAGCAACACTGACAACTTAGCCTATGAGGAGCCACTATCCCTCCAACTCCCCGTGTACTCCAGTGGACTCTGTGTTTCTAACAGCCTCTGCAACTTCCTCCTTTCCTCTATAAAAGAGCATTTCTCTCCTTTGCTCTGCTGACTTGCCAATGGTTCTGCCATAGCTTGTTTGTCCTGGACTGTAGTTCTCTGCTATTCCCGAATAAGCCTGTCTTTTGCTGCTAAAATAACTAGCAGTTTTATTTTTTTAAAGTTCAAAGCACCTACTATGTGTTGTAAATACCGTGGTGAACAAGACGGAGAAGTCCCAAGCCTCATGGAGCTTATGTTCCAGTAGGGGAGAAACATAATAAACAAGAAAATTCAATAATTACAGGCAGCTATGTGTTACATAGAAATAAACGGAGTAATAAAACTGAATAGCTGGAGAAGGCAACTTCAGATAGCATGGGTAGAGGAGGCCTTTCTGAGAAGGTGAAATATTTATCAGTGACAATGTCAGAAACAGTGAGAATGAGCAGCCATGTGAATAGGGAAGCTATTTCAGGCAGAGAGGATAGCAGAGTACAAAGGTAAAGAAGAGAGGAGAAATCTAGAGGGTCTGAGGATCAAACAGAAGGTGAGGGTTCCCAGTACAGTGAGCAATTGGAGGAACAAAGAAATAGGGGGCAGTTCATGCAGATCTTTCCTGTAGAATTTTCTTCAAAGATGATAAAAAGGTAACCTATTGGGAAGTAGTCAGCTTTCCAATATTGGGAGTAACTTGGTATGATTTACATTTAAATTAAAAAAAAAAAACACAATGTTGAGGGTAGACTTAGTGTGACACATTGGCTCATCAGAAGGAAGGTATGGGAAAAGGAAGAGTCAAAGATGACAGTTAGCTTGTACATTACATTCAAGAAAAAAGCAGATGAAAGTAGAAGCTAACTATGGTTGTTCAGCAAGAAAGGATGGCATATTCGACCAGAGTTATGGTGGAACGGGAAAAAAAGTGGACACATTCATTACATCTGCTGGCTCTCACTCCGTGTGACCTACAGGATTACTCTTGTCTATCAGTAAAAAATAATCCTTCTTAAAAATTTCATTTCCAAAACTTGTTTTATTTCACAGAAGGAAATAGTGAAGTGAGAATGGGATCATATAGTAGAAACTATCTCCGTACCTTACGGTTCCACAGCTGCCTCAACATATGCACCTTCTGTCCAGTTCACTTGTAGAACCTTTCTTTCTGTTGATTTTATATCTGACTGCATCAATAAGTAGGCCATGCTTCTCTTCTGAAATTGCATTCCAGCAATCTAACGAAAAACCAGAGAGTCTTCGGTTGGTTATCGGACCTATCTATACTCACGAGCCGTGTGACTACAGAAAAGTGACTTATGTTTCCTGAACCCCATTTTCCTTATCTGTAAAGTGGGAGTAATGATATCTGTAAGATTGCTATCAGATTTACATAACATGTGAATGTACTGTGCAAGTTATGATAAGCTATTCAAATAGAAAGCACAATAATTCTTTTTCTAACTTCATCAGCTCATATTCCATCAAATGCAAGGATGTCCTCCTCCAATTTTTATATCTTAACTGAGTAAACCTAGAATATTACCACCCCTCATATACAAAAATGACACTAATGACCCCAGTCAGTAGGGAACATGGCTTAAGCAGTTTTTTCCATTCTTGCAGTTGTGTTTGTGGTCAGAAAACCACACTTTCTGCTCATCTTTATTCGCCTCGTGACCAAGGACACACATTTTTGAATCTCAGGGTGTACAACTATTCTACTGAAGAAATTCTCAGCACATGCTCCGAGAACCCATGGGAACCCATGGGACTTTTTCAGGAGCTCGTAAGTTTCTTCTTTTTTTCAACTACATATCTGTAAAATGCTGGGTGTTCTTTATATTCTTCAACCAAAACAACATATCACAACATATGCAATGTGGAAGCAGATAATACAACACTTTTCCATTAGCCCAGGCATCCGAATTTGCAAAATAGTAAAACAATGTTACTCTTCTATTTTTTCTTGTTTTTGAAAATATAGCTATAATTTTTAGAAGTGTGTTACTTTTACTTTATTGTAATTATTCAACAATAATTAAGTCAATACTTTTTACTTTCAATTTCTAATAGGGTAAATATTGCAGATATAACCCATATACACAAAAGCTCTTTGGAGTCTTCATAATCTTTAAAAATGCAAAGGGGTCCTAAGAACAAAAAGTGTGAGAAACACTATAGTGCCACCAGCCAACCTGGACAGCATTCCTAAGCAACCCTCTTATTTCAGCCAGGGTAAGCTCTAATTAGCTTGTTTTCACGTACAGAAAGCTAACCAATTACTTACTTCTTCTGCCCTCCTTCCTGCATAGGATCTGCCCTTTCTTTCATAAATTTTATAGAGAGGACGAATGAGTGAATATTGGCCAGACTCTGACAAAAACTTTGAGGTACAAAAATAATATAGTCCTGCTATCAAGGATCGTGGATTCTGGTGGAAACAGCAGTCAGTCAGATAATTACAATGAATCATGAACACAGGAACATGGGTTGACACAAGAGGGCATTCTGCCATCTGCCTAGAAGATCAGAAGGACAGAAACAGTACTCAGGACATCACAAGACCTCAACAAATGGTCCAGTGTCCTTTTCATGCTTGTGGATCAACCCCTACTTCCAAACAGAAGTCCCCCACTGTAGGTGCCATGGTACCTCACTGCTCCCGTCCTCTTTAAGAGAGAACCTACATAGGAGTGCAGTTGGCTGACAGCCTCCACCTGTAATGACTTCAGGAACCACCTTGACTTTCCAGTCAAGGCGATGACTAAATGCACCCTGGGTACTAAGGCCTGGCCATTTCTGCCCAAGTCAAGCTCGTCTCTGCTATGCTGCCTGAAACTATCTCAGAGTTGTAATCCTGAGTCTCTTTCTCCTCAACCTTCCTTCCTTCCTTCCTTCCTTCCTTCCTTCCTTCCTTCCTTCCTTCCTTCCTTCCACAGGGGTCAGAACTACGTTGTAATCTGAGGCTGTCCCCTCCTATTCCTCTTCCCTCTCCACTTTCTCTTTTATGGGCATTAGTCCCTAATAAATTCTCTGAGTCTCAGTTTTATTTCCAATAAAATAGATAGTCTCCTCCTCATACAATTGTGTGATAATTAAATGACCTAATATATGTGAATTATCTTGGTACAATATAAATTCCTAAATAAATAAAATTACTATGATTATTATGACTCCCAATGACAGAGGTGTACACAAAACCAAATAAGATGCTACAATGAGATGTCAAGTTCTTTTTTTCTCTATTACTAAGATCTTTTGCTGTTTTATTTATTTATTTTAGATTTTATTTATTTATTTGAGAGAGAGAACGAGCATTGAGGAGGGGCAGAGGGAGAGAGAGGGAGAAGCAGGCTCCCCACTGAGCAGGGAGCCTGATGTGGGGCTCTATTCCAGGACCTGGAGATCATGACCCAAGCGCAAGGTAGATGCTTAACTGAGCCACCCAGGTGCCCCAAATTTTCATTGTTTTAGTATGCATTCCAGAACGGTGGCTTTCAAACTTATGCTCAAGGCAGGGAACTTGGAAATCATGATGCTCTTTGTTCTTTATCATGAGATATAGATACATTTATGTCCATGATATTATTCATTCATTCAACAAATACTTGAGAATTGATTGTGTGCCAGAAATTATTCAGGGTGCTAGGATTACAAGAGAACAAGATTTGGAGCCTATTGCTAATTAAGAGGGATAAGTTTTCTAATAGAAATATACACAATAATAAATGCAGTCAGATCTCCATTGAGATCTGTATTAATTCATTTTGTCTTCTAAAACCAGATGAGGGAGATAGGGAATACAATTATGCATATTTCATAGATGAGAAAATCAAGGCACAAAAAGAAGTAAAATAACTTCAAGTTCTTCATGTTCAAACAGCTGGTGAGAGGCAGAGGCCAGACTTCCCTCTCAAGCAGTGTGACTTGAGTCCTTGCTAATGTTTAAACCAGTGATTCTCAAACAGTAGCTATATCAGGAACTCTGGAAAGGCGATTGTGAAAGCACAGATTCCTGGGACCTACCCAGACATTTTCTTATTCAGTAGGTTATGAGGTAGGCGTCAGGAATTTGTTTTTTTACAAATTCCAAAAAGATGCGGCTGCTGCTGGTCCTATTGGTTCTGGGACCACACTTTGGGAACTACCACTAAGCAATGCTGCTTCTCTTGTTAAAATGATCTGAGCACCAGATTCTAGTTTGCATATAAAATCAATTTTGCTACAGGGGCACCTGGGTGGCTCAGTCAGTTAAGCATCTGTCTTCAGCTCGGGTCATGATCCCTGGGTCCTGGGATCAAGGCCCTCACTGGGCTCCCTGCTCAGCAGGGAGTCTGCTTCTTCCTCTCCCTCTGCCCCTCCCCCTGCTTGTGTGCAGGCACGCGCGCTGTCTCTCTCTCTCAAATAAATAACATTAAAAAAAAGACTATTTAAACTTTCTTCAAGATTAAATATTCTACTTTGATTACACCTATCAAAGAAATTTCCAACAGGACTGTTCAACTATTCAATATTGACAACCTAGTAAAAGTTTTAATGTTTTAACAACAAATAACTTGCTTTCTCAGGGACTTAGAAAGGCAGTGCCCCTCGGCCAGGCATCTCTAAGTGTGTTAGCTTAATTACATGATGTCAACTTTCAATCTTAAGTATAGGGCTATAAAATCTAAAAGGCCCCACCCTTGCCTTTGCAGTTTGTGCCTACATTACAGAGTATAGCCACTTCTGAGCTTTCAAGAGTAACTCCTCCTGCCACATTGAAATTTGGCTTTCAGGCTTAGAAACCAAGGTAAGGTTATATCGGGGAGAAGAAAATTTCCCTCTACCCTTCCAAAGTTCTCCTGGCTGGGCTAAGAATTAAATTGACATGGACCAGATTAACAGGAGGAAATAAAATGTAATTTTGTCTGTACGGAAACCCCACATACATGAGCAGTTCAAAGCCAGAAGGGTAAAATGAGGTATATACGCCAACCTGAGCTAAGGAAGGGATAGGGGCCTGGCGCCTCAAAGGGGAGGGGTACGATTCAAAGGGCAGTAATAAGAGCAGGTGTTTGGTAATTAGATGTTTGCCCTGCTGTACAGATGGGTCAGTCAGAAAAAAATGTTATCTTTGGTAATAAGTCTCATTCTGAGAAAGATCCCCATTTAGATTTTTGTAGGTAGTTGAGGGGCAAAAAAGTTTCTCTTGACACTGTAGTCTTGATTGCCTTCAGCCCAAAACAGTCCACATGCATAAGTGCATATTTTGAGGAGACCTGCTCTGAACCCCTTCACTTATGTATTTATTTTAACACCCGAAGACAATTTCTGAGTGTTTTTAAGTCAGAATCTAGGGAGACAAAGTTTAATCATGTGAATAATGTGCATATTTACTTGTAACCAGTGTGATGAGGGCAAAATACATGGGCCCTACAAGGCAGAGACACAGAAAAATCTATTTTGTTCATCACTTGCCCTTGATGCTGACACAAGGCCTGACACACATAATGGGCTCTGTGTGCAAAAGGAGCCCCAACTTCCACCAACCACCAGAAAAGTCAGAGGAGCCTTCACAGAAAAGGGTGGTATTTAAACTAAGCAAAGAGGCACTTGGAAACAGTGCTACCTAATAATTATTGGCAGTCCGCCTGGCACACTGGAACCCGCTCATAAGACCAGCTTTCTCCCACCAGCTTCCTTCCTCACTCTGGGCAAGTTACTTCCTCTCTCTGAGCCTCCTGCTTTTCATCTGTAAGAGGGGAAGGGGTTGAGCTACATAATCTCTGACAGCTTTTGTCCATGTGTGTGCGTGTCTGTGTTAACTAAATCAAATAAAGTTTGCAGGGGGAAAAGACAACGAATATACAAAAACTGCAAGTTTGCACTACAAATGAATTCTCTTGTGGATAATAAACAACATTAACAGGAAACTAGACAAAACCAAGCAAAAAAAAAAGGTTGTGAAAGTTTTGGAAAACGGAAGGCGGAGCAGTTCTCAAACAGCTAGGGTGACTGCGGGTAGCAAGTAAAATTTTTTCGGGGGCGGGGGACTGAGTTGCTGAGGACAAAGTGGGGATGAAAAGCAAGTAAAAAAAACCTCACTGGTTAGACCTCTCCCTCTCTGGGACTCACTTTCTGTCTGTTCCCCACCTCCACCCCTTGCCTCACCTTCTTCAGTCTCCCCTCCCCCCCCCCACTTTGTCTCCACCACTTTTTGATCTTTGGCCGCCTCCCCGCCCACACACATTCTCTTTCTCTCCAAGTCCCCCCCACCCCGCCCCGTTACTTTTCAAGGAGCAAAGTCACTGTGGCTCTTAAATAGTATTTTGAGACGCCCCATGGTCATAGAACGTGTGCCTCGCTTCTCTCCGGGCTCAAGGTCTCACCACAGCCAGGGCGGGAACAGCAGGTACTCGGAGGCCTCACCTGCGGGGCGGAGCTGCTCCCAGGCGCCCCTCCCCCCGACCCGGCGCCCCAGACCCCGCCCCCGCCCCCGTCGGCTGCGGGTTTCCGGCAGCTCCGGCTATTTTAAGGCACGCGCTGTCCTGTCCGTATCGTCTCGCTCTCGGCTCTCTGCTGTCTGGCTACGCATCTCGTCTTTTCCCCTCCGGAGCCCCGCCAGCATGGGTCCTTGGCCCCGCTCGCTGCTGGCCGCCCTCCTCCTGCTCCTCTCCGGCGTCGGCACCGCGCACTGCGACACACCTGCCAACTGCACCTACCCTGAGCTGCTGGGCACGTGGGTCTTCCAGGTGGGCCCTGTTGGTTCCCAGCGCAACATCAACTGCTCGGTTATGGGTAAGCCGCCGGCGCCCCCGGACTCTCCCCCTACCCGCTTTAGTCCCGGACTCCTTCTTTTGCGTCCCCGAGCTCTTCTTCCCGCAGCGCCCACATAGAGCGCCCCCACCCGGGGCCGGGGCCGGTAGGAAGCCGGGTGGACCTAGAGCCCCTTGGGGTGCCCTTTCCCTCTCCAGGGCCGAGAAGGCAAAGTTCAGTAGCTGAGAACTTTTGACTTCAAGTTTCCTTGATTATTATCGGACCTAAACACTTCCTTCAGGAACTTTTCCCCCTCTTAGTTTTTGTTTTTTGGTCTGTTTAGTTTGGAAGGGAGTTGAGACCGTGCAGTCTTCTGATCTCCCTGTCCAAACTGCACTTTTAAAAATTTTGCCCATGGAAAATGAGCTCAAACGCTGGCGAGTATAGCAAGAAAAGTTGGGTTTTTTTTTCCCCCTTTTGTTAGCATGTGGGAAAGAGCCCTTATGCCCAGCGATTTTGATTCACACGTGTGCTGATGCTGCTAGTTAAAGAAAACGTTAGGTATGGCGCCACACAGTTTCGTGTATTGCAGGAAGATATATAAAAGTTGCCGCCGCCACCCCCCCCCCCGCCGTTTCTTCGTTGTTGCCGTTCTTTTTTTTTTTTTGAAATAACTCTCCAGCGGGTAATAATATTTGGAAATGCCCAGAGAAAAGCACAATGTGTGGCTCTTGGAAGGCTCTCAATAAACACCTAGTGTTAGAACACCGCTGGGATATTCCATGTGCCCTCAGATAACATAGCTGCACTGAGGACAAAGAATTTAGTGACTGGAGAAGGAAAAAAGCAATCTCCAGTCAAAAGAGGCACTTACGTTCTGCCCAAACCCTTACTACCCTGTGGCACGTGTAGAGTGAGTGAATCTCTGCTGCATTTCCTTGTCAGCAGAACGAAGACTGCCAGGTCATTTGTTACTAAAACAGACCTATTCAACTGTCCAACTCCAGATGACTGTGTGGCATGTCCTGATCCTGGGCATTATAAACATCTTCTGTATTGAAAGTGGAATGTGGAGGTCCGAAGGAGAAGATCAGGATTGTGCTCATGCAATCTCCTATTTCAGAGCATTAATGTGAAACCTGGAAAAACTGTCCAAAATGTGAAACCTGCTGATGGATGCAGCAGAACCCTTTCAGGCAGCCTCTGCCTATAAGTCACACCTTTGACTTTAGTAAAGATGCACACAGATCTGCGCCCCCATCTTCTGCAAGTTAAAAGTTTAGTTCCTATCAGCACAAGATCACTTTATAGGATAGAAACCTTGAGTTTGCTGAATACTGTGGAAGGATTTGGATTCTGAGGTTCTGAACTGTAGAGCCATTGAGGAAAAAGATACCCCTTTTCTTCTCTGAAGAGATAATTTCCTTTGTCCTTATAATCTGATAACAGATCCTTTTATATTTTGTATTTCCTTTTTTTTTTTTTTTTTTTTGATTAGCATCTTGTATTCTTTCCATTTCTGTGTATCATTTTAAACATCCCTTATTCCTCCTTTTCCTTAGTGGACAAATTTCTTCAGTGTTTAGATGTTCTGGGAAGGTAAGGGCTGTATGTTTTGGGGTCTCTGCCTGCTGGGCTACTTGACATATCTCTGTCTGTTGAGCCCTCACTTTCCAGGCTTTCCTGAGACCCCTGTGAGAGTGTGCAGAGGGAAGCAACAGGATGGAGACTGGTATCTTCACAAGCCAGACTGGTCCAAATCTGGTAGCATGAAAGGAAAGCCGCTTAAAAATAATGGAAATTATAGAAGAGATTTCTCCTCCCATTTGAAGTCCAAATAATTTTCCTTTGTTGTGCATTTTTTTTTTTAGGACCACCAGAAAAAAAAGTAGTGGTGCATCTTGAGAAGTTGGACACAGCACATGATGATCTTGGCAATACCGGCCATTTCACCATCATTTACAATCAAGGCTTTGAGATTGTGTTGAATGACTACAAGTGGTTTGCCTTTTTTAAGGTTAGTTTTGTTGGAAATGCATTTGTATTTTCAGTGATTTGATATCTGAAGCTTCTTCTAATCAGACCCTCAGAATTTTGATTTTTAGATTGAGAAGATAACGAGAAGTGACATCACCAGGCACCTGGGTGGCTCAGTAGGTTAAGTGTCCGACTCTTGATCTCAGTCCAGTCTCGATCTCAGGGTCCTGAGTTCGAGCCCTGCACTGTGGCTTGAGATCACGGGGCTGGCTGATTTGCTGCTGCTGCCCAGCGTCACAAGAGAGTATGCTACTGCACAGTGCTAGCCCAGGAAAAGCTCAATATTCAAAGTCTGGTTTCTACTGAATGTGTATAGCTTTCAGACCCTCGTAAAGTCCAAGATGGTAAGTTGGGCCATTGTAGTCGGGCACAGTCTGTTAGAATGTGCTAGATACATTAATGCGAATAACTCACTTTCCTAAGCTGAGACAAAGAGATGGAGAACTTGAGTTATTCCTTGGGCTGAAGTAAAAGGTAGCCCTGCCAGTCCAGCTTGTTTTCTTCTTTTACTGGGGAAGAAGTCTTGTCCATTCTTCTATTCTAACACATTGCTTCCAGTTGCAGATATATTCTAGCATAAAATGGTTTAGCACACATTGCAGTCCATCCCAGATATCCTTCTGAACTTGGAACTTCTGTTAGCAGAGTGTTACCTGGTTTAAGTAAATTGAGGACACAAATCTGAGACAAGCTGTTTCTTCTTACTATAAATAGAGTACAAACAAACACAGGCTTTTCCATGGAGTAGGGTTTACAACCTTTGGAACACCTGCTAAGAGTTAGCCAATTGTAGGGATTCTGGTAAGAGGATGCAAAACAAAGCACCAAGAAGAGCGTGACCTCTAAATTTATTGTGATTTCTCTTGTGATTTAATCACTACAATATGCTGTTACATCTAAACCAAGTATTTTTCTTAGAATAGTAACTTTTTTTTTACCCCCGTGAGAATCCCTCTTTAACATGAAAAAAGGAAAGAGAGAACAAGAGGAAAAAGTTATCCCCCTCTTGCCTGGATTGGCTGCTCTGATAATCAGCTGGTGGGACCTGATCTATCCATTCTGGCTGTTGAGGGCCAGCTGTTCATTTTAGTAGTTGGAGCTCATGCTTGACCAGTTATGAAATATTTTACTATCACTTCTAGATACTATGTATTTAAAAAAAATGACAGTATCTGTGTGAATTTTTGAAGTTGTAATACACCGATGGTTAAGTGCAATTCGTTCCAATATAATTCTTGTCTGCATATTGATGAACCTGGGGCTCTGCAGACCTTGGAGGAACTCCGAGGTAGCCCTTCGGAGGTCTTGGCCTTGTGGTTGAGAACCACTTGCCTATGGAATTGATGTACAAGGATATCCTCAAGACGGTTGTTCACTATGTACTCCACCCTCTCTCCCCCTTGTTCTTCTTTGCCTGACACATACTAGGCACTTGGTCAAAAATTTGTTTAAAAAATGAAAATCATTGAAGTAGAATTCAGTTGAGAAATAGGTTGAATAAAAAATTATTTAAGTGTTAGATGGGAGTTGAATATAAGTATAGATGAGTAAAGTTTTACCCATTTGGCTTAGAAAAATTCTCATTCCTCCCTTCTACAGTATGGGAGAAACTGTTGGGCAAACTTCTAAAGTCACCCATTTAATTTCCTGAGCAATAACCAGAAATAGATATGGGCAGTTTCCCTATATTAAATACTTGTCTCTCAGGTTGTCTGCTCTCAGCTTAAAGAAGAATCCAAAATTGGTAGGGACAGATGGAACAGCTAGTGGCTGGAGGAGAAATCCAAATACCTCTATGTGTTTCTCTTTAAATCACAGTGTAAGCAGATTTGGTATTTTTCTGTAGCTTCAGAACATAAGTCACCAGAACATAAGTCATAGGTCAGTAGAGAGCCACTTTATAAAGCCAAATAAGGTTATAAGTGTACTCGACCCCGTGTGGGGAGAATCACTATATATACTGTTGTGGGCTAAAACCCTACCTGATCACAGGCTCCTGGATGGCGTCTTCTGATTAGGAATAAAAATAGGAAGAGTGTTCTTCCATTAACTGATTTCAGTATATTTCTTGAAGTGCCTACTTGACCAGAACCGTTATCAGGGCTGTTTTTGTGCTGAGAAATCAATCACTCTGACTAGACAATAGTTAGGCTTTGTGATAGGACCATAATTTCAATAAACAGAGTAGAATATATATGATACTTGGCTTTAAAACTTCTCTTAACCTAATCAAGTACTAGGTCAACATGTTTTTCAGAGTGATAAAATCTATGTTCTTTTAGCAAATCCAGCTGACAAGATAATGGGGAACTGAATTTGTAAAAATCTAAGAAAAATGATAGAGTGGAATTGACTTTATTTTTTTAAAAAAATATGTATTTTTGCAAGAGAGAGAGCGCACACAAGTGGGGTCGGAGGAGCAGAGGGAGAAGCAGGCTCCCTACTGAGCAGGGAGCCCGATGCAGGACTCCCTCCCAGGACCCTGGGATCTTGACCTGAGCTGAAGGCAGACGCTTAACCAACTGAGCCACCCAGGTGCCCCTGGAATTGTCTTTAGATACTAGGAAAGGCAAGCACGTTTGGTGACCCTGGCTAACACAGCTTGCTGGTGTTTACCAGAAGCATCAGGGCATTTCCTGCAGTGGTTCTGGGGAAACTAAGTTGGGTTCTAACTCCAGAAAAATGAGCAACCTATTGAAATGAGCAAAGCACATGTGGCTTTTTCTACAGACTTAGAAAATAGATTTGAAAATAAAAATTTATTCTTATAAATGAAGACTTAACCAAGGTATAAGCAGTATTTGTTGATTAAAATGTCTCATGTAAACTACAACATCATTCATTCGGCCTACCACTGTCAGAGAACATCTGATGTTTGTGCCATGTATATCTATCATCTTTATTTTTTACACTGTTAGTCTACAAATCAAGTGGATTTCCAGATCTCTCCGTTGACTCATACCAGACCCTACCACTTGTTTCCTTTTGCCCTCTTCAGATTTGCTTTCATTAGATTGCACATTTGCATGTGATTGTCTTTTGCTGTTGATGCTAGAGTTTGCCCAGCAGCTGATCTATGCAGAGTAATCTGTTAGGCTGCTGGTCCACCTTTTCCCCAGACTATCCTACAGCTCAACAGTGCGGACAGCTTCCACATCATTCTCCCTGCATGCCAACTTTAAAGCAATTTTGAGACCACTATTGCTAGGAATTTGCTTTATTAAGTTCTCAGGCCTCACCTGGAAGATGGGCATTTTTCATGATTCAAGGTTTGTAAGTTTTTTTTGTTTTTGTTTTGTTTTGTTTTCACTTGGTTTTACCTGCTTGAGACATTGGGAGTGAAGTGGGGATCATTTTTTGCATATGACTTCAAGCTAGATAAAAGCTTGGAAGGAGATAAATCTTGACACGGAAAGTTTTTGCATGGTTTGAATTTGTCAGGAAGCACTAGGAATATATTCTTAGAAGATAAGTTTTTCTACTCAACTTCCTGCATACATTGAATTATCTGAACGCTTTATGGGGGGTTACAAACTCAAATTTGGGGCCCACCCAGGCAGATACTTAAGCATTTGAAATGACCTTCATGTAATAAAACAATAAGGAGTAATCAGACCTATGACAAAATGGAAACTTTCTTCGAGGCATTCATATTCAATTTTCTTTTAAAATAATGTAGTGGCCAAAATAAATGATAGTACTGTCTGCAGGCTGGTTTCTAAGAGTCATCAAATTTAATTGTTTTACCATTTGGTTCTAATTGGCAAACCCAACAGATCTCCACCCTTTGAGAGTACCTGCAGATTAAAAGCAGCCAACCTCTTAAATGAAAACCAAATGTAATGAAACGAGATGTTTTATTATGGCTGACTTGGTGTTGGGTGGATAAATGATTTTTTTAATGCTTTTATGTATTTTGCTCATCTTTTATGATGAGCATGTATAAAGCTCCTCTGCACACCGTCTACTCTAATTGCACAGAGGAAGGAAATCATATGAAAGAGACTGAGTCCCAAAGAACACCCTCAAGTTGAATAGGCTTTCTAGCCTTTTCTTGCTTCTGATTTCACTTTCTCCAGGGCTATAGAAAGAAGCTGTAGAGCAGGAACTGATTTCATGTTGAAGATCAAGCCACACAAGGGCCGAGGAAGATGTGTAGAAGGGAACCTAGACCCATGGTTGAAAATTTTATCTTATGACCATCAAGCACGCTTTGTTGATTTTTGTTTGGGTCCCACCAGTCTTAGAACTCTAAGCAAAAAACACTTCTGTGGGTGTTTCTAAAGCAGGTTGGTACTGGAAATGAGCCGTATGTTGGGAAAGCCTTACCTACCAGAGGATTTATAGCCCATTTTGTGTCCTAGTGACTTGTAAATTTCCAGCTTGTTGCCTCAGACAGAAATGTCAATCATGTTTCTACAATTAAAGATTTGGGAATCTTGTCACATTTTTTCACTCTGCTTTCTGGATTCATTTTTAAGATCTAACGGTTCAGCTTTCAGAATATTTGTTTTTCAGGTAATTTACTTGTTTTAATATAGATTCAGTATACTGAGATCCAGATTTTGTCTTTTTTTAAATTTTAACAACTTGCGGTTTACTCTTGAGAGTGTTTCAGTTTAGGGAAAGGATCAGAAGTTTAACAGTCCATGCCTAATTTTGTTTCATGGTGATACTTAACATGATGACTTAGTTTCCCATTGTGAACTCTTCATAGGATGTCACTGATTTTATCAGTCATTTGTTCATGCAGCTGGGAACTGTGAGGGTACATGATTTGAGACATCTGAGGAACACACTGGGTGAGCTTCATTGAAATTTTTAACTTCTTAAAAGCCAGCAATGTTTGTTGATTCATCTGGGAGAGGGAGATGGACACTGGAGAGATTAGGGTTTTCGCACACATTTCTTGCTTGAGCCTGCTTATTTGCTACTTCTCACCTGCCTGCACTATTTTATTTTATTTTATCTTTCACTTCATTATCTTCACACACATCGAGTTGGTTCTCCCAAGTCTGATATGCTCCTAACCTAAGCAGACCTGAACCCAAACAGGTCAAAACTCAGTTAAGAAAAGGTCAGCCGGAGGTTGTCGTGCCTCCTGGAGTTGCTCATTTTTTCTCTAAAAGGACTCAAGAGGGAACCACATGAGGCTCTGACATTTTAGGTGTGTCTTCCAGTAGAGAGGGCAGTTCTTCCGGAGAAATTTGCATACCTGCCACTCATCCCTGGGAGACTCCCCCATATTTTTCAAACTGGCTCCTGGCTCAGAACAGACTACTGACTAGGAGGAAGAGGCTCTCTTTCACTCTTTACATTCTCCTCACACTTAGAAAAGATGATTAAATCATTATTCTCACTGAATCCATAAGTTTAGAGGTCTTAACATTTTTATCAGCAAAGGGTGGTTAGGGAGTAAAGTTGATAGGGACTTAACCATTGCTTGCATTTTAACACTGTTATTTCCCTTTTCCCTATCTCCTTTTTGAACTCCTAAATACATAAGGGGAATATGAAAAAGGGAATGGGGGGGGGGAAGTGTTGAAAACTCCATGGCTTTATCCTGTAACAGTGTTTTCCAAATTGTTAATGGCCCAAAAATGGCCCACATCTCTGCTGGGTAGGAATTGCTCATCCGTTCTGTTCACTTCATCTTGTGAAGCTTTGGAGGTGGTTCCAGGCAGCCACTATGAATGGATCAAAGTGGAAATTAGAACTGAAATTAATAAGCTCTTTTTTTTCTGAATTCCTAGTAGTTGAATAAGTATAGGTTGTGTTAAATAGTTTCCTTTATTTCAGAACTTCTCAGAATCTTTAATATAGTGGATGGTAGTTGCTTAGGAAGATAAAAGAGGAAACTTTCCCAAAATAATCACCATTTTTTCCTCACAAAAAATGACGTCTTCTCATTTTTTGTGCAGTTTACAAAATTATGTCTTAAAACTCTCACTCTTCCTTCTAATTAGGAGGACACCTCTATTAGAAGATAACTCCCCCGCCCCGTATTTGCTCTGTAAATGGGATAAATAGCTTTGTACCTGGAAATATGGATCAAGGCAGCATTAAGCCTCTGTGTAGAATTTGAAAGGTATACATGTTAATGTATCTGGGTTGCTAGATTAGCCTGTTTCTTCTAAGTACATTTCAAAATTAGATTTATGCAGTGGTAGTTAATTTCAAATGCATCTGCATGTGCTTCTTGAGCTTGTTGGCTGTGTGCATGATACCTGTTGCTTAAGCATTCGGCTTTTGAGAATGGCAGCTTTTTGTGAATGTCTTAAATAGCATTAAAAATTTACCAGCATTTCAAATACTAGTACTGTTTTTTCTTAATTTTTTAAAAATTAAATTAATATGATTAAATATTCTTAAGAGACAGTATGATCCTTGTTGGCTTGTAACTCTAGTTTTTATTGTCTTTTAGTTGTTAAATAGAGCATCTGTTGAGGGGCTCTTTTAAAACAACAGCCAAACACAGACTTTGGGGCTAAGAGGCAGAGCAGCATGCAGCCATGGACCTGCCTCCCTCTAACAGCTAGCAGAGGCCTCTGGCAGCTACATTCCCTTCTGGAGTCTTTCTGTGCCTGTAAAATGCTGAGGCGTCCTGGTGACCTACCTCCAAGGCAGCTGCCCTCCTGAACATTTCCTTGGAAAGCAGCAACCACCATTTTGAAATGTGAACAACCAGAGACTACAAAGGAAAATGGAAAGAAAAGTCTGGAAGCGTTAGGTGGCTTCACCATTCAGCCTTTGAATGAAAGGAACGATACGCAACTCAAGTTTTTCCCTTTTGAATATTACTCTATTGAAATGATTTTTTCCAAACTGATTAGGATTTAAGTTTTGTGTTTGATTTTGTTCATAGTGCGAATTTTATTCCCAGTTAAATTATCTTCGTGTGTACCTTCTTTCTGTAATTGCCTTGACGAACCCCAGCACCTACTGTAAGGAAAAATGCTTCGGGACATCTTGAGACGCCCAGATATGTTATTGGTGGAAAGATGGCTCTGTGGAGAGCTTGTTTGGGGGAACAGTCTTCTGAGATAAGTCAAACTGATGAAAGGTATCTTTGCAGATCACAGGCCTACATTTTACCTTGGCCAGAAAGATGGGGTGATTAATACTTTTTTTTTTTGGTCTGTTCTTTGATTAGATGCCAGCTTTGTACTAAGAACTTAACATGCTTTACCTTACAAGAATCTTATGAAGTGGATATCACTAGCTTCATTTTATAGAAAGGGAAAATTAGTCTCTTACAGTGCTTAAGCTCACAGCATCTAATTGTAAAATGACAAGGGCTAGTGTTTCAAGCCTACAGACCTCCCTGGGGCTAAAGAGTAAAAGAAAAGCCATTTCACAAAGAAATAATGGTACTTGAAGTAACATTTCAGTAGATTTTTCTGGTGAATCCCAGTTCGTAAATATCATGAATGCTAGTTTAATAGAATGAATTGCATTGCATCGGCTCCTTTTGAAATTTTAGGAGAACTGGCTTAAAGTTTGTTTCCTCACCAAATTAGGCTATTTCCTTTCTTTCCTAAACCAGGGTCCTTTTCAAGAGGAAAACTTACCTTCTTTCAATTGTAGTCCTCCAAATTGGAAGGAGAGCTTTATAAGCTTCAAATTAATTACAAATTAAGTACCCTTGCCAAGTTGACTTCTTTCAATTACACTATTGTTCACACTGATTGCTATCTTTCAGCTCTTTCCTACTAAACAATGTACTAGTTTCCTGCTCAGTTCAGAATTGATTAATATCACCCTTGGTAAACTGAAAATGTGGGGCTACACCTAGTCCCTATTTTCTGGGAGAGTTTTTCTCCTGTATCTTTGCTTCAATGGAGGGATCTCTAGATACCAGATTTTCATTAATTTATTGGTTCAGATAACTTTTTTATGACCTCTGAGAGACTGTTCTGCTATTCTGGGAAGATCATGTCTTCTAAAGGTGAAGTAACTATATACCCAACTACTTATACCTGGATACTTTCTTCCATCCTACCTCTGGACCTGATAATTCATCACTCAGGATCTTGATGCCGCCTCTGTGAAACCCTCCCCAGCTCTTTCCATTAGGGGGAGAAATGCCATTATTTTGGTTCACGTTGTGCTTTGCAGTCACCTCTGCTCAGGTAATACTGTTCTAACTGCTGTAGACATGGAGTGATTTGATAGCACGTTTTCACCTTCTTCCAGATTGAAAATCTGTAGATCTCCCTGTGTGCCTTCAGAACCCAGTTACCCAGGACTTTGTAAGTGTTTGGAAAATTGACCACACTTTTATTGTCTCTTCAAAGACTTTCGGAAGTATTATCAGCTTACAAAGAATTCTATAGGATTCTGGAAGCGCAAAGCAGGAATGATGCTATGTTTATATTTTTGGTTCTGTGTTCTAAAAAAATTACCAGGTTACCTGTCTCTAGAGTTCTGAAAGAGTTGTGTATTTTCAACCTAATTTCCAGGATGTGAATACTGACAAAGCAGCTAGTGTGTATAAAAATGTATTTCATATGGAATTTAAAATCACCGTTCTACTGGAGACTTTTTTCCTATTTCTCTGAGGAACTTTGCACGTAAATGTTTTGATTATGGAGAAGACTTGGTGTGTACAGAATTATAGATATTTGTGTTAGGAGGCACCATGATATAATACTGCTTAGCATTCTTTGTCACGACTGCTGGTTTGTCTTCTCTAGTCTTTATTCCGAGGGCAGGCATGTACTCTTTATTACTAACCATTTTGTTCCCTATGTGTGATACGTGATAAATAGACCTTTAATAAATGTCTGTAGAAGAAAGAAAATTGAATAATATTTGTTGTGTTGTCCTGTTGTTTCATTGATGTGTTTCTGGGAGTATTGTTCCCTTTCTGTACTTAACATCTGTGGTGGACCCTCAGGCCAAATTTGTTGAATGACATGGGAGAAAACAATGGAGATGTTTAGATTTTATTCTGTTTGTTTACATTTTAATTTTTGTGTGAGACTGTAGAGGCCAAGATAGGGCTTAAAGTTCTAACTTTCAGAATTACTCAAAACTAAGTTAGCTGTCAGGGTGAATAGCTTTATGATCGCAGTGGTTCCCCAAAGCCTGGAGAAGCAACAACCAGAACTGGTCTGGAGTGCTGTAGGTTTGGTCCTGCCTTCCCCTATCTTGAGAACAGTGAGAGGCACCAGCCAAAGGTGAGATTAGGTGAACTCTCAGATTTCTCCCAGTCTCACAGTTTAACAGTTGATGAGTGAGGAAGTGAGGAATGAGCCAAGGGACTTTAACTACTTTGTTGAGTGACAAACTGCTGTTTTAACTAGTTCTGGGATATATATTTTTGTTTAAACTGAATGTCTTATAAACACTGGAAACAAATTTATGAGCCTCCATTTCCACATGCAAATCCAGCTGCCAGTTCCTTCAGATTTCCTGGCAGTTTCAGAATTCTTTGAAATTCAACTTTTTTAAACAAATGGTTACATCTAGTTAGAAAACTAGAGCTAATCCTTGAAACTGACAGAGGGAAGTCTGTTTCTTTCTAAGGAAAGATGTGGTACTCTTAGGTAAGTTTGGCAAAGTATCAATTTAGTAAAATGTGCCTTGTTCTCTTGTTTTGCTTTACTCACACTCTAGACCTGACAGCAAGTGAAAGCAGTTAATCTATATTTACATGGATATGTACAAGAAACAGGGCAAACCTCCAGGAAACATTTTTTATTCAGTACTACTGGAATGTAATATATGTATATGGTTTACCATTAAATCATTCAACTTCACACGGGGTGTTCTTTTCGGAAGTGGTGAATGATCTTGATGGATAAGACCCGGTTCTCCAAATTTTTTATTATGTATTCCACAGTGTGTAAAAGTACATTTAAAAAATTATATACATGTCGTACTATACTGATGTTTGCTGTCAAACACATGGCATACTATGAAATGATTAAATATATGATTCACTTGCTGTCACAAATGTGGGTCCTCCAAAACATATTTCATGACGATATCCTTTGAACATAATACAAAGGTATGTTTCATTATCATAAGTCTGTTACCTATAATTTTCATACTGAAAATTTTCAACATTTGGAAGCACAGTTTTCTACTGAAAATCTTTAAAAGATTTCAGTAGTTTTGATCCATTTTGTTAAAAGTATGGAAGTTGTAAAGGTTAGTAACGTTTCGAAGAATTGCTGTTTGGTATTAGGGTTGATGACAATTTAATGGGCAATTTTTTTAATTGAAGTATAGTTGACACACAATGTTAGATTCGTGTCAGGTGTACAATATAGTGATTCGACAACTCTGTGCATTATGCTATGCTCACCACAAGTGTAGCTAGACATATTTTAACTGAAACATTTGTTTTATTGATAAATAAGATGAACAGCTGAATACTGCAGTGATGGAACCATTTCAGAACATCTGATTTCAAAAACTTACTAGGAATAATAGGGCAAATGAAGTTTGCCTTTTGCTTATGTGTGCTTACATTGATTTGCAAATTCTGATTTCTCTGCAAGTATTTTAAACTATTTGTTCCTATTGTGAGAATTAGCTTAGTTAAAGCAGGTAAGTACGTAAAGCAGTTTAGGCAGGAACATGTAAAAGGGAAGATGCCCAGTCCGGACCGTTGCAGGTTACCTGTCTCCAGAGTTCCAAAAGAACTTAAGCATGCTGTGTGGCAGGTGAACGTCAGACCCTGAAACCGAGAGGTGGTGCCAGTGTTGCTTTGGATATTAAATAACGGTGGAAGTGGGTTTTCAGTTTTATTTATATAATTACAAATGTAAATAGAAATTCTGTTTTCCCCCAATATTCCAGTGGATCATCTTGCCTTGTTTTGGAAGCCACTGGTTGACAGGATAGTACCCATACCAACTATTCAGTTGACAGATTGGGTTTAGTGTTTAAATTCTTCCATGGCAAAGATAAAGTCTTAAGACAACTTTGTTTCCCCCATGGTAACAGGTAGTAGTATTTACATTGTTGCTTTTTGAGTATTTTATAACTTTTTAAACTCTTCACACTTCAGTGTCCTCTTTAGCCTTCCTGGGAATCCAGTGAAGTGTAGGTTTTGTTCCCATTATCAGGTGAAGAATTGGGGCTCCTTAGTTGTGGCTTGCTCAAGTTTGCATAAATTATAAATGGCGGAATAGGATTTAAAGGGCAACGTCCTCTTAACTGCTTTTTTCTCACAGTGCATTACATAAAATATTGAAATATTTGTCAAGTGTATCATTAATCAGGGAACCAGTGGAACAAGTTGATTTGAAACCCCTCAGTGTCAAAAAGCAGTTGGGAGAGATCCAGGGTAAATAACTTAAGTTCTAAAATACCCCAGTCTGCTCTTTTTCAGATAGTTAATATTACTGGATAAATGTAATTGGAGAGTTGATAAAATGAGTGGGAACTTGAGGGGGTTTGAGAGTGTTCGTCAATCTAGCAGTAATTTTGAAGAAGCAAATGGATAGCTATGTATGGGATCCTAGTAGTTTCCTAACCCTAAGTGCTGGTGTGTGGAATTTCTTTACATTTTATGAAATTATGTATTTGTTGAAATTGTCATAAATAAATACAATCTTAAGTTATGCCATCTGTGCAAGACTGTATTTAGAAACTGATGTTTACATAAATGAAAATTCTTTAAAAAAATTTTGGCTACATTTCAAGCTGGATAGTGTGACCAAGACTTCAGCTTCTTAATTGGTAATAATGTCAGAAATCTCATAAGTATTTCATAATAGCAGCAAAAAAATGACAGATACCGTGAGAATGTTCCAGTCAAGAAAGTAACGGCCCAGTGTGTGGTCCTCTCAAGGTTGTAAGGTCCTGAGCCCGTGGCTTCTGGTGTGGTAAATTCCTCATTTCTCCCAAGTCCTGCACAGTGATACTAACAACCCTGTCTTACCTTTTGTAAGGTAATTTCAGGATCTGTCTAATATCTTAGAAGCACCACACTTCTGTTACAAACTTCTTATCTTTTCTGAGTTTCTTGTGTTATTGCTAAATGGGTCTTGGTTGTTATTCTTTCTATTCTATTATTCATTCATTTATTCACTTATTCTGTAACTAATTTCTTTCTAATGCCAGTTACCTAGCTCCCAAATAAAAGATCCTGTTCTCGCAGTGCTTGTGTTCGAGGACAGAACAACCTCATAAGCTAATGTGAAAATGAAATGGCTTAGTGTATATAAAAGAATTTATGAGGTGGAGTCTTTTATCATCATCCTGATTTTATGGCTGAGGACACAAAAAGAATAAGTATTAACCTGCTTGGGATCACGTGGCCAGTTACGGGGCAGAGCCGCACGCAGTAGAGGCAGTCCAGCCTGAAGACCATATCCTTGACCTCTATCCCCCGCCCCCAGTCAAAAGCCTTTGGCAAAAAAATGGTAAAAAGACTGAACAAGCCAAGGCAACATAGATACCCGACCCGTGGGGAAGGACGGTTGCCCATTAGGACTGCTAGAAATGTAGGTGGCCCTTAAAGGGCCTGGACAACAATTTGGACCTGACTCATGGGAGTCAGTTAATCTTCTCCAGCTTTTTTTTTTTTTTTTTTTGAAGGAAACAGTGAATGAAACAATGATCTTATCACCTGTGAGCCCATATTTGAATTCTCCCTTCTCCATTTACTTTTGCAAAGCCACTTTTTTTTTTTTTCATGAGAAGAGTAATGCCTGTTATCCCAAGGAATCATCGTGAGGCTCAAATGATACAGACGGAAAACTCTGCAAATTGGGATTTGAACCTTTGCTGCATGGCTTCTAGCCATCTCCTCTCTGTGTTTGGCAATTTACCAGTATGTTTACTTTTCTAGCTCTTTGTGAGAAGACAAAGGGTATGAAGAAGTGGTATGCAGTATGGGGAAGAACCCTTGGGTCTAGGAGCCCTTGGTTATAAATTCTCATTTGACCACCTTCTTTAGGGCTCCTTTTTTTTGTCCCCTGAGACTATATTATCTCTCTGTCTCCTTGAACCCCTAAGACTGATGAGTGACCTGTCAAGTATTTACAAAGCATGAAGTGATAGGTAAATGTGAAGATGCTGTCATGCTGTAATGTCAATGAGGAATCTAGAGTCCTTAAATAGATATGGTAAGCGAATGTAGCGAAACCAGTCATGCATTGGTGAATTTTTTCCCACTTTTGAAATAACAAGGCGGCCTTCCTGTCACAGGGACAGTTCATTTGGTGTTAGACATGATGCTTGTAACTATGACTCAGTTGTGTCAACCAGGTGCGCAAAACCACACTGATGAAAAACATGGGGCCCAGTTCTTCCAACTTGAATGCCCCTAACTCTTTTGGTATGTAGGGAAAGTTATTTTATCTGTGATCTAAATTTCTGCCGAGATGGGGAAGTTTCCTGGGCTTCTCCAGCATGGTTAGCTTCTCGAACCACATGATGTTGTAATGAATTATTTACATCTGTTTCTTTCATTGAATTGTGAGCCTCTTAAGGGCTGGGGCCACCTTAGTACATATGTGTGTGCATGCCTAGGACATGCACAATTCCTGGGAAAAATGTGACCAATAAATACTTGATATAAGTGAAAGGACTTAGCAAAATACAAAATAGGTTGTGTAAATAACAATTTTTTTTTTTTCCCAGAAAGTGCAATCCTAATTCCAAACAGATGAATGTTAGCAGCCTCTAACAACACCTGGACCATCCCTCAGGGGTGACCTCTTCTAGGACTTTGTAGGCTGTGAGTCTCATTCTTAGGAAATAAGGGTATTTTTTAAAAGTGATTAATTTCACAAAATTTATGTAACGGTCTTCATTTTATAAACAAGAAAATTCCACCCAGAGACCTAGTTCACCTTTTGTTTCCATTTCTTAAAAACCATATTTCAGAAAAATTTTATGTATTTGTATTCAACTTAAGCACTGTCTTGTAATTTTTTTTTCTTCTTAACATAGGTTTGGTTTTTTTTATGGTTCTGTAGAGGGATCGATGCACTTTTTCTTATAAGGCCAGATAGTAAATGTTCAGGCTTTGTGGGCCTGTGTTCTCTGAGGCAGCTATGCAGTCCTGCTACTATAGTGTGAAAACAGCCATAGACAGCCTAGACACAAGTGGGCCTGGTTGTGCTCGGTAAAACTATATTCACAGAAGCAGGCAGCCTTCTCTAGCCCTGCTTTGCTCACCTCTCCTACAGAACTGACATTTATCATTTAGAATGCTATACAGTACTATTTGAGTTATTAATTTACAAATTATTTTTATAGATGAACAATTAGGACACTGTTCTTGGTTTTGTTTTTAAGTTTTCTGTTCTCTTGCAATAAGTGTCTTCCATGTTTAGCATTTTTTTTTTCATTTATGTGTATCTGACAGTTTCTATAAGGTCCATTTCAAGAACTCTTCAAAGTCTTGTCAAACCACTTTCTAAAACCTCAGGGGTGGGGAGCCTTGGCTTAGCCCCCCTGGCCTGTCTGTCCAGCATGCAACAGAGAGGGGAACATGATCAAGGGCCTGTGCCAAAGAGAAACAGAATACAACGCTAAGGGGTTTAGGTTACATCACACGAGGTTGCCCATATTACTGTTTTTGATCTATAAAAATAGCAGTATGCAAAGTGTAAGTATCTATGAGTAGTCCATAGTAACTTTTCCTGTGCTGAGAGTTTAGTGGGTGGTGAAGCCCAAGATTCAAATCTAGCTCTTTGGGATTATAAAGCCAGACATTTTTAACTCCATTCCTAAATATGATTTAAATTCAGAGAGAGTCTGATGTAATAAGGTAATTTTACTTTAAGTACAGTTTAGCCCTTACATTTCTCTAAACTCGGGGTTTGCAAACAACAGGCCTGTTTTTGTACACAGAGTTTTACTGGTACACAGCCTAGTTCATGCACATCTATATTCCCTCTACATATTTTATATTGCAGTGGCAGAGTTGAGT
Organism: Ursus americanus; assembly: GCF_024610735.1. NCBI lineage: Eukaryota > Metazoa > Chordata > Mammalia > Carnivora > Ursidae > Ursus > Ursus americanus. The sequence continues at coordinate 21,533,674 of NC_142142.1, read as the reverse complement.
GGTTTTGAAAGAAGCCTTATAGTTTGCAAGCCTTAAAATATTTATTTTCTGGCTTTTAAAAAAGAAGCTTTCCAACCCCTGCACACAGGTAAAGTAATATCCCGTCATATTAATTAGGAGTTTGCAAATGATAGCCTGTGAACCAAAAATAACCTACTGTGTACTTTTGGAAAGTATTGCAACACAGCTGACTGCTGTGCCAGTTTGTTGATGTGTTGTCTGACTGCTTTTGGGCTTTTGTTCCATGAGATTAAGTCAATGCCTGAAATCAGCCCAAGTCCCCCCTCATTGAAATTTAGCATTATTTTTTCCTTTCTTCCTCCCACACTCTTTGCTGTCATTCTGGATTATGTGTCCCTCCTCCATGAGGAGATGTTATGCATGAGGATTTGTAAGCTCTGGAGCCAAAGTATGAGTTCAAATCCCAGATCTATCACTTTGTAGGTGTTTTTCAGTATTAACTTTACAATGAGAAAAAGGGCCATATTTGTGAAATTAAATGGAGAGAATATTTAATAATCAGGTTCCTTTTAGCTCCCTATAATCAGAATGTCCTACTCGATTGTGAGATTGACAGAAGAAAGGATTTTGTTTAGTGGTATGGAAATGTTTCACTCTTTGTTTTGTAGTTTGTTGGAGTCCATCTTCTGTGGGTAGAAAAATATAGTCTGACAGCCTGAGCAGAATTTTGTCTCTGCCACTTCATGGCTCTGTTACCTTAGGAGCTCCGTAGCCTCTCTGAGCTGGTAAAATGGAGTTATCCAAGCCTCCTTCCTCATAGGCTTCCTGGGAGGATTGAAGGAGGGAACTTTTGTAAAAGGCCTGGAATGTGGCAGATGCTCTAAAAATGTTTCTTTCCCTGCTTTTGATTCCCAGAATTGTTTTCTTATGTAAATTTCATTTGGCACTCACTGATGGTAATCATAGAACAGTTTATTTCTCATCCTTTTCTAGGCTAATTCTCAGAATGTAACCTCTCAGGGTGAAGTTTTTATTTTGGTTGGCAGAGGCTGGTTCCCGAGATGAAATGAAAAAGAAGCATCTTGACTATGAATGGAAGCCAGGAAATGGACCTGAAAGATGAATATCGATTCACTTGATGTTTCCTTCCCTGATTTGATTGCAGTATAAAGAAGAGGGTCACACAGTAACCAGTTATTGCAATGAGACGCTGCCCGGATGGGTGCATGACGTGCTGGGCCGGAACTGGGCATGTTTCACTGGAACCAAGGTGGGAACTACCCCTGAGAAAGTGAAGGTGAACACAGCACACTCAGAGAGGCTCCAGGAAAAGTGAGTTGCCACCAGTGGAAGATACATTTAATTTTGTTTTAGAGTATGTAGAAGTATGTGTCTAGGTTAGTTCTTAGAATTTTTATTTTGATTATATAAAATTTATTTGACTTAGAAACAGAAGCCATATTCTATAAAACTTTCACTAGTGTTGAGTAATGGAACTGAGAGAAGAAAGTATTTTTTTCACAGCACTCTGAAAGTAATGGACCAATGATGGCTTTAAAGGAAATTTATATGAGAGACTATAGAATTGCAGTGACTAATAAAAAAATCATTTTATTATTGCCATGTGATAACATGTTATACAACACTCATAGATACATATGTTTATGTTGCAACAAATGTAGGTGATACTAATTGAAATAAATTTTACACAAGGCAGTGAATAACCGAAATAAAAATTCTTAGTATTTGTGGAGTGTAGTTGTTTGCTAGGGCTGCCATAACTAAGGACTCCAGACTGAGTGGCTTAAGCAACAGAAATTTATTTTCTCACAGTTCTAGAGGCTACAAGCTCAAGATATATGTCAGCAGATTTGGTTTCTTGGGAAGCCTCTCTCCCTGGCTTGACATGGCAACCTCCTTCTGGTGTCCTTACATGTCCTTACATGGCCTCCCTCTGTCTGTGTCCTACTCTCTTTTCCTCACAAGCACACCCAGTCATATCAGGGTTGGGACCACCCATATGACCTCATTTTACCGTAATTTCCCTATTAAAGGTCATATCTCCAAATATAGTCCCTTTCAGAGGCACTGGAGATTAGAACTTAAAACCTGTGAATTTTGAAAGGACATAATTCAACTTACAACATGCAGTTAATGTTTTTGTTAAATAAGGTTCAGTTTAAGTAACTGAAACACACAAGAGATTTCAGATTTTATTCACTTGGAAGGAAAAGATAAATGGATATTAATGGTAGCAACTTTTTCTGTTTCATTTAGTGTGCGAAATCCACTGAAAGTACATATGAATAAATCCTCCCAAGCCAGGCCATGCTGGTAATGAATGATTCTGTAGTAGAGGCTGGGGACATGAGTTTAAAGAGGACAAATTGTACTTGTCTGGGAAAGTACTCACCAAGATCTAAACTAATCCATCCCCTCCATTTTGAATTTACCTTTTAAATTGCTTGGCTTGGCTTCATCCTTGAAGAATACATTTCCTATTAAACCGTTCGCTTTTCACCCTACCATTTAGGATGTGCTATGTACTGATGTGCTCTTTTCGATTATTTCAAACGTTGCCTCATTTAACGAAGAAGCTACCAGCTGGAGTGCTCAGAACCTGTGTTATTTCACCTATACAATGAACACTGGGGACTAAATTACCTTCAAGGTCCCTTTTGGCTTTTAATGATCTGTCATCCCATAGTAAAGTACATTATTTTTAATATCCTTGGATCTTAAACACTGACAATAAGTGTTTAAGAACTAGCTTGTTTTTTGTAATGCAATTGGCAGTGTCTGATGTTTGCTAGATGTCAGTGATAAAGCAAAGGAGGTAGGGCTGAGTTACTGCTTTGCGAATACTTCAAAATGAATAGTGACTCATCAGTAGAAAATACTTCAAAATATACATTTGCAATTTAAAATTTTACCCTTGTGTCTAAAGAGACAACTATAACTTGTTTTTGTTGTTGTATGAGTGTTGTCAGAAATATGATACAGGCAGTTTTAAAATCTCTTTAGTAAAGCTACCTCTCTGGTTTCTACTTTGCAACAAGAAGGGAAGAACTTTGATAAAAACATACAAACATTATGAATATAGTTGCACATCTCTGTTATTATCTTCAGTGCTCCCGGGTTTTTTGACTATATCAAAATACTTCCTCAGTGAACATCTAAATAAAAAGAGAGAAAAGTTTACAGTATGCCTAGATGTTACTCAGGTGTATCTTGCTTTGCATAATTGGGAAGTCTTGGATAATAAGTCACACTTAAGTGACAGAATCTTCTTTAGTAGAAATAATATGGTGTATTCTGTAATTCCTAGCACATAGGTTTGATACATGTTTGAATTGTGTGACTAATCAACTCCCCCAATCTTTTTGCTTTGTAAGCATGCTCTTTGTGTTAGATTTATTTATATCTGTATCCAAGCATTTGATAACAGGGAAAACAGTGCTTCTCAAATTTTAATGTTCTTAAGAATCAGCTGGGAATCTTGTTAAAATGTAGATTCTGATTTAGGTGGTTTGGATTGGATTCTTAGCGGGCTTCCAGATGCTGCAGCTAGTACTGGACTCAAGAACCCAATTTGAGTAACAAGGATATAAACCCAGGTCCAATGTAATAATTTCTCTGCATCCTATGGTAGTAATGTTTTCCATGTTACATGTACATGATACACAGTTTCTACCGTCCTCTCCTTTTGTTATTATTACAAAGTTAGGTGCATTGTAGAAATTATGGAGGGTGGGGAAAGGTGGTGATCCTACGTTGTCAGAACCATTTTTGGCATTTAAAAAATGTATTTATAATATAAATATATTTTCACAAAACGTGGTTAATTCTATGTAAACTTCTTTGATATTCTGCCATATTATTTAATATAGTGTGAATACTCTTCCATATCACTTGTTAACATTAAAAATAAAAGTACCAATTATTTCACCAGCAAAAGATGGTTTTATTTGGGAATTGCAAGTGGGACAAGCAAGCTACACCAAAAACTGTAGGCAAACCTGCAGAACAAAGGAGAAGCAGGCTCTTTTATAGAGGAAAGGAGGGAGTTGGGAAGGCTCTTATAAACAAAAAGTTTACTCCAATGGAGTAAACTTGGATTTGGAAGTATAGTGGCTTCTCATTGGCTGGGCTGTTGCCAGGGGAAAGTTGTGACTGTCTCTCATGGGCTGGCCTGTTCCTCTTACTGGGATAGTGAAATAGTATCCACATGCAAAATTCCTAACTTCCTTTTGGATTTCTAATTGATGAAGAGTGATAGGGCATGAGAGCTAGTTCCCCTGCCAACCTCCCTACTCCATTTTAGTGAGGTTTCCTTTAATTAATATTCACACAGTAAATGATGTTCTGTACATTTTTACTGAATAAACTATATAGTAAATGAAGTAACATTATTTAATCGTTTGTCATCTTAAAACATTGATTTAGGTTATTTACAATTTATTGCTGTTATGAAAGTGTTTCATCGAACATCCTATATGTATATCTTAGTTAACTTGAGTTTTTATTTTTATAGGAGACATTCCAATTCCAGGCTGTTGGTATATATGTGCATCTCCTCAGGCAAAAGTGAAGGATGTTTTTTGGGCCCTCCTCATAGATTGTCTCTTCATTTATGAACCAAACCCAAATTTGCTTTGGTGCTAGAAAAACTGACTTTTATTTGGACAAAAGACATCAACAGAAACTACTATAAACAACAGTTTGTTTAAAATATGAGGAGGATGCATTTCGGAAGCCTGATAACTTTAGAGTCAGATTAAGGGGATTATTCAGATCAAAAATTGATTACATTTATTGCTAGAGAGTCTGATGCAGTTACTCATGGTTCCCAAGGATTCTTGAGCTGGGTTAATGTGGTCAAACTCTGAATGCCTCACTACAAAATGACTTGGGTCCAGTGAAGTTTCATGAGGGTTAAGAATATTTCAGGGGTCCTTAATAGTTTGGTTTTTGTTTTCTGAAGTTAGATTATTTTATCTGACCTTTTCAGTTTCTCTAAATTTTGTGTTCTGTACATGTGATGTTTGACTATACCATTGACTGTTACTGAAATTCAGTATTATATGACACCCCCACCTGCACTGAGGTGCACTTAGCTTATTGATTTTTATACTAAAAATGTAAAATAAAGATTATTTTGAAGATTTGAATAAAGTGGTTCAGTTGCATTACAAAAAAAAAAAATTGCCTTCCTGAAAGATTATTCCACTTTCCACTTAGGCCCAGAGTATAAGGGTGCCTCTTTTAATGGAGTCTAATTACATCAATAAAGAGGATAACTGAGGCTATCTTATTTTTGTTGGCAGCCATTCTACTAGGCTCTACAGATATAACCATGAGTTTGTGAAAGCGATCAATACCATTCAGAAGTCTTGGACTGCAACCACATACACAGAATACAAGGCTCTCACCCTGAGAGACATGATGAGGAAAGGCGGTGGCCGGAGAATCCCAAGGTAATAAAGCATATTCCTTTATTGCTAATAAAGGTATTTGTGTTGAATGCCACCCTCCTTTCCAGCCTACTGTCCCTGGTTTGCCCATCATTTTATTGATCATTGCAACTTAAACTTTTTAGGTTATCTTTGTTCCACCCGTCTCCCTCTCCTTTCCATAGATCTTCTGGTGCTCTCCAAGTCCTATTTCTGGATCTTGCTTTCACAGCATCTGCCACTTCCATCATTCCCAGGCCATTTTCTACATGCCGGTGTAGGGTTTTGTCATTTCTGTGCTGCATTATGGATCAGCCTCCCACCGCCTATCTCTCTCTAGTCCTGTCTCTTGGGTCTCTTTCCCTCCCACAGCCCCCATTCTCAGCCATTCTCTAAAATGCCAGTTTCATCTTCCTGTATCCAGCTATGGTTGTGTCACTACCTGTTATCTCATGAATACATTTAACCTGGTAACCAAAGCCATGTGAATTTGACCATGCCTGTATTTAGTACCATGACGCGTTTTCAAACAATATGACACACAATTACCAAAATCTTTGCTTTCAGATTACCTCCATTCATGCCTCTCCCTTTGCTTCAAGTACCCCTCAACTTACCTACAATAACTGTGAGATTTGTCACCTGTAAAAATCTCAAAACCCTCTCTGTTATAAGGTTCAGCAAAAAAAATTGCTTCTTCTTTATCAGTGTACCTCTCCTACCCTCAACCAGAAGTGACACTTCCCATCTTTAGCTTACATGCCCCATAGCATACTTCTTACTTTAGGAAACTGGGTCAAAAATACTTTGAATTTATATAGTCAGGAATTTGGCAGATTTTTAAAAATTTCCTCCAAATGATAGCTGGATCTATCGGAATATATGGCACTTAACATGGGTTAAATGGCCAAGGAAATTCCTATGATGCCATACCTTATTCCAAGAGAAATTCGTATAACTGAAGGGCAGAGAACTAGAAACCAATAGGGAGTCACTGGGACTCAATAAGTTGGTTAGGTAGGTTATTTTCCCCCCTTAGTACATTGAAACATTTTCTAGTTTTCAGAGAATACAGTGATTATTTCCTTAGTATCTATAAAGTTTTGGGTTCAAATTTTATTTGAACAGGCCACTAATTGGTTAACTAACTAAAATGCATTTCTAATTTTTACATTTGCAGACTAATAATCCTAATGCTTTGATATTTTTCAACCACAAGCCTGTATGAAGAATTTTCCTATCCCAACTGATAGCATTCTCTCATTATGCTGCCCCTTTCTCAAAAGAATCTCATACAGTATTGAAGTGTATGCTAAGGAATTTCTAGTCTATGAGATGCTCTGGTTAATGGAAATTAGGAAAAGGGAGCATGTTGTGTCCCTTCTCAGATTTGCTAAAGTGACGGAGTTACACTGTGCATGTGTGAGACAGGAAGTCGAGAACTGTTAAATGAAAATCCAAAGGAGTGTGCGAAGAAGAAGTGTCAGCATTTAAGCCTATGGGTCCTGGAGCTCCCGCCTGAAAGATTTAAGCCTCAGACACGATTGCTTGGCCATGCATCATGGGCCATGCTTCTTATATGTTTGACACTTCTGTCCCTCCACCCAACCACCTTTGTTTTTAGAGCAAGGCTAGCTTTATGAAGGTCTGCTTTTAAGGCTGAGGCTCCATAGAAGTTTAGAGATAGGAGATAGAATTGAGTGAAATGGGAAATACTGAAGCAGACATTGTGGTCTGGCTGCCTGGTTTTTGGTAGTATTTTTGTATATGAATTAGTTCTCTTATAAGAATCCAGTGACATAATAGAATCTCTCAGAGATTTTTAACTTGAGATTTAGGGAGTCATTGAGACTGCCAAAAGTGTAAAAAATGTATTGGGTATGGTTATCTCCCTGAGTTCAGAGGTTTCACCAGATTCTTTTTTTTTTTTTTTTAATATTTTATTTATTTATTTGACAGAGAGAGAGACAGCCAGCGAGAGAGGGAACACAAGCAGGGGGAGTGGGAGAGGAAGAAGCAGGCTCATAGCAGAGGAGCCCGATGTGGGGCTCGATCCCAGAACGCCGGGATCATGCCCTGAGCCAAAGGCAGATGCCCAACGACTGAGCCACCCAGGTGCCCCTCACCAGATTCTTAAAGGATCTAGACCTAAGTGATTAAGAGCCTGTAATGTCTAGTGCATATAATGTATGTTTGCAGTCTTTCCTATCTCACCAATTCCTCTTTCACTGTTCATTTTCACATCATTGAGATTGATTGTCACATTGTTGGTTTTGTCTGTCTGCATTGACAGGTAAACACCATGCCTTATAAGATGGTAGGAAGAAGCAAGTTAACATTTGAGTGCCTCTTTTGTGCCAGATGAGTGCTTAAATAAATGTATCTGCGTCATCTTGAGTCTTCTTAATGACATGGGTGGTGGTGCTGGTAGTTATCATCATAAGAGCTTACTCTATTAAGGATTTGCAGAGACAGGAACTGTTCTAAGCACTTGTTAATCATTACTACATTGAGTTTTTATAATAATCTTTTGAGGTACCTGTGATTATATCCATTTTAAAAATAGGACTCAGTTGGAGTTTTCTGATGTTAAACTCTTTGACAAATGTCACACAGCTAGTAAGTGGTTAAACCACTTGTAGGAGGTCTTTATGACCCTAAGATACCTGCTCTGAAATTACATTTTGCTGCCAAACTTTAATTCTTTCTTTCTCTTTCAAATTACTTAGTGTATTCTTAAGTATATACAAGACAATTAGTTGATACCTATTGATTGATCAAATCTTTTGGCCTCTCAGTGTGAAATCACAGAAACTAAACATTTCCTTCCAAAATTTGTTCATACCCCAGTTCTTACTTATAAATCTTAAAGGAAGTATCTAAGATTTGTTTCTTGGTTTGTTTCTTTCCCTGCCCTATAAATAGTTTTCATGGTGCATAGCTTTTTTATATACCTTGATTATTATCCAAGTTGTATGTTTTACGACATTACAACTTCTTTGTATTTGTGATTGTAATTGCTCTGTTTCATGTCTCTTAATGCTGTCCTTCATATGGTCAAAGGCCACCTCATGTTCATCTCTGTGTCACATACAGCTTCCGGCAATGTCCCTGGCTTAGTTAATATTTTAGTGAAAAATTGACATTTCTGTATGTAATATGCTATCTATATTTATAATTTTCAAGGTTATGATGGCTATTAATATGTGGTTCTTTTTTCTCTCCCTCTATTTCATCTCCCTTCCATTATGTCCTAGCCTTGACTTGCATCCTCTCTAAAAGAAGTATCTGCAGGAGGGAACTACTTGGGAGTAGTTGCAGAGGACATGAAGAAGTCCAGATATAATCTTTACCAGTGACTAAATTGGAACCTGGTATAAAGCACAGGATAACCACTGGAAAGTTAGAACAGTGCAGTCTGGCAATGCCAAGTTGAATGAGAAATTCAAATAGTTACAGTATCAGAAAGATACATATTATCAGTATAATAGTGTCCTAACTAAAGAGTTGATAGAGCATAGAAATGAATTTTCCTTGGGGGCTGGTGAGCAGGGGCTGCTGTGGGAGCAGTCCTTAAATTAGAAGTCAAGGAAAAACTCCTAAAGGGATTTCTTCTAAGCAGTGGGCAACAGGCATTTTAGATAAAAGGAGCAGCAGCACAAAGACATGGAACACTGAAGTCATTTAGCAGACTTGGAAAGCTCCCAAGAAATCTAGTGTGTCTAGAGCTGGAATCCTGTTTGTTTTAAATTGCTAATACAGAGAAGCTTGTAGAACGATTTTCTCATTTCCAGACAATGTGTCTATCCATCGTTCCAGGCAACTTTTCTTTTCCTGTCTTACTTTCCAACCATATTGTATAGGTTGCAGTTCAATAATGATGAAGTATTTTCATCTGTTGTTGATGGAGCTGGTCAGTCTACTTTATACTGAGACCTCTAATTTCTGTGCCCGCTTCCCTTCTTTTCCACCTGCCTCACCATCTCTACCAACCATCTTCTGAGTCAAACCTGTAGTTCCTCTCTTTTCTTTGTATCCTTTGTAGGCCATCTTCAACTTCCCTTGTGTCTACTTTCTTGGTCAAAATCTGTTTAAGAAAATGCAGCTATTTAAACATGCTAAAAAGAACCAGGGTCATTTCATAGAAGAAAGTTACTAGTTCCTAAAAAAGAAAAAGATAATGAAAGCCATTGATACATTGCATAATGGACACTCTGTGTAATGGAAACTCTGATGGGATAAGTGCTCTTTGTGCCTGAATCTAGATTCTAGGCAGCCAAGTAGTTAAAGTTATGGAATTAAAGGTTAGGAAGTCATCTACTCTATATTGAAGTCAGATGTGTATTTCCATCCCAGGCCCAAACCTGCACCATTGACGGCTGACATACATGAGAAGATGTTACGTTTGCCAGCATCGTGGGACTGGAGAAACGTTCATGGTACCAATTTTGTTAGTCCTGTTCGAAACCAAGGTAAAAAAAGTCTGATTTATTCATTCTGAAATGTTTATTGAACATTTACTGTGTGTCAGGCTCTAGATTCTGGGGATACAGAGGTGCAACAGGCATGACCCACTTTACGGCCAATGGCCACCTCTTCCTTTTGTATACATGACAGACTTGGATAATAGATAATATCTCCACTGAGCCCAGCATTCTTGAGCATCCTTCTCAAAATACGTTCTAGCTAGCTAATGAAATTAATCAATAATAGGTAAGACACACTCCTCTGCCCTCCCCAGTAGGAGAGACTCGTGTAGAAATTAAGGATTGCATAGAATTAAGATTGGTCTTCTTTCTACAAGTGGTTTGGTGGAATCCTTCTTTGCTACTTGTCCACCCATTCTCCACCTCCCCCTGCCCCTCATCATTTAGTTTTTAATTACTGTAAGAGCCCAGGAAACTGGATCCTTTAAAAATATTTTTTTCTGGTAAAGTAGATTTTTTGAGCTGTGTAAGGACCTTTTTAATTCACTTTATGTCAGAACATGACATATGATGGTAAATATTAACCATGCTTCCTGAATGTCGCCTTGCACAGCCCAGATTTACCAAGAGTATCACTCTAATTGCATTTTACCCATTATATTTGGAAATCTGATCCACTATGAGTTGATTTAATAACTCTTCCTCTAATAGTACTCGATAGCAAATTATCTTATTATCCTAAATTTTAGCCAACAATGACTTGGAGAATCATTTATACCATACTCAGGTTTATTACTTCTAAGCTCATTTTGAAAATAATTATAGTACGCATGACTGATTTGTTACTATAAAATAGGTGTAGTATTTGCTCTCTGGAAACATTCTGATTAGTGTCTCCTGAGAGGATTATAAATTAATAACACCCAAAGATAAATTGTTGTCCTTCCCTTTTCCTAGAAACTCCGTGATAATGAGCCCCTCTCACTCCTCAGTGTTCACCCCCAGCCCTTCAGTTCCATGCTCACTGAATTCTTGCCAAGCGTTCTGAATGTGCAGAACTTCCCGCAGGTCTTAGAGCAGCCAGCCAGCCATGTTCCTGTCCTACAGACAGAGATCTCATCTCTTTGTCTTTGCTTCTACAAGTTCTTCTGGGACTCTTCAGCTCTAGAAAACATGTGGATCCTGAAAATTCTCCCTGACCTTTCCTCTCCTGGGGAGGGCTTCTTTGGAAAGGAGGGTTAGGAAGTGAGAGAACTTTGAAGGTAATTGAGGAATGAATGGGAAGTGAAATTAAAAGGTTGATGTTAAAAGAGGATTAAAATTTACTCTGTCATCAAACAGATTCCCTATACCTATCTGACAGGATTAAGTAAATAATGCATGTCAAGTGTTGATTATTGAGGGCCTGGCACATGGTTGCTTTTGCTGTATTACAGAGTGTTTGTAGAGAATCTAACATGTGTTAACGTTTTTTTTTTTTTTTTTAATGGCTGAGGATATAAAGACTACTGTGGCATGGTTCTCGGCCTAGGGACTTAAGTTCAGCAAGATTTGCAAGCAAAATATTAAAATACAATAGGGTAACTACTTAAGGTGTTTTTAAAATTCACTGGGAGCTTGGGAGAAGGTCAAAAGAGAAGTTTAGTTCCACTCACTTCCCAAAAGATACAATAGACTGGTGACGAGACAATAATCCAGGGGGCAGAAATTAGACTTTTTAAAGCCAAATTCTTTGACATTGGTTTTCTTATACCTTGGCAAAAGCTATTGTCTCTGATGTTCCATATTGTTTGAGTGCTATAAATATGGTTTTTACAGACAAGGGCAATTTTTAAAGGTTCCTCTTTTGACTTCCTTTTGGTTCTTTACTTTAGGTTGGGGGAAAATTAGTTATTTTCTCTTCTTAAAAACAGGGCTTCTTGGAAATTTCCAATCACTTTAGGAACACCAGCGTTCTAGAAAACCCAGAATTCAGAATTACCCAAGTTAAGGGAATTCACAACTTTTCTGTATTCTGAGAGCAAATCAAGATTAATGAAAAAAAGAAATATTGGGAAGACAAATGAGGTTTTACCTTTACACTTGAAAGCAGCTTTAAGCACCAGGCATGTAGCTAGATTTCTTCCAAGTGTAAGGGGGAGGAGAAGCTAGGAAATTGGAAGACTTGGACTTTCTGGGTTCTTCTCTCCACCGTGCTGTCTTTATTTATTATTGTATCTTCAAGAGAGAGGGACAGTGTCTCTCAGGTCACATTAGTTAGGAAATGCAGTGTTTTCCTACTGTCTAAATTCTAGTTCATTTAAGTCTTGTTCTAAATACCATCTGTACCATTAGAGCTGGAATGCCTCTAGAGACCTTACATTATCTATTCCATGCTGTTCATTTTACACCCAAGATAAAAAGAAATGTCAGGAAGGTCCAGTGACTTGCCCAGGGTCACACTGCTGAGTGACGGGGTGGGGGTGGAGAAGACCTCCGATTCCTTGTTCTTAACTCAGTGTGTTCTCCCCTATGGGAAGCTACAGCCGAATACAGTTAAACCATGTGAAAATCACATTACCTATTTGAGATTGTGGAAATGTATTTACTGCAGACCTCTGTCTAGGTCAGATCCCCTTATTCTTTATCACGTTGTAGTCTTCTTAAGGGATAATAGTCCTTTTAAAATCTACGTTCTGGTCTTGACTGTTTGAAAAGAGGCATTGATTTCCTTGGCAGCTGACACGTTCTTCCAGGAATGTCAGTAGCTTGGGGAAGGTCATCTCCTTACCTAATTCCCGTGATTTCTGTGTTAACAGCACATTCTGAGTTCTTGGATGAACACGTAGCCTAGCCCTCTCATAGTGCTGGATGGTCAGATGAGGAGGGTTCCATGCATAGTAGCAGGAGCAATTATTTTTGTGGTCACCATGGCCCAGGAATGCTGGATGACCAAAATGGGGCCATTTCCAGATTCTTGGGATGTTATTTATTAGAAGACTCATGAAAGGAACAGTGACTTTGTCGGTTTACTGTCACTGATCTAGTTCTTTGACACTCTATTATTTGATGAGGGGTCCCAAGGATAGTGTTACTTGGATGGTTTTTCAAAAACAACATGTGCCAGTTAACTTTGGCCTATTTAGTAACTAGATAATGTAGAAGAAAATTAGAAAATTCTTTAAAGTAGATGCAGACCTATAAACTGAAAACAACACAAGCTGCATTAGGTGACACTTAGCCACTAGCACCTGTCATCTGATAGCTTCGTGACTTTGGACAGGTCATTGCTTCTGTCTGAGTCTCTGTGTATACATTAGCAAGTCCATAGTGTTCTAGATGAATTCAAGATCCTTTTCCAAGCGTTCATCCTGTTCTTCATAGTTTAGGTGATCTCTTGGCAGCAAAAGCAGTCGAAGGATGGATAAATCTGAGGTATTTATAGGGAGAAGTTTCGGGAATATCTGAAATGGGAGAGTTAAAGGGTAGTTGAACTCTAATAGACTCTAGTCCAGGACCCGTGGTGGTGTTGAGCCTCGCCAGAGGGCTCCCAGGAGGTTCTGCCTCCCTTGTAGCTTAGAAACAAGGAAAGGTTGACTGCTTCCAAAGAAATCACTTTTTTTTTCCTGGATGTAAATATGTGTCCTCTTGTTCATAACTTGAATCTTCTTTCTATAAACACACATGGAGTTTCTGCATTGCATCGGGCACGTAGATGAAGAAGGCACATGTCCTATGTAGGCTTAAGGAAATTCATAGTTTAGTTTGAGGAAAATAATATAAGTAATTAAGATAGAGTTTAGGATGTTGGAGGCTGAGCTACAGTGTCCTGGCTTTCATTTGCACTCAGGGAGGAACATGAATTGACATTACCTGGGGAAGGGAAAAACAGTATTCTGATAGTATTCTAATGCATAATATTCTTTGCATAGTATTCTGATAGTATTCTAATGCATAATATTCTTTTGAATACTTTTCTCTCTAAGGAAGGCAGTACTAAATTACTAAATTCAGATTTATTAAAGAGAACAAAGGCAACATACTCTTTATGTAGGATGAATTTTTTTCACATACTGTTGTCTATTCTTATTATATGTGCATAAGGGAATGCTCACCATTCAAATAACTTGGTAAATAATATATTAGTACATTGAGTCGCATCAATTATGTATAACTACATTTAATACCAATGTTTTGGCATTGGTACAAGCATATCTCCATGTAGAATTTATATCAATGGTAGAGGTAAAAGAAGCTCTACGGTAATAGAGATATTAAAATTATGTTCATTTTTTTCTAGAATTGTAACAAGTTGAAATCCCAGTTTTATTACATGCATGCCATATTTTCTTAAATGTATGTATGTATATACCTACACCTGTTGAAGAAACACAGAAAAATAATATTATTCATATAAATTACCTCATAATAAAACATTCTTCCTTCCTTTGAAATAGCAGCTATATTCCTAGTATATGCTTCTTAAGTACATGGATTTTGTCTTCACCAGAGCATCCAGGTATTGAATAAAGCAGTTCTCTTTTCCCTGCTCCTCGATCTCCATGTAGCTAACTTTCCATGTTCTTCTTTGCTCTGGGGGACACTTTTCAGGGAACCAAGGCTATACTGCTCTTCCCCTTATTCCCTTAGAACCTGTCTGTTTTCGATTTCAGTACCTCCATCCTTATAGCTTTACTTCCTCATCGGCCACCTTAAATATCCTATCATCCATCATTAGAATGACTCTCTTACCTTTCTTGGACTTTGTTGTATTTCGTCTCCTTGACCGTGGGTAAATTGAACTTTCTCTAATACGCCCATACCTGAGCCATTCTTAGAATTTGTTAAGTATTTAGAAAATGCTCCTCTTGAGGGGCGCTTGGGTGGCCCAGTCAGTTGAGCATCCAACTCTCGGTTTTAGCTCAGGTCATGACCTCAAGGTCCTGGGATCAAGCCCTGCCTTGGCTCTGCACTCAGCAGGGAGTCTGCTTGGGATTCCCTCTTTCTCCCTCTACCCCTCCCCAACGTGTGCATGCTCACTCTTTCTTTCTCTCTCTCTCAAATAAATAAATAAATATTTTAAAAAGGAAAAAAAAAAGAAAAAGAAAATGCTGCTCTTGACATACCGAAAAGCTCAGCTCATGTGTATCCCTCCATAGTTGTCTCTCAACTGAAAGGCTCCGCGTGCTGTAGACCTATATCACTTCTTCATTATCAAGAACGCTGTCAACTGCTTTGCAGAGACTAGAGGATTTTTTGGGTTTCATTTTGTTTTGTTTTGCCTCCTAATATAGTCTCAAGGAAAGCCCCATGTCATAACATTTGCCTTTTGGTGAAAAAGCTGAGATCTTTATGTTTAACAAGGTTAATAGTATTTGTTGACTGAATCTTATATTGGGCTGATCGTTACGAACAACAACAGCAACACTTAATATAAATATATTACTGATTTTTCTATGTTTCTTTGTAAGTGCTTCAAAGTTCCCTCAGGTTACATGTCTTTCCTTTCAATTCCCAGCATCATGTGGAAGCTGCTACGCGTTTGCTTCTATGGGTATGCTGGAAGCAAGAATCCGTATACTAACCAACAACACACAGACCCCAATCTTGAGTCCTCAGGAGGTGGTCTCTTGCAGCCAGTATGCTCAAGGTGAGTGTTGTATTTCAGGCACCGTTTACCTGGGTATAGTTAGCCACTGTTGGCAAAGGTAAAAGGATGCTGTAATAATGAGCACAGTGTCTGTAGTCAGAGCACCTGGGTGCAAGTTCTGGAGATCAAGCCTTATCACTTATTAATGAGTGGGTCTCATGGAATCCACTGCGCCATTCAGCAAAATGTCAGTAGTTACTATGTATTAAATGAGCACTAGCTC
The DNA here is from genome assembly GCF_024610735.1 of Ursus americanus. Taxonomy (NCBI): domain Eukaryota; kingdom Metazoa; phylum Chordata; class Mammalia; order Carnivora; family Ursidae; genus Ursus; species Ursus americanus. The sequence goes on along the minus strand of NC_142142.1, from coordinate 21,517,981 downwards.
TTTGGAGCCTTTTATGTACATTATCCAATAACACTCAAAACCCTGAGAAGTAGATATCCCTATTTATAGATGGGGGACAGACATGAAGTTGTTCTATAATATTTTGAAGGCCACATAGCTTCTAAACATTAGAGTTTCAGTTCCAACTAAAGTTTCACTCCAAAACCTATTCGTATTAAAACCACACTAACACTGGTTTCTCTGTAGGAGAAAGTGACAATTCTGTACTTTGACTTTCAGAACAGGCCTCGTGTAATGATGTAGAAAGCCCACTGGCAATTGGTTTAGAGCAAAACATTCTCATTTTAAAGTTTTCTGCTCTCAACCCCAGATTTGGCCACTAGAAAGTGAAACTGCTTAGGAATGATTATTTGTCATTGGACATTTTAGTCTTTCTGAAATATTTATTATTAAACACCAACAGTATGACTTCTAGGGACTGAGTATCAAAGACAGTCCTTGCCCCCATGAAGCTTAGACTGAAGTGAGGAAAGTAGAAATTAAGTAATTAAAGGGACATTGAAGAAAAAATACAGGATTATGAATGTGCATAGTACGGCAAGGACTAGAGGAGGGTGATGGGGACGTGATTTAGACCATTTTGCAGAAGGTGGTCAGAGAAGACTTCCTTCAAGAGCACCACGTTGTGGTGTCTGTGTCTGGCTATTAATGGTGACAGTAGCCAATCTTTATTGCTTTTACGTGAAGTAGCTAATTTAATCCTACAAGGAAGGTTCTGTGCCTACCTACAGATAAGTGTACAGAGGGTACAGAGAAGTTAAATTCTTCCCACAGTTTAGGGTTTGAACCTACATGGTCAGGCTTCAGAGCCTCCCCACTTGACCACTGTGCTATAGTTACCTTCCACACCAGGTGCCAGATAACTGTCTGTTCATGAGAAGGGGATGAGAGGACAGGTAGCTAGATGGCTATGGACGAATAAATGAAGTCTCATTTAAGCTAAGAACAATTCCGGAACAACTCCTGAGTGTAACAAAGAATTAATGGAGTAGAAAAGAAAGAAAGAAAAAAAGGAAACGGGACCATTTGTTTTGTGCCCCTTTCTACTACAAGGGTAAGAACTGTCTGTTATTCCTCCTCAGGCTGTGAAGGTGGCTTCCCGTACCTCATCGCAGGAAAATACGCCCAAGATTTTGGGCTGGTGGAAGAGGCCTGCTTCCCCTACATGGGCGCTGATTACCCGTGCAAACCGAAGAAGGACTGCTTCCGTTACTACTCCTCTGACTACCACTACGTGGGAGGTTTCTATGGGGGCTGCAACGAGGCCCTGATGAAGCTCGAGCTGGTCCATCACGGGCCCATGGCTGTTGCTTTTCAAGTCTATGATGACTTCTTCCACTACCGCACGGGGATCTACTACCACACGGGCCTGCGAGACCCTTTCAACCCCTTTGAGCTCACGAATCATGCCGTTTTGCTGGTGGGCTACGGCACAGACGCAGCCTCTGGGATGGATTACTGGATTGTTAAAAACAGCTGGGGCGCTAGTTGGGGTGAGAATGGTTACTTCCGGATCCGCAGAGGAACCGATGAGTGTGCCATTGAGAGCATAGCCGTGGCAGCCACACCAGTTCCTAAATTGTAGGGTACAGTTCCCAGCCTTTCCTGCTGACCACCAGCGGTCATGGAAGGGGATTCGTTTATTCACAGACAGGAGACTTTTATAGCAGCAGTTTCAGGAGATTCCAGATAGATTCCTATGAAGATTTTGCTTTTAAAATTAAAATTGCCTTTGATTGGAATTGACCTCTGGCCTACTTTACAACTCTGCAGTAACAAGATGCAGGATTTTGTTAATCATTTGTAATTCAAATATGTTACATTTTTCAAAGTCTTTGTGAGAACACAGACTTACTTTTAAATTGTAAAAATCACGAGAGGAGGGGTCTGGGTCATTCAGTCAGTTGGACATCTGCCTTTGGTTCAGGTCATGATCTTAGGGCCCTGGGATCTCGCCCCAGGTCAGCTCTGCACTCAGCGGGGAGTCTGCTTCTCCCTCTGCTTCCCCCCCCACCCCCCACCCACCTTCCTGCTCATGAGCACGCTCGCTCTCTCTCTCAAATAAAATCTTTAAAAATCACAATATGGCAATGATTATTACATTTTTAAAAAGTTTTTCTGTAAGTGTTCAGGTGATATAGATTAGAGAATTTATATGTGTGCTTAACAGGTTTCACCATTGACCCCTTCAGTTAGACTCATGGTTATTACTTACTTAAGTACTTTGAAAACAAAAAGAATTTGAGTGTATTTCAATTTAAAAAAACCCAAACAACTATGAACCTTTATGATAAGGGGTATACTCAAATAATGACTAGCTAATCCTAAAATTATCCCCTGGATATTTGATGAGCCAGAGGCCAAAAAGAGAAATGATTTTTGATAAAAATATGGATATTGGTTAAACTTTCTTTTGGTGTATCTTGCATCTGGAAGTATTGGTCAGCCTTCACTGGGTGAGCATTTATAGCTTAATTAGTGGGAAGTTAGTTTAGATTTGGATAGATCTTTGGGATCTCCAAGGGCTATTTCACGGTGATATGAAATCTCTGTGCTAAGTTAAACAGATGGCATCTGTTAGAAATGTTGTGACAATCAGGAAGATTAGGCGGTCAGAGTTCTAAAACATAAGCAAAACCCACAAGCCTCTTGGAGCTGGTAGGCACCATAGAGCTCATGTGATCTCTTCCTCTCTTTGCATGGAAAGAATGACCAACTTTATAAAGGGCACATGACTTGGGTCAGGTCACTCAGGTGGTAAATGACTGGGTCGGGTTAGAACCGAGATTTTCTAAGTCTAGTTCTCCTTGAGTGCCTTGGACACTGAGTCTCAGTGCTTTCCACCAGAAAATCCAAAATGACCGGAGATACTAGATGTATGCTTGGAAATATCACTTTGACATGTTAAGCATCAACGTTTTGGCTGAAACCTCGTGGACTTTATGTATTGCAGTTCACTACAATGACGTCTTTTCTCTCCTTGCAGGAACATGCCCCATGTGTATGGTGTGGCTTCTTGGGTGTCCTGGCCCACTGCCACATACCTTTGACTCACCACATGGTGACTCAGAAGCAGACACGCTGAATGACAGGCAGAGCCAGGGCCCTTGTCATGTGGCAGGCCTCCAAGGAGCTATGAATGCTGTCTTAGTTTTGCTTTATTCCTCACCTTCCTTGTTGCTATTGTGAAAATATAATTAGACTTTGAAATCAAGCATAAATTCATTTTCCACTAGAACTTCTAGAGATATTACTGGTTAACTTAACCGATAAGATCTTATTTAACAGGAAAGCAGGAGCTTATCCTCTGGTTTTCCACCTGCATGGCTGTCTGCTGACCCTGAGGGGAGTAAGTCATGAAAATGCAGGGCACCCATGCTATTGCACAATTTCATGAGAGCCCTGGCCCAGCTCGTAAGGAGAATCATTGCTGGTATCATTCATAAAATACTTTAGGAAATATAGAAAGACTACATAGAGGTGAGAACCTAACTGGCGATGGAAAACAATTCTCACAAGCATGATTAGTTGACAAGCAATGGTTTGAGGAGGCCCTAAATTTCCTGACATTACAAGAGGGATTACCCAGAACGAGAACTCAGGTTCCACTGCACTTCAACCTGCATTTATCTGCTATGGGAGTCTGCTTTTCCTTTTTCTAGATGACAGATCACTACTTCATCCCCAGTGGCAGAACTCATTAAAGATGGCGACTGAATGGAACATCACGGTTCCTCGAGCCATGTGATTAAACTCTTAAGCTGTAGAAAAAACGAGTTTCGTAATCTAAAACTTGTTTACTTTGGTGCTAATAGAACATATAATCAGAGTCTGTTGACAGATTGAGCTCTGCAAAAAATGGAATGGGAACTCTGCCTGAGATCCCTAAAGGCCTATCCAGGAGAACAACAGTGTTGTATGTGTGGAGACACCACCATCCACAAAGGAAAATAAAGTTTTAGCTGGGCAGTCAGGCACAAGCGTGGCATTGACTCGGGTGCCTAGTGCCCGGATCAGCTTTCTGGTTCTGCCTCATATTAGCCATAAAGCCTGAGGCAGTTTCCTTAACCCACGTGTTCTTCAGGTGCCTGAACTGTGAACTGGAGATAACAGGATAGATAACCCTCCCTGTGGAAACTCTCCCTCTGAACCCTTCCTGTCACAATGAAAGACCCAAATGGATTTGCACTTTCCAACGCCATTGTTTGCTTTACTGAAGCTTAAGCCTTTCCCTATCCCAAGTGGGGAAACTGAAGTAGATTCAGACAATGCAGTTTCCCAGCCAGGCAGATTTGCTCACTGACCTCTATTTGACCTCTACCCACTGAAGCCAGGAACTGGATAGACTTGAATAGCAAAGGATACTTGTACCTACTTCATAGAGTTCTCTGAGGATTAGATGTCTTCCTAATATGTAGAGCATGTAAACAGTGCTTAGAACATAGAAAGGAGTATGTAAATATTAGTTATTACTCAAGTCTTCCTTTTCTAAATTCAAATTGTAAAATAATTGTTTGCTATGAGGAGGCAGCTAAGACATGTTCTACTAAAAAGCTCTATGAGAGTAGAGGAGGGGTTTATGAGATTTTTTTCTTTTAAGGAAGAAAAGAATCTACAGAGGAACACTAGCACAAAGAAACAGAAAAACCTTCAAAAACTTGAGAGAGATAATTTTGATTTTTTTGGTAAAGAGCTGTGTTTTTTTGTTTTTTTAAGATTTATTTGAGAAAGCATGAGTGGGAGGCGCAGAGGGAGAGGGTGAGAGTCCCAAGCAGACTCCGTGCTCAGCGGGGCTCCATCTCAAGCCCCTGAGATCATGACCCGAGCTGAAACCAAGAGTCGGACACAACCAACTGAGCCACCCAGGCGCCCTTTGGTATGGAGGTTTTTACATCCTTCACCACATCTGGTTCACCTCTCATTAAAATAAAAATGGGCTTACCGAGGTGAAGTAGCATACCTAGTTAATAAGGCTAAACCTAGATTCCACTGTATCCAGAACTTTCTACTGTTCCTGCTGCCTCCCAATTACAAAAGGAGAAAGAAATCTGTATGTTGTGAGACACATAAACTCACCTTGTTCTGTAAAATCATTTCTAAGTTATTTTCCAGCTTTCAGAAATCCTATTACCTCTCAGGGGCAAGTACTCTAAGCTTCAGTCCATGTGTGGTGGTTCGGAAGGCTTAATTTAACAGTTGTCCTCTAAATACAGCAATATTAATATTTCTTTTTCTTAACTGTAATAAAGATTTATTTTTGGCCTAAAGTTAAGTGGAAACTTCCTGAACATGACTGGAAAGCTTTAAATATATCAAAGTCTTCTGCTCTGACAGAAATTGGGTGGACTTGAAATTGAATATTGGTAGTGGGTCAGTTAGCCACTGGGCCTTCGTTTCATCAGCTGTAAAACATTGGCCTCATTGAACCATAGTTGTGACTGAAAGTGTGAAATCACCTGGACTGTAAAATAATTGAAACCTCAGCAGACCTGCTTGTGCTACAGAATGTCTCGTGATGACAGCTGACCAAAATCTCAGGAGAGAAACTAGCCTTTGGATAGAAAATGCAACACGTGCCTTTGTTGGTTTCCTCCCTATTTAGACCTTAGTTCAGTTATTGAACAGAGATTTCTAGCCTTCAGTGTTTGTCTGTTAAAAGGCAATTGTAATATTTAGTTCTCTGGGCTATGTGTGGCAAAGTGTAAAAGAAGCAGTAAGCGTTTGTTTATATATTACCTGCCCTGTAAGGAGTTTAAAGTGCTTTGTAAAGGTAAAGGTGCAGTACAAAATAAGTTTAAAGGAAATGAGTGAACGGAAGTACAAGAAGATAAAGATAGGAAAGTAGGGTATGACCATGAATAAAGTCTGTACAGAGTCTAACACATTGCCTGATACATGAAGCTCACGCTTCAACAGTGGTTCTGAACCAGAGGTGATTTCTCCCTTGGGGGGACATTTGACAATGTTAGCAGACACTAGGGTTGTCATGCTGGGAGAGGAGTTGCAGTCCACAATGAAGAATGTTCCGGCCCAAAATGTGAGTGGTGCCATGGTGGAGAAAGCCTGCTCTACGACACGCTCACTGCCTGACACATTTTTTCCCAGCACCTAGTGGTAGTACAGACTTTGGAGGAGAGAGAGAACTCCAGGCGGCTAACGTTATCCCAGAAGCTTCCAGAGGGTATATGAAATTTGAGCTGAGCTGTGAAGAATCAGAAGGGGGAGTAAAAGACATGGCAGGGCCAGGCAGTGGGGAAGATTGAAGAAACGGGAGAAGATAGGGCACTTCTTCTCAGTGTCAGGCTGACAGACAGCCCATTTTACAGTAGCCTCCACCCCACAGGAACCCATGGATATGATTTGAAAAAGAGGTTAGACTTATTAAACACATAACCATGTAAGAATGGACCTCATTAGGAGAACAGAAATTGTTGAATCGGTGTTTTGAAAATGGAGGGGAGCAAACAGAAAGAATGATAACTGGAGGCCCAGGTGTATGAGAAAATTCTGCCATAGAAGATGAACACCCCGTCTCAACTCACCGGACTTTTGACCAAGAAAAGAAGTAGATTATAGTATTTGTGCTTAAAAAGAGCATTTCTTTAAAACATTGATCCTTTGCCCTTGCAAGATCAAGGACCATGGACCCTTCTGAGACTGATAAAATAATGAATTCTTTCCCACTGAAAACAGCACACACCTAAATTTTGCATAAAATTTCAGCAGCTCCTTGGAGATGTACAAGCCCCAGCACAGAGAACTATACTTTTGTGTGTATAGGTGTTTTCTCTCCCAGCAAGTAGATATTCCATAGTGCAGATATTATCCACTTTCTTTCAGCTATAGGCTGGGAGGAACTATTTAAAAGGCTTGGCGGGTGGGGCACAGGGGGCCTGTATCAGGTGGATAACTCAGCTTCCAGTCATAAACCCACTGTTGGTCAGATGCTGTTTGGACACTGAACTCTCCATTTGTTCTCTGACCCCATTAGGTTTCAGCCCCTGTCTTGGTTTTTCTGGGGTTGGGACCGAGTCTTACTCCTACTATTGGTGTCTTTAGAGCAGGACTCTGACAGAAAAACCCCGCCTGGCAACTATAGTCCTTCCACCGGTGGAGAGACTCTTCTGTTGCTCCCTGCCTGTTTCAAGAATTCTTCATTTTGTGCAGCCCTGGATGGCCTGTGCCTGTGCTCCTGCCATCCTCAGGAGCAGCACCATTCCTTCCTTTACCCCTTGAACCCACTGCTGCCCCATGCCCCCTGCAGCAGCTCCACCTAGGAGATACCTTGATGGTTCACAAACTGGCCCCTGCATACACAGAGGGCAAGGAGAGACTGAGGAGAGAGGAAGGTCACTCCAGATAGGTAGGTGGCAGGTTTAATAAACAAGAGAACTTGCAAGGCTTCTTTGGGGTGGCCACAAGATGAGTAGATCTCTACACTTGCCTGCCAGCAACTTAAGAGGCCTTACCCGGGTTCAGGCACATATACCATCCAGATGGTCTCAACGACACCTTACTCAAGGCTATGGCATTGGAAGAGCTCCCACTGTGGAAACAGGCTGATCGCGTAATCCAAGAACAGGAGAGGAGGTGAGGAGATTCTAACTGCCCGTGTCCACCTTGAGGGTCAACCAGTGGTCACCTCCTCTCCATTGTCTCTTCCAACTTTAACTGCCAGATGTCCTGATTTTTGCACCCAGTTGTTTTTCTTATTGATGATAATAGCTACCATTTATCAAAGTCTTATTTTGTGCCAGGTGGTGTGGTAAGCCCTTTAACAAAAAGACAAGGGAGAGTAATAGGGACCATTTCCTGAAAAGTCAACACCATCATTTATTGATCCAAACATTTTGATCAATGGAACAGTGGGGCGATTCCCCAACAGAACCGGGGAAGACAGAGGAAAGACGTCTTGAGGGAGGAAGTATAAAGCTGAACTTCTAAAACATAGAGACCTGGCTGCTGCTGCTGCTGCTGCTGCTTCTTCTTCTTCTTCTTCTTCTTCTTCTTCTTCTTCTTCTTCTTCTTCTTCTTTTAGTTTTTGATGTAATGTTCCATGATTCATTATTTGCGTATATCACCCAGTGCTCCATGCAATACATGCCCTCCTTAATACCCATCACGGTCCTATCCCAATCCCCCACCGCCCTCCCCTTTGAAGTCCTCAGTTTGTTTCCCAGAGTCCATAGTCTTTCGCGGTTCATTCCCCCTTCTGATTACCCACCCTTCATTCTTCCCTTTCTTCTCCTACCGATCTCCCTGCTATTGCTTATGTTCCATAAATGAGTGAAACTATATGATAATTATCTTTCTCTGCTTGACTTATTTCACTTAGCATAATCTCCTCCAGTCCCGTCCATGTCGCTGCAAATGTTGTGTAATCATTCTTTCTCATGGCTGAGTAATATTCCATTGCATATATGGACCACATCTTCTTAATCCAGTCACCTGTTAAAGGGCATCTGGGCTCCTTCCACAATTTAGCTATTATGGACAGTGCTGCTATGAACACTGAGGTGCATATGGCCCTTCTCTTCACTATGTCTGTATCTTTGGGGTAAATACCCAGTAGTGCAATTGCTGGGTCATAGGGTAGCTCTATTTTTAACTTTTTAAGGGACCTCCACACTGTTTTCCAAAGTGGCTCTACCAGCTTTCATTCCCACCAACAGTGTAAGAGGGATCCCCAGAGACCCGGATTCTAATCCCAAGTAAATGGATGAGATCTGTGATTTAGGGCAAGTTACTTAAGCGCTCTGATTCCTTATTTGTAAAACAGGATCTTTACCAGGAATTGAATGAGACATTGTATGTAAAGAGCTTATTTACTTCTTCCTTGTCATTTTGTAGGTAACTGTCATACTTGCACCAGCCCTGAGAGATGAGAAGATTCCTTTATCATCTTAAACCAGGATGAATAAAAGAAGGTTGATCTCAGAGACAGGTTAATCAGGAGATGAACAGGGGAAAAGGTATGACATATTTTATTTTAAACATGGTGAACTTCAGCTGACCACTGCAAAAGCAGTAAAAGCTTTTCCTTTCTAAAAGCATCTCACCAGAAACGTGATAGTGACTCTTAGAAAGGATTTGGCAAAAACGTTTAGCTGATTTGCAGCAGTTGCTGTAGGCTCAAACGGAAGATATTTTCTGGTAGCACCCTTGGCACTCTGAGGGAGAGTAGATCATTTTACTTGGAGTACAATGGCAAGGAAGGTATTAAGGACAGCCAAGTTTCTTCAAATATGAAAAATAAGTAAAAAAAAGAAAAGAAAAGAAAAGAAAAGAAAAGAAAAGAAAAGAAAAGAAAAGAAAAGAAAAGAAAAGAAAAGAAAAGAAAGGTGATTCAGGCCCTCTGCTATATTTCCTATACCTCTAGACGTCGGTAGAAAGATATCAACCCAGGGTGGGTTCAGGGTTCACTGAAAGTTTAACATCAATCCTGGCACTCAGTGATCTCTTTCTGTGTATTTGAACTACCCACCTGTTGGGCTTTTGAAATTTGGGATAATGAAAGAAGCAAAAAGAAAGAGCCCCTGCAGTTTTTGCATGAATTTTTATTGAATTCAGCTCAGAGCCCTGAGTAGCAGAGGAGTGCTTGCTTTGGCAAACATCCAGAAAACATATTTTAGGAGGATCCTCTCCGTTTTCATTTTGGACCAACTTTGCACAATTAATCACAGCATTATTTACAGTTATGAAAAGTTGGAAACAACCTAGAGGTCCAACAAATAGGAAATAGATCATTTATAGTATGCAAGCCTGACAATATTATGCAATATTAAAAACAACTCTGTGCTGATATACGATATTAGCAAGTGTTCATAATATATACAAAAATAATGCTTTGTTGTTCTGTAAAATGCAAATGGACATATAAGCACCTTCAAAAGGGCAGGAAGATTATGAATGAATGTTATTTCTTTATCGTTTTTGTTGTAACAGCTTAGTTATAAATACCAGAAAATGTAATCAAAATTTGCATGACCAAGAAGCCCTCACACACTCGTCTCTCTCTTCTCATAAAAAAGCCACAGACTTTTCATCTTACTGCAAATAGCACATTATTCTTTCCTTCTCCTAACAGCTGTGCTTCTTCAAAGAAGTTTCTTTTCCCTTCTCACTTTGTGTTTTCTCCTCAGTCTGTTGAAATCTGCCTTCTGCCCGGTCACTTCTTTGAAATTGTTCACATCAAAGTAAACAGAAAACACCTTGTTGCTAAAAGCAGTTTTCAGTCTTGATCTCAGCATTTGATACTGGGTCACGCTTTCCTTAATCTTGCAATTCGCACCTTTCAGATCTCTCTTTCTTTACAGTTCTTGTTAGGCTCCTGGTCCCCCATCCTTCCCTTAATTTTACTCTTCTTCCAGGGGTGCCTGGGTGGCACAGTCTGTTAAGTGTCTGCCTTTGGCTCAGATCATAATCTCAGGGCCTTAGGATCCAGTCCCTGCTCATTGGGGAGCCTGCCTCTCCCTTTCCCTTTCCCTCTGTTTCTCCCTCTGCTGCTCCCCCTGCTTGTGCTTTCTCCCTTGTGCTTTCTCGTTTGTGAGTGCTCTCTCATAAATAAATAAATAAATAAATAAATAAATAAATAAATAAATAAATAAATCTTTTTTTAAAATGTACTATTCCTCCAGCTTCTATACCAATCTCCTTTTCCCCATCACTACATATTATCTTTTGCTGGTGAGTCTCCAATTTAGTTCCCATCTCCAGAGCTCATGTATTAGTTATCCACTGGGGCAAAACACGTTACCTAGAAGCTTAATGGCTTAAACCAACACACATTTATCGTCTTACGATTGCTGTGGGTCAGAAATCTGGGTTTGATTTCACTGGTTTTTCTGCTTCCTGGCTTCTCACAAAGAAGGGACTCAGGGGGTCAGCTGATGGTCTGCATTCTCATCTGAAGACTCAGCTGGGGAAGGCTCATGCAGTCACTGGAGGCAGTATGCAGTTCCTTGCATAGTTTTGGACTAAAGACTTCAGCTGCTTGCTGGCCATTGGCCAGAGAGCACCCTGAGTGCCTTGCCACATGGGCCTCTCCAACACAGCAGCTGGCTTCATCTAAGTGGGCAAGCTGAGCAATGGAGAGAGCACCCTAGCAAGATAGGAGTCACAGTCTTTATAAACTAATCATGGAAGAGACATATCCTCAATGCTCTCATATTCCGCCAGTCAGAAGCAAATTCCTCAAGGTGAGAGTTTTACGGAAAGCCTGAATACCAGGAGGTGGGACTCTCTGAGGTCAACATAAAAATGTCTGCCATAACTCTAAACCAGATTTCTCACTTCCCACTTGTACATAGATGTACAAATCCCATTAGCAATTTGTAAAATGCACAAATCTGAATATATCATCTTTTCCCCATCCCCAACGTAAGCTCATCCCCACCCTTTAAGGGCACCACTATTCACCACGTTTCCAAAATCAGAAATGATGGGCATTGCCACTGATTCCTTACTCTTCCTCACCCCCAACGTCATGACATCCTACTCATGCTCGCTTCTGAAGACGTATTCCATCTGTCTGTGCTCATGTGTCGGTCTTAAGCTCTCATGAATTGTAACTTGTGTCACTGCTCCAGCCTCCTGTATCCCCTCCTACTCCCAGGCTTACCCTCTTCTGGTCCTCACCATGGCAATGGTGACAGTGTCACACCCCTGCTTAGCCTTCAGCTGGCTTCCCAAAGCTCAGGAATATTTAAAGGTGGACAAGGTTAGGAGTCTGAAAATGTGCTTCAGTAAACCTGTGGTTTTCAGAATACCAGGCTACTGAAGTTTAAACTTTGCAAAATCTTCTTGGCCTATAGGGATACACCAAGTTGAATGACAAATATTGTGAGGGGAATAGCTTTGTATCTGACTAATATCAAAACTTTGTAGTAGGATGTAGTGGTTTATTGTGGTATTGTAAGTATGTAGGATGTAAACTCAAAACAGTTGCGTGTGTTTGTGGTAACTTCTATCAGCTATTCTTTAAAAAATGATCTTCTTGGAGGGCTGAACCCTTGAAAATGTTTCAGTCCTGTCTTATAACTTTCCAGGTATTTTCATTTATTAAAGTTTCACACCCATCCTAAGAAACTCAGACCTATTTATTCTACCATTTCAGCCTTTTAGAGTCCCTGCTGAGGCACAGGATAGCAGTATAAGAGGGGAAGCCATTCCTGAGCAGGTCCGGGACGCGGCAGGGGCTGCACACATCAGTTCAGAGCCCTCATTCCTCGTCAAACCATCTTCAGCTCTAGCAGCTGGGCATTTAGATGTTGTGGTCTGCTTTGAACAAACCTCCTTTTTCTAATGTGGCCGTGAGGTGGGGATGGCTGAGTGATGATGGCATTTTCTATTTAGTTATAACATGATTAGTTGTCACATTTTTCAAATATTTCCCCAACCTCCATGTCCTCCCAGGTGTTGATGCCAGGTCTGGAAAGTTTGTCTGGAGAGCTTGTCTGCGCTGAAGCAGACTTGGAGACCAGACCCCTGTGCTTATTTCAGTCGGTGCTGCCCATGCCTTCAAGACATAAGTCACTGAATTCCCTAAAATACTCCTCGTCCTTAGATTTAGTTTAACTGGATCATTTTCCCAGGCCTGGAAAAGAGTGGATACTTGTTATACCGACAGCCCCATTCAAAAATGAGATATGAAAAATAACATTTTCATGGTGACGTGTGGGAAAGAACTATAAAAACCCTTAAGACATGGTTTGGCAAAGATATTTTCCCAATTCAAAAATGAGTAGTGTTTCTGGCACTTGCTGGAGTACTTTGTAGCTGGCAGCTGAATTATCTTGGTCTCCGCCCAAAACCCTAGCTTCACAAGCTGATCTCCAAATCTCCTGTGTTAAAGAAGGATTTAAAACATTTAGTGATCATTTACATGTCAAAAATAAGACATTATATTAACCTGATTATGAGACACTGTGCCCGTCCAAATGGCCATAACAATAAACACATTAATTAACCTTTTGCATGGCAGTGTAATGTTTATATTATTCTTCCAAACAACTATGGGATAGGACAGGTTTTAACAGCCCATTTGATAGATATAAAAACTGAGATTCAGTAAGACCAAAAGCCTGGCTCAGGGTATTTAGAAGAATCAGTACTTGAACCCACAGCTCTAGACTTCAGCTTGTTTCTTTCCACTTTGCTGCATTATTTTCAACGTTTATTAACTGAAATGCAATGTAGTAGATAGTGAGTTAGTAATTCTTCCTTTAACTGTGCCTGACAGAAAATTACATACCACCCTTAACCAATAATGACTTGGAGAATTATTCATACCTTCCTTAGCATTATTACTTTTACAGTATTTTTGAAGGTAATCATCCTACTCATAACTGATGTGTTATTATAAAACAGGTGTGGGCTCAAATATCTACCAGTATGCCTGTAAGTAAATATGTCTTGGTGTCACAAATATGTGTTGATGCTCACATTCCTTTCTCCTAGAAAATTTATTTTAACCAGGATCTCCTGCCTTTGGCAATTCACTATCCTCTAACCTGTGACCTCATATCATTTAGTACTTTGAGACCTCTAAACGGGTTCTTTGTATTGAGATGAGGACATACCTTGTCCTCTCTGTTAAAAGCCATAGCATTAACTCACTGTCTTTCAATTTGATGATAATTCTGGCTGAGTTCAATCCTGTGTATATTGCTTCCAGTCATCCTTGGTTCTTATTTTGCAGAAGGGAGATTAGAAGTCAGCAAGAAAAGAGGCAAATGCAACTGTGCTATATAAACCTGTGCTTAGGAAGCAATCCAGAACCTCAGAGGTAGGTTGGTGTGTAATAAAGGAAGCATCAATCCAATATATGGACTCCAAGGAAACACGGTGATGTGATCCAGGCAGCATTGACATCTAAGGGGACATCTTCTGTAGTTGATGGAATATGGCTACGGGAGTCTCCTGGACACAAATGGGGGCCGTAACATGGTTCTCAATTTTGGCAAAGGATTCCTAGTTAGTGCCTGGATGCAGTAGGTAGGCATACTGTCAGGACCCAACAAAATAATGGGTAAACATGGTATCTGGACCCAGGATATTGGGCCAGGGCTCTGAGGGTAACTGGGGGGCATAGTCCAGGAGAGTGAGTATTCAAGGTTCTGGGGAGGAAGAAAGGCTGCAGCTTTGGGCCTGGATTTCACCCCACATACATTGGATTTTAACCATACTAAACAGACATCCCTGCTGGTGAAGATAGGGTGAGTGGGGAGAAGAGTTTGTGCAGGGAAATAACATCATCAAATCATTATTTTGCTAACATTTTTATTTGTTGTTAAGGAAAAGTTGAGAGGGAGGGATGACTGGAAACCATGAAATCGTTTAGGAGGCTGTTGGTTTCTTCAAAGCATTGTCTGCCTCACCTTCATCCTTGGTAGACTTCTTTTTCCAGAAATCTTTAACAGTCCCTCTTACCAAATTGTTGAACACTCATTATCTGTTTCCATATCATGCTTCCCTAATGAGATTGTAAACTTCAATAAATTTGATGCACTTAATTTTGCTTGCTTATAGCATTAGGTTAATGATAAAGAATCAGAAAAATGTATGGTGCTTTGCAGTGAAAAAGACAAAGCTTGACAAAGTATGGCATGAACAAGAAATGGAGATAGGTTGTGCTTAAGGATATTGATGTGTCAAAAAGAGATTCCAATAGCAGGGTGTTATCATGTGGACAACTTTTTGAATCACAAGTTATGCCATCTTTCTTACATTTAAGGTTCAAAGGTATATTGTTTTATTTCTTGTCATTCAACTTGTTTGTGTTTTTATATGTTACTTGTAAACAGTACATAGGTGGATTTTTTTTTTTTTTTAATCCTGCTTGGCAATCCTTGAATTTTGCTAGAATCCATTTCTACTTAGTGTAGTTACTGAAACAGCTGGATTTGAGTCTACCATCTTGGTGTTTATCATCTGTTTGTCCCATCTGCTCTGTACGCCCCTGTTTAGTTATCTTCTGTGCACAGCTGTTCTCAAATTCCCTCAAAGAGAAGCTTTGTCCTAATTGGTAAAAGCCTAATTGGGGAACGCTGGCAGGCTCCTTGCAGTTCTCCTGCAGACTAGGCAGCCCTGTGCCTGCCTCTCAGGAGGAGTGATCTCTCGCAGCCCTCCTGTCCTGCCCTTCCTCCCTCCAGCCACGAAGAGCAGGCCCCTCTCGGCTCCCTCTCTTCACCCTCAGGTAGATAGCCATACACCTTGCACTGCAGAACGTATCTCTTTTATTTCCTCTCCTCTGCCCCTGTCTTTCTTGTGAGCACTCCGTGAAGGCCCAAGGAAAGAGTCAGTGAGGGGATGCAGAGATCTCTGGGCCTCAGCATATAAAAATTAATTAAAATTCCATCTAGTTTCTTGTTACCCACATCTATGGCAGCTCCTTCTTCCTCTCGCCGCTCTGCCAAAGGCGGGTCTGCTCTCTCATCAGAGAAGCTCCTCACCTTGTGCATTTCAGTTCCCCAGGCTACCTCATGGCCTGCGTTCTCTAATACATTCAAAAACTTCTGTGGTTTTGTATAGTATCCAGCTTGTTCTGATTTTTAGAGTGGAAACAGCATTGTCCTCTGACTATTTCCTAAGGAAACGTAGGACACAGATGATGCATTTCCCACATTTAGCACAATTGTGGCACCTAATTGCTGCTCAAAAAAATACTTTTTAGTTGAATGATATGAATAGTCCCATCCACTATTTATACATCTTTAAATTATTGTTTAATTTAATCTGTGCTTACATTCAGAGATTGTTTTGGAGAGAAGAAATAACATAAACTCTAAAAAAATCACTCCAGCGTGTCATGTACATAGGTACATCAATGAAGAGTAAAAATAATCCTTCTGTTGTGCTGGATAACAGCAAATCAGGGCAGAGATACTCTGGGACAACCTATTCTAAATACGATTTAAAAATCTAGTAAAGAGCACAAATGCTAATATCTCTGTAATTCCTTTGTGGTGGGTTATAAAACTCTCTGCCTTTTCCAGACAGATCCATAGCGTACCTTACTTGGTCAGACTTTATTTCTGGGTCTTGAGTGAATCTGTGGGGAATCCTTGTTATGTAAACATCATATTGATCTCTGATAACTGCACAGACATTCTGAAGTGTGAAGGATGGGTATTTAGAGATCATCCAGGAGTTATACAATGGAGTAATATTCCATATAATAATACCCTGAAGTACAGTCAGGGGAAGTGACCAGATCACTGCAGAGTATCTAGGTCAACAGCCTCACCTCTGAAAAACAGGTGGATTGCCAAGGAGGGAAAAGACGGACTTCTTTCTTTTTGTAACCAGAACAGCAAGACCTCATATCTTATAAAAGCAAAGATCGACTAAAATATCATGAAATAGACGTGGGTTGTGAGAAATAAAAAAAACTATTTCTTGTTGCCCTGAGTCTATTACTTACTTACAGAGGGAGACCCTGCGCAGACTTTGAGGGAATCTAAAACATAAAAATAAATTATTAAAAAGTACAAGGAACCAAAGAGTATTCTGAATTAAATGAAAAGGAACAATTTTCTATCCATGTTGTCTGAAACTGAATTTATTTAAACACAATATATCGAAGGACAATTAATCACTAAAGTATGTGGGCATCTGTCAGATGTGCATGTGTTTATATACGTGGGGATATACTCACATGTGTGTTTATGTGGGGCTGTGTTTGGGAGAGAGAGAGGAAGAGAAGAGGAATTGAGAAGTGAAGGCCAAGTGCTGAGAGAAATCTGGTTTTCATCAGTTTACAAATAGAAATTGGGACTGTGCCTGGTATGAAGATGAAAAATTTTGAGTCCCTTCGGCTTTCTTCCAGCTGCAGTTGTTGGGGTGTAGGACTTGCAGCACACACACACTTGTTTTCCATCCCTGCACTTCAGGGGTGTTTAAACTCAGGCCTCAGGTATCCCTCTGGAGCTCACTCCCAGCCTGATCCTGGAAATGCTGAATATCTGACTGATCTCTTCATGAATCTGAGGCTGTTTTATCTCAAGGCTTGGCCTGCTGTCAGTAATTCAAAAGTCCTTAGTCCTGCCATTAAGCTAGATTTTGCCTCACAAGAGAAAAGAGGGAGAGCTAATGCTTTCTGAAAAACCAGCATGTAGGGTAACCTTGGTCTGAACCCTTTAAAATCATCAAATGGTTTCAGGGCTGTGATATATTTATCTGGGTTATTTTTGAGTCACATATATTTCCAGTTTCTTGGCACAGAATTATTTTTATGTTTAATTTTACTAGCGATGCTGGGAGCTAACCTTTGTATCCTCAAGTATCCTCAATTTTATCATCTAAGTGATCTTTATAAAAACCAAATCTGTCTCAAGTTGTTCCTAAAATTTCACTGATCACAACTGTCTTGGGGTTCAAATTCGACCTGAGAGTCAGTGTAATGTAGAGGTCAAGAGCACAAACTCTTGAGTCAGACTGACAAGCTTCAGTTCCAGGTTCTCCTACCCACTTGCTCGTATCTCTGTCTCCTTGATTCTTCACCTGGTCAATGAGGGTAATGATAGTACCCAACTCATACAGTTGTGCAGAGTATCAAAGAAGATAATTTACCTAAAGCCATTCAAAAATTGCCTGGCACACAGTGAGTGTTTAACGAATGCTAATTAATATCACTGTTGACACAGAATGCGAAGTCCTCTGTGGTTGGACCTTTACTTGACTTTTAAATTACCGTGGCTCAGGAAATGGGCTAAATCTCTCTGTATACGATTTTGTCCAATATTTACAATAGTCACATTGGATAAGGTATTACCACTGTGTTTAGGCACAGAAAATAGGTATTTTATCATCAGCCACAGCATTATCATAATCAGGTTTGTCTTCGTCGTGTATTATCATTCCAACTTTATAGAGAAAGGAATCCCTTCATATGGACTTGAATAATTTAAACAGAGCACATCAATCTGAAAGGGAGAGAGAGAGAGACAGAGAGACAGACTTGTTAGCAGGAGCGGAGGTAAAGAAACAGATCATTCAGTTTTCTACTCCTGGCTCCAGTATCTTCTTGAGACACAGCAGCACTGACATTTTTCTGACTTTGCCCTTTCTCCTTATACTGAAATCCCTGTTTTGGCTAAGGCTACTTTTTTCCTTGTAAATTAAAAAGCCCTGACTCCTACTGTGTAGGAGAATAAGGAGGATGAAAGTCTCAGGGATGGTGTGATAGATGGCCTTTGTACCAGGCGTTAGGTTTGCTGGGGAAAGGCACAAGACATGAAGAGACCAGCTCCATACGCCAGAGGGCAGTTAAAGGGATAGCCTGTTTTGAACCTCAAGGATCCTAATCATCCTTCCTGTAATTCAGTAAATGTCTCACCACTTTCTGTTTACACATGTGAAAGTTACTACTGAAGGGACTCTACCCATAACGCTGAATATTTATTCAAAGCAGAACTACAGCCTCTACTTCTAGACATGAACTTTTATTTCGGTCTCCCCAGACATGGAGTCCATAATAAATTCACATGTCCAGGAGGTGGGTAGCAGGCTGCCGATGAAATAAATGCTGAGGTGGGCACCCTTGATTGATAAAGGCTCGGAGAGAAACACAATAATGCTGGAACGTGTGGAACGTGCCCAGCATCCCCAAGGCACTGAGGCTGTTCTTGAGGTCGGCAAGGGTGATGGACATTGTCCCAGAAGTGAGCTCTGTCAGTATAGCCAAACTCACATTCATGCCTCTTGCCCCAGTTCCCATCACAAACCTCTGCTCTGCCTGGTCCCATAGAAAGGGTTTTCAAATGTTATGTCAGAAGAGTTAAGGCCTGAACTCCTTATGGAAAGTCCAGATACTAGTCTTGGAACTATTGGTGGCTCAGAACTAAGCTGTACTTTTCTGTTCCTTTTTCTCGTGCCTCCCATTTTCTCTTCTGTTATTCTAGTTTCATATATATCCTAAAACTCCAAATGAACAAAATTGGTTCAATATAATTTTTCAATTCTGAACGTGAAAAATCTTCGACTTAAAAACTCTGTGATACCGAAAAAGATGGAGCTGTTTCATTATACAGAACAATAGGTCAGCAGAATCGGTTAAGAAAACATTTAATGTAAGCTTCTTATTTGTTTAGTGAAAACCACACACTCCCACATGGTTTGCATTTAAAAATGCATAGATTAAAAAGGGTGATACAGTAAGTTCATTCCTGGTTATATTTCTTTCAAGTGTAATATTGTGTATCAATGTTTTTAGGCGTCCCAGGTCTTAAGAAATAAAAATCTTGGAGGTAGTTTTATAAAACAAAACTCTACCTGATAATGAGATTTGGAGGATCCACTGATGTATTTTAAATAAAAATTTCATAAATAGAAAAAAATGGGGTTATAAATGCTAGCATTCAATTATTTAAATATAAGATTAAAGGTAAACATCTGTGGGAGGTATTGCATATTTTAAATAAAAATGATATTGATATATAATGATATGTCAAAAGAATGGGGTAGAAGGAAAGAAGGAATAATATGTAATTTTACTAATTTCTCACCTATCACAGATGGTAGTTAACAGAAATTCTAAAGTTGAAAAAATACTTTAAAAATATGACTTTAACATCTCAACTTTAAAGGCACATGTAATAAATAGAAATATATTTTAGGAGCTAGCTCTTGTGATATACAAAGAAATAAAAAATACAGTTCTTCCCCCGGAGTACTTAATTTTTTTAAATAAACTTTTTACTTTAGAATAGTTTGAGATTTACAGAAAACCAGTGAAGATGGTACATAGAGTTCCCATCTACCTCCCCAGCCAGCTTCCCCATTATTAACATCTTACATAAGTATGGTCCGTTTGCCAACATTGATACATTCTTATTAACTTATGTTCATAGCTTAATTCCTTAATTAAGGTACCTTAATTTTTATCTAATGCCTTTTTCAATTTTAAGGATGCCATCTAGTATATCACATTACATTTAGTGATAGTGTCTCCTTAGGTTCCCTTTGGCCATGACAGTCTCAGACTTTCCTTGATTTTGATGACCTTGACAGTTTTGATGAATACAGGTCAGGTATTCGTAGAATATCCCCCAATTGGGATTTATTTGATGTATTTTTATGGTTAGGCTGGGGTTACAGATTTGGGGGAAGAAGATCCCAGAGGTGAAGTGCCATTTCCATCACATTATATCAAGGGCCCATACTGTCGACATGATTTATCACTGTCAACCTTACTCACCTGGCCGAGGTGATGGCTGTCTGGTTTTTCCACTGTCAAGTTATTCTTATTCCCATTTTTCATACTTTACTCTTTGAGGGATATCACTATACACAGCCCACACTTAAGGAGTCCGGAGTTATGCTTCATTCTTTTAAGGGTAAAGTATCAACATACATTATTTGGAATTCTTCCGCAGAGGAAATTTGTCTCATCTATTTGATTGATTGATTGGTAATTTCTATATGCATTGAATTTCTATAGGCATTGAATTTTTAATAATCTGAAGATATCAAGAATAAAGTCCCTTATTTAAAAAAAAGAAGGAAGGAAAGAGGAAAGGAAGTTTATGAAAGAGAATTCTGGAACTGAAGTTGCAGTCCTTCACACAGGTGACCTGGTCAGATCAATCTCTCCTAGTTCTATTTCATGACCTGTCCTGGAGAGTTGAGAAATCTTTTTATTTGCTGATCTGAGGTTGACAAGAAAGTGTCAACATTCATAATAACTGTTTTTTTCCAATACCACCTCCTAGGGTATTATTTTTGAATGCATATTTAGTGCCAATTAGGGTTCCAGATATAAAAGTTGAAATTTAACCCCCAGCATAGGGCAAGTAACTAAACACAGGTGAGTGGCAAATAAAAAATTATCTCCTCTCTCTCTCTCTGTCTCTCTCTCTGTCTCTCTCTCTCTCTCACACACACACATACCCACAGACACACACAGAGCTAAATTTACGTATCTGGAGGCAATGACATATTTTACAACTAAGGCTAGTCCTTTTTGGCTTTGATTTTTGAGAAGCATCTTGATTTCAGAAACATTAAAATGTGGAGAGGGAGTGCATCATGGAACTAAGACACCGTGCTATTTATCATTTTTAGCAAAACACAAGGCTAAATCATGAACCAAGGACGACCATATAGATAGGAGTCTTCCACTTATGCCACAGAAACATCATTTTATCTAGGTTTCTAAGAGCTAATACTTTCTATTAATTAGCCATTCATTCTCTGTATCTATAATTCATTGATAACTGGAATTTTTCATAGTGAATTAAAAGCAACCTTACAACATGTATCATCAAAAAGTAAAAACCTTACCAGATAGATCATGAAAGAATAATTTACCAATTTGTTAACATATGCTTTTGTGTTTTAATTACTTGAAATTGGCAATTTCATATGAACCACATTTGGAAAAATCCCCTCAAAGTGTAATCAGAGTAATGAAAGCAGGAAAGTCTTGAAATCAAGCAGGTTAAAGCCCTCCCTAAATACACATCCTTCCATTTCTTAAGGTAAAGCAACTGAGACTTTAGGAATAATTTCCTAAAATCATGGCAAAATTAGGAAATCCACACTGCCCGTCTCTGTGCCCAAGGCCCTTTCCACTTCATTGTCCAAACACATGTGTTTTCTTCCTTGACCTGTAACAGGTACCTAAAGATCTGCAGTGAATAACTCATGACTGAGAGCATACATTATATAGTTGGTCGAAGCAAGCTCATCATCCATAGGAAAATATAGGAGGGAGCCAATCTGCCAGTAGGTTCCATGATCCCTGACCCAATCCTCCCTGGCTTATCTCTGAACCTACTCCTTCCTTTAAACTTATGGATCAAACCGACTCCTATGAACACAGGTGACTTGAGAAATAGAATAAATTATCTGGTTTCATTAAAACAACAACAACATTGTAAATATTAATCTAGAAAAAATATTATTTTAGCTTAAAAGCTTCCTTCTGGAAGTCCAGGAATGTCTATTATGGAATGTTCTACATTCTAAAAGCTATGTTTGTTTTCGGTCCATTTAAAGTGGAATATTTTTCACCCTTCTGAATAGGGCAGACAAAGGCTTTAATTAAACAAATGTCACATGGGATCTTTTGCCCCAAAAGCCTTTATTGGTCCTAATTAGCAGATGCAGCTGTAGACTCTATCAATATTAGACGGTCTGTTTATTGTGTCCATTTATATCACACTCATCAGGGAGCATGCAGAAGGCACCCTAGAATTACCAGCTTTAATTAAAACTGGCTCAAATGGTGGAGAAAATATCCCACACAAAAGTGGGTCAGGTAAAAGAGGAAGATTAAAAAAAAAAAAAAAAAAGCAATAGCTACAGCATACTGAGAATATTACCAAGGCTTCTCTGGGAAAACTGGAGGAGGGTGTTTGATGATCTGATTGTCAGCAACTGCCTAGAGAAGCATAAGCAGTTCAGGGCTAGGCTGAATTCTACAGGTAGAGGAGGCCCTGAGTCAGAATGTTTTCCTCTCCTGCCCAGGGCTCTTGAGTGACTCAGGGTTTTTCGTTCTAACTAGACTGGAAAGGAGAAGTGGCACATTCATTTTCTCATATTCATTGAATTCATCATTCAAGGATTTATATAAACCTAGGTCTGGAAGCTCCTAGAAAGTTATTCTACATATCTTAAATACAATGTATAACAAAATTACTATTTATTTCAATTTTTCCTGTGCTTTTATATATCATTCCTATCCTCACAACTCAGCACTGGGTCTTGGCATTTTACAGATAAAATATCCTAGGCTCCAAAAAATTTAAGTCCTTCCTAAATGTCATAGAGTTAGTACATGATAGAACCCAGGATCTAAACTTCTGTGTGATTCCAAAGCCCAGACACCTTTCTCTGTACTATAGGGCTTCTCTATAGTAGTCAAAAGAATTTAGGACTTTGGCCAACAACTTGTTAACATAAAGGAACTCTAATTTTTGAACACCAACAAACTTGAGTTTAAGCCCTTTCCCATTTTCTTAATTTCTCCGAGCCTCTGTTTCTTCACTCACCAAATCAGGATAATAAATACTTCCGGAAAACTGGGTTATATGAGATAAACTTTGGGAAAAAATTTTGGCCGGTGGAAAAACCATGACTGCTCTTTCAATTCTCACCCATCATTCCATCGTGACCCTATTTTGAAAGTTGCTTGGTGATGGTAGGTTCTACCTATCTCTTTGGAGTGTCATTGGCTTGCAAACATAGAGCCCCTTTGAAGGATAAGACAGACTGACGTTCACCCTTAGTGCTCTAACAAAAATATAAGCTTTGTTTGCTCTGTATCCCAAGGAAACAATTGCTGGAAGTGTAACCTTTTGGTATAAAAATCATGAAATTTGAAAGAAGTGGTGATCAGCCAGTAATGAGAAAGCTGTCACTGTTCAGAGTGGGCTTTGCAAACTTTAGAGTGAAGTCACCTTAAAGGCACAGCAGAACATGCTTGTGTCTGCATGTGCATGTGGTTTGAATGCTCTACAGTGAGCATGAGATTTATTTAAAGGATATAGTTGTATCTTTAAAATGATGCGGTTTTATATATATGCTTAATATATATGCTTTTTTAATTGAAAAACATTAAATTGTTATGCCCCTAAAAGTAGGTAAATGCCCCTAAGAATTCCCGCAGAAATTCCATACTCCAGTCTAAGAATTACTGGCTTAGAAAGTATTTCATCCATTGTAGAAATAAGCCAAATAATGATTTTTGCCTTCCAGGAATTATTTCTGAGGTAATTGCCATGAAAATAAGTTCCATTTTGGCATTGGACCTAACACAGGGCAATTATTCCTACATGAGGACAAAAGAGAGGCAAGAGAAAAATAGTTTCTATGCCAACTCTGCATTTTTGATAAATGTCACTGTTTCTGTATGAGAATATTAAAGTGAAATACTTCATTTACTATTCAAATGGAAGCACAATTCAGTGAGAAATAATGACAAGTCATAGTCTGGGTTCTTCCACTGATATAACCTATGCCATTTGCTGGTGTCTTTTTTACTATTTTTTTAAGTAATGTCTATACCCAACGTGGGGCTCAAACCCACGGCCTGCAGATCAAGAGTCACACATCCCTTTGCAGATGCTGTTCCTGCAAACAGATGTTTACCCCAGAGTCTGTTTACCGGGGAACCCAGCCTATAACAGCTTCTCAGCGAGACAGTTGACTTCCTTCAATCCTTCCCTACACGGTGATTTCCCAAGTTTCATTAGACACCAACTCTGAATTTAAATGTGAAAATAAAATAACTGC
The DNA here is from genome assembly GCF_024610735.1 of Ursus americanus. NCBI lineage: Eukaryota > Metazoa > Chordata > Mammalia > Carnivora > Ursidae > Ursus > Ursus americanus. The sequence goes on along the minus strand of NC_142142.1, from coordinate 21,493,723 downwards.
GTGCATCTGAAACATCATTGTATGTGGATAGGTAACCATAGTCAGCAAAGTGATTATTTCTCGTCCAACTAGTTTTAGTGACAGCATCTGCTATACTTCAGGCACTCGACTGTTTGAAATTACAGATGTAGCCTTATTACAACCATATGGCATAATACCTGCTCAGGAAAGGAAGAAACGGAGATTTATTTCCTTGGTTAAAATTGTAGCGTTAGCATAGTGTGAACTCAGAATTTGAACCCAGGCTGTCTTTCCCCGGGTCTAGTGGTCTCCAGCCTGCCTGTGAACCTTTGTGCTGCTCACACGTATTTGCAGCTCTCTGCCGTCTGAGCACAGGGCAGAATTGCACTTCCCCACCCTCCTAATGTTAAGTGTTGCCATGCCACTTGGCTGAGGAAATGGGAGAGAAGAGCTGATGGCTTCTTGCTTTGTTGTCCTCCACTGCCACAAAAAGCGGTGACATTCCAGGTGGCCGTGGTTCTGCCAGTTTGTGTCCCTGAGTAAAGACAACATGAAACAGGACTCCCGGCACAACTCAAGATGGGCATGGAACAGGAGTGAGAAGGAATCTGAGTTCAGTCACTACTCTCCAGGCATTGTTTATTACCACAGTATCACCTGACATTATCAATACATGAATTATGACTGAAGAACAGATTTTCTTTTACAAAGGACATAAGGTTATGGAGTAAAATGCATAGCATAGGTAATTGCCCACTGCCATGCACATTTGTGGATGCTTCCTCGGAGTCTGTTCACCTCTTCTGATAAGGGGGCCCTGATTTTCCACTGGGGTACTTACCCTCTCAGCCAGTCAAGGGATGCTGAGCGAAGACCCAGCTCCAGAGATAAGCTCAGACTGGTTGAAGCCAATCCTACCTTTCTGGCTACAGTGACGGTTCAGAATTGGACACAAGCCTAAACTGGCACTAAAAGCAAAACCTGGGACTTAAGCAAGATGTATTGCAAGAGACCCTTTCTCTCCCTCTGAATGGGGAACAAGTTTGCTGAATCATGTAACTATCTGAGGGCATCCCTTGGGGCCAAGGGGGTCCCCTGTCATGGACTGAAGATGAAGGAGACTCTGGAGAAGGGAGCAAGAAACCATATTTTTGTGACCCTGAGTAGCTGGGTAGATCTTTACCTAAAATGAGCCCTACTTCTGAATTTTAAGTTTTGCGAGTTCCTGGATTCCTTAGGTCTACTCAAGTCTGATTTCTGTTCTGACCTATAAACTCACAATCCCACTACCCAGAGAGAACCACTGTTGACATTATAGGTTCATTCTTCTTGTTCATTTTATTGTGTTTTTTTTTTTAAAGATTTTATTTATTTGAGAGAGAGAGAGAGCACGCGAGAGAGTGAGTTTGAGAGAACAAGTGGGAGGAGGGGCAGAGGCAGAGGGAGAAGCAGACTCCCCGCTGATCAGGGAGCCCACACAGGGCTCAATCCCGGGACCCTGGGATCATGACCTGAGCTGAAGGCAGACACTCAACCAACTGAGTCACCTAGGTGCCCCTCTTCTTGTACATTTTAATGCATCCATATAGATAGAATTAGTTTTCTTTATTTTTTTACTTTTACAAAATTGAGAATATATATATATATATATATATATATACACATATACACACACAAACACACTCTTCTGAAATATTTCAGTTGATAATATTGTTTGCCTTTGTTTTTCTGTCAACCAAATCTATCATTATCCTTTTAAATGACTTCATAATAGTCCATTCTGGAATATGCCACCATAATTTTAACAAATTTCCTACTAAGGAACATTTACATTTTCTCCATTTTTCCTATTACAAATGTGCCAATCTTATACACTATTTCTATTATTTCTCTAGGTCCTAGAATTACAGAGTGATTCTCTGTACAGAATATGTACATTCTTAAGACTTTGATGTATTTTACCAGATAGTCCTCCAAAGGGAACATATAATTTATATTCCCATCAGCATGGAGATTGATATGTTTGATGGGTAGAAGTAGGTGACTCAAGGTAAAATGCTGGCTAAAAAGAAAACATTTGTTCATGGAATATTTATTGCCTATTATTTGTATACCATGTTGATAGGTGCTGGAGATACACTGATGACCAAGGACTCTTCAGTTTGGTTCTCTGCGTTGTTCCTTCTCCAATTAGGGCAGATCTGTCTAGCTTTGTGAATGGATGAGCTAACCTCACACATCATGATGTTACATAAACGTGTTACATAAATGACATCAGAGCGAGCAGCCTGGAGACCGTGGAGGTGCATTTTGGCAACCATCACATATGGAACATCACTATGGAATAATGTTCACCCACACTTTCCTTCCTTTGCTTTCCCCGTACAGATGTGGCTAGAAGCCTGGAAATTTTATTTCCCAAACTCCCTTGCTAGCAGGGTTGAACAGATTATTTCACTGTTGTTGTTTTTTTTTAAATTTAAGTAGGATTAATAAAGAATTGCCATATTTGCTAGAATTAAAATGTCCTTAATACTATACTGTAATATCACTGAAGGACTTTAGGTTTTGGAATATTGTAGATATAATTTAATTTGAATCTCTGATCTACCACGTACTTATTTAATGACCTTGAGTTTTAACTTCTCTCTCAGCTCCCATTTACTCATCTACAAAATGGGGCCGATAATATTTGTGTTAAGAATTGATGTGATAGTTTGATAAAATAAAACCTCTAAAGCTTTTAGCAAATTGCCTGACACATAGATGACATCAAATAAGTGTTTTACAGAAAGTGGTCTTCTCACCCCTGCATCTGAAAACCATTATTAAAAATACAGATTCCTCAGGCCCATACCAGCACTATTGAATTATAATCTTAGGAAGTGATCTGCATTTTTAACAAATCCTTTTAGCAGACCCTTCAAAATTATTATAATAATCAAATATTAAATATTTCCATCACATGTACACGTGTGTGTGTGTGTGTGTGTGTGATTCAGACAGCCAAAAAGCCTGCAGTGAGGTTCTTGAAATGATCTAAGAGCCAGAAGTATCACCCACTGCACTGTAGACGCAGCCAAGTGAGCTTAACAGAGGACTGTACGGGATGCAGTACCTACTTCAAAGCAATAGCATCTAAAAGAAAAACTTTTGTCAATTCTGTCTCTAAATATCCCATGACTAAGGTGATCTTCGCTGATGAGAATGGTTCAGGGCAGCCTGGGACTTGAAGACTGGCTGAAATCAGATGCCTGGTGGGCACTGTTTGAGGTCCATCCAAGCCTCACCTCCCTCCTGCTTTGCTAGCATTCTTGTCTCATAAAAAGGGAGAAAAGGACCAATACCAACAGTCTTTCAAGGTTTGACATTGGATTTCCCCAAAAGTTGGGTGGATGGGGGAGTCTTCAATGAATCCTAAATAAAACTGAGGAATTTTTACAAATGTGACATTACTTGCACTTAGAGTGTTGAGGACAGTGATGTTTGAGCTTATGTTCTGAGTTAAATTGGGGTCAGCTGGCAGACCCCCATGCTTCGATTTCTGCCAGACATTGAAACAGAATGTAAATAGGAGGCAAAGCTGTCACATTCTGTTTCAGCATTGACTTGGGGGAATAAGTTCCCATAGTCATCACTTAGAATGTGGAGAAGTGGGAAGCTCTCTCAGATTTGCCTTCCTTCCTTCTGTGCCCTTTATGGAGCCAAATCCAAAAATGCAGAGAAGAATTTTCCAGTGTTTTTCCCACTGTCAGTGAACTCGATTTTCATTTAGAACTATGTTGAGTCATTATAAGCACTTGAGAGTATCAATTTCGCTTTATGCTTTCATGAGCTACCTCCTGTGGTAGGTGCTGTTGGGCATGCCATCCATTGCCCCCGACCCTCCCTGGCACTCCCTTCCTAGTACAGGCCCACACGGTTCTTCCCCAAACCACTCCCACTCACCTGGGAGGGCATCCTCTAGGCCCCAGACCCCAGCTGGCCAGAAGTGCCAGGAGTTGATGCACCAGGAAATAGCCCTCAGCCAAAAAGAGATGGATTCTAGCAGACAAATGTACATCTTCCTTGCCTGTGGGGGCTGGGAGGTGAATAATTCTGTACCATGTTCAATATCATCATCTCCCTGGGTTCCTATTGAGATTGAGCCTTAGTTGCCCTCAACATTAACTTGCTTGATATTGTAAACTTTACTGGCTTTCTTCCATTTCTTACCTCCTACTCCTACTTTTGTATTGGTGTTTCCCAGGATCACCTCCCCAGTACACTATTTCTGACAAATATTTGTCTTGGACAGTGCTTCAAGTTTCATTTCACCAAAGACTCCTCCTTGGGATAGAAGAGAGATGTAATGAATACTTAATGGGTGACTAGGATGGAAATATAAAGTGCCATCAGGCTGTCCCATGAAAGGAGGCTGCCAGCCATCCTCTCTCACTAGGGACATTTCTTGCCTTGCTGAATTTTCCCCGATCGGAGGACCTGCTGATGTTGTCAGCACAGAGAGTTGATTCATCTGTTGGGCAAGATCATATCAAGCAAGCTCACAGAGCTGAGATACAAAACTCAAATACCAATTTAAGATTTTACCATAAGAAATAATGGCCACTGGGAGTGAAATACTCAAGCTGCAAGTGACCACTAGGTACTGTAGCTAGAGGCTGACCTACATGGGATTCCAAAGAAGCAGCAGAGGTTGCATGAAAAGCATGGAATCAGGACAGAGGAAGCCAGAGGCACCCAAGGTCTAAAGGCATTAGACTCAGACATCCTGATACCCACACCCACGAGTAAGGGCAATAGTGCCTATGAAAATAGGAATCTAAAATTTCTTGGCAGAAAATCCCTCCAACCATTCCACATTGGGCATCCCCTCATGAATAGGACTTACAGATTATTGGCCAAATGTGAAAAATCCTCCAGAAAATGCTTGCAGGTGGAATGCCTCTGAGATTCTCAACCTCTCCTTCTGATCTTCACATTCTTTCTTTAAATGTTAATAAATTCAATCAGATACAAACAGTTCTGCTGGGCTGTAAATTATTCAGACTTGTTCAGTGATTTTGCATATGTCAGCCTTAATTTTAATTTCCAAGGGCAAACTCCTTTCCCTAGTCTTTAGTTTGAGGAGGGCTGATATAACTTCAGTGCCCACTTACTAATACCACCTGCCATATCCAGGCTGCATTTCCTTTGGCCTTCACAACCAATCTTTGAGGTTGATGTTACTGTCTTTACTCACAAGAAAGCAGAGGTTCAGGTTGGCCAAGTGACTTATCCAGGGATGGAACTGGAATCAAACTCACTTGTCTCAGGTTGTAACTTCTGCCTGTTCTTCTTTGTCATGCTCCCCGATAGGTTATGATGGAGAAGCTCCTATTTAAGAGGTGAGTTGAAGAAAAACTTTCACTTCTAGAACAAAGTTTGCCAACTCCTAAGGGTCCGTCTAGCTCTAACAATGTATGATTCTTTAATGCACCTGATTTTCCTGAAATTTGGAATTGAGAACTTTTTCTAAGTATTTCTGACAAAAATTAATTGTGCTTGGCTGTTAAGGTACAAAAAACCATGTCTGAGTTATCTTTCTAATTGCCGCGGTTTTTCAGTTCACTGACCTTAGGATCATGTTTCTCATTCAGGCTACTCATCGTGTCTCCTTGCGTCTGATAATTGACGTTTCACAGGGAATGAGAGTAACTTTCTGAAGATTGTAAAAGACCTAATTACCTGTATTGACCCTGCCCAGAAGCAGCCACAAACAATGCTGTAATTAACTGAGTCTGGCTATCAATGGGAAACATGTGGGTGATTTTTATGAGCCAAGAGAAGAAAGACAAGCTCAGTAAGCTGATGGGTAACTTATATAACATTCTGAAATTTGTTGCACGCTTCTCTATCTTTCATTTTATCTTTCTTCCTTGCTTCTGCCCTTTTGCTCCTCCACCCGTCCTAATTTAAAAATGTCAGTTATGAAATTAAATACATGATCATCAAAGAAAGTTTGCAAAATTACAGGCAAATGGGAAGATTAAAAAAAACAAACATTGTTTTACTCTTTAGAAATGAACACAGTTAATATTGTAAATGAGTCTTTCCTTTTCCTTTTCTTTCTTTCTTTCTTTCTTTCTTTCTTTCTTTCTTCTTTCTTTCTTTTTTGGTGTGTGTTTTTATGTATGTGCATACATAACAGAAACTATTTTTTGTTTGTTTGTTTTAAAAAATATCAGTTTAGATGCCCTTTTGGAGATTCCATCTATCTCATAATCTCTCCTTCCCAGAAGGGGTGAGTTTGGTCAGGCTGGAGGAGACAGCTGGAAGACAAGCATGCATGCAAACGCTGGGAGGATGGGAAAGCAGGGTAACAGGGGAACATGAAGCACTAGTTTGAGATGCTGGAAAAGGACTAGTCAGGAGGTGAGCCCTGCATGCCAAGCTAAGGGATGTGGACTGTAACAGTAAGGCCACGGGGAGGGGTTCAAGTTGGGGCTAGTAACATGATCAGAGCTCTAGAACAGTGCCTGGCTCCTAGCAGGAGCTCAGGATCTATTTACCGAGGAGAAATGGAAGCCTCGGTGGCAGCTGTGTTGAAGTTGGGAGGCACTAAAGTGCAGGAGAGACAGGGAAGCCGGCTAGGAAACTCGGCCTTCCTAAACTACTCAAGGTCTGAACTAAGGTTCTGGAAATCATGGTAACAAAGACAGAATAGATTTTAGGGAGGTGAGATAAGGTTCCTCTCTCTCTCCCAATGTTGTGCCCTTCCTAGATGGGTAGGATCCCCTCACATGGTACCCCATGTTACTCTGCATAAACCTCTGTTACCCGGCTTCTGAGATTGAATTGGAACTTCTGGTTCAATTGATTCTTCGGTGAATTAGTGATTAAATTAACATGCAAAGAGTGTTGGTGGCTTTAAATGCGCATCTACATGTGATAAATTTCTGTCTCCCGGGCATCTACTCTATTAAATTACTACAGATCCAGTTATCGGCCATGTCCTTGCTTGAACTAGAAACAACCTATAACTATATAGTAGAATTTGGACATTCTAAAGCAAGCGAAAGCTTAACTCTTGGTAAACAGATTTTAAAACTGATTTTAAGCATTTCAAGCCATAAGGTCGTGTCACTCCCTGTGGTTATTTTAAATGCAGTTAATGAGGGAATTGTGAGCAGGGCCTCAAGCCACAGTCATTTGCAGGAAGAAACTTGCAGTGCAGAATTCTCTAAACCATTTAGGTGGTGCACACCTTTGTTTTTTGGTGATTCTTTATTATTTTTTAAAAAGATTTTATTTGTTTATTCGACAGAGAGATAAAGAGATCACAAGTTGGGTGAATGGCAGAGGAATAGGGAGAAGCAGGCTCCCCGCTGAGCAAGGAGCCCGATGTGAGACTCCATCCCAGGACACTGGGATCATGACCTGAGCTGAAGGCAGGTGCTTAACTGACTGAGCCACCCAGGCGCCCCAGTGGTTCTTTATTATTATGTGTTTTAGATGAAATATATATACTCATATGTATTAGAATAAACTTAACCAGCATATCAAACTTGTGATTGCATGGATGTTATGGCTAAGTAAAAATCAGCTTAGTCAATTAAGAAAATAATAGTGCAGATAATACTCAGATACATATAAAGATTATGGATGCAACGAATGAATGACAGGAAACAAGCAGTAGGACTGACACTCCTGTATTTCTTAGTAAATTCCAGTCATTTTTCGGCAGAGTCAAAGTAAATTTGTTTTTTTTATTATAGTAATAATTATGTTATTGCTATTATTATTATCATTATCATCATCTACCTTAGGCAATTGTGAAGAGTTTTCACCCATTAGATATGGGTGTGTATCTCCTCCCTCATCCATGCTCCCTTCTACTGAGTATCTACCACATCTGTACAAGCTGTTTATATGCTGTATCATTGGATTATTGTCTTTCATGTTCACATTGAATATGCAAGAAAGGCATCAGTATTACCATTTTGGAGATGAGGAAACTGAGGGGCAAAAATGTTGGGCAAACCTCCCAAGATCATATAGCTAGTAAATAATGAAGCTAAGAGTTCTACAAGATCTTCTAAATCAAGTGTCTCTGTTCTTCCAACAGCACACCCTGCCTCCTCACCAACCCATCCTGTGGAATGCCCAGGACTTGAGACACACATGCTATAGCTGAAGTGGAAACCATAAAATACAATTTACCTGAGGGGCAGAAACCCGGGGCTGGATACATAAGAAGAGAAGCAACATTTAGTAACAGTCTTTCAAATCTGCATCATACCTCACTGGTTACAAGTACTGTCAAACAGAGGGCCTTCTTGATACAACCACATGCCGAGGAAGAAATACAGGCCAGGCTTACTATTCTCAATGTAGACGAAGAAGCAAAATTTTCTCAGGGAAATTACAGAGATTTGCCCAACGCTACAGGCTAACTTAAGGCAGATTTCTGTTAAAGCATTTAAGGCAGGGTCCTTCTGAGAAACACTATCCAATATTCCCAGTCTATGACACTGTGTGGCGTCCCTGCACTCTAGGCAGCATGCATCCGGCTTGTACTTCAGGAGGAAGACAGCTGCAGGCCTCATGGGAGCAACTGCCCCAGATGGCCTCTTCCCCCCAAGGAAAGCAGGACAGAGAGCCGGCACATGAACCACACTGGGTCCCACATGTGGTTTTTGTTGGTCGCATCAAATATCTTGACTCTTGTTGGTATAGAGCCTTTTATTCTTCATCCATCCATCCATCATCATCACCATCATCATTGCCATCATCTACTAATATTGAAAGTTGCTTGTGGCCATACTGTGGTAAGATAAGAAGTTATAAAGTCAAATAAGACTGGTTTTCTGCTTTTAAGGATCTTGCAGTACAAAGGAAGAGAGAGATGTATAAAAATAATTGTACTGTAAAATGGACAATGTAAAGCAGTGGCAGAAAGATGGCCGAGCCTTCAGGAAGGAAAAAGCAACCAATGGGAAGGGAGAGCGTGATGTAGGGAAATCTCCATGCAGGACAAGTCACCTGAAGAATGAGTAGTTTAGGGTGAGGAAGGAGAAGGTGAGGAAGAGATGAGGTTTGTCCTCAGGCACAGAGTTACTGAACACGCTGATGTTTGGAGAAATGCATGTGCTTCTAAGTTACTGGCTTATAAAGTGTGAGGAAAGAAGTGTGGAAGTTGGAAGACAGAAAGAGCATAGAGCCAGAACAGATGTCCCAGCCAGAGGGAAGCCAGGCAGACAGCTGATTCTAGACGTGCAAAGTTGAGTTTGTGCATCATTTATAGAAAGTGGGGAATGTGGCAGGGTGTATGTGTGTGTGGGTGTGTGTGTGGTGGGGGGCTGTGTAGTGTCAGGGCCCAAGATACTGAGAATGAATGTAGAGGAGAAAAGAGGGTCTCAGACCTATTCGGAAATTGAAAGACAAGTTGCTGGCTCTTTCAAGATTCGTGGCTCCTTTTACATTGGTTGCTCTTCAGTGTCCTTAATGATTTTCTTTCATTTTTTTTCTTTGAAAGAAAGTTTTATTTATTTTTTTAAAGATTTTATTTATTTATTTGACAGACAGTGAGAGCACAAGCCGGGGAAGAGGCAGAGGGAGAAGCAGGCTCCCCCAGAGCAGGGAGCCCAGTGTGGGACTCTATTCCGGGATACTGAGGTCAGGGCCCAAGCCCAAGGCAGTCGCTTAACTAACTGAGCCACCCAGGTGCCCCTTAAAGAAGGTTTTAAAGTAATGTAAGTAAAGGTGGAAAACAAAACAAGAGAAAGAGATATAAATCCACGTATATATCACCTATGATCCTGTTCACTGCTCCGGTAACAAGTTTGTGTATTTTTTTTCTATCTTGTTTTTACATCCATTGATAGAAAATTAAAGGAGAGAGAAAAGAGTCCCCATAATATATTATGACAGCAATTTATCACTTATTTCTTAAAAGAAATAAAAAGGAAAGAGGTAGGGAACCGAGGACCTAGAAGGAATCAATGGCGTCACCTGCTTGCTCATCCCGGTATTTGTCTGCTCTCCAGCTCAGGGCGGGTCTTCTCACGGGATTACCCCAGGGCGTGGGTATTGGGAGGTGTGCGATATTAGACTTAGCTAAGATGTAGTCAGTAATTTTGCCATAAGGAACTCCCTTCTTTCCTTGGTGTTCGTCAAGAAGCTAGAGGTCCGGATTTCAATGCATGCCTGTGATCAGCGAGCTGAGCGCGACAGCAGTACTGTTTCAGGAAGGGCTCACTTTCCACGTGGCATCATGGGAAGGGGGAGGGGGGCTTTTCTCCAGCCTAGGTCCCCAGGTAAGACATCAGAAGGTGAGACTGGCTTCATTACTTCTAAAATCTGCTTATCAAAACCAGGACATAGTGATTATGGTCTCAAAAGCTTGTCTTGTTTGGTGAGACAAAGCTTAGTAACACTAAGAACCAAAACATTCTCATATTTGGAACTTGCTGACCACACTGAGCTTATTAGGTTTGCTTTCTTATTCTAGTATATACTGTGCATGGAAAACTTGACATTTGTTCTCTTTATCTCTCAAAGGGAAGTTGTTATGCATATGTATGAAAAACTTTCAAAAAGAATTAATATAGATTTATATCACATTTTAAAAAGTTATTATACCATAAGCCCTTTTCATGTTTTTACTTACACACACTCGTACACATATACGCACACAGAGTCAGATGGCTATATATTATCTTATAATTTATTTATTGTTCTCCACTATATGATCTTTATCTGGCTTCTGGTTTTTCACTATTGTAAATTAAACTCTGTAGGCAAGTAGCTTTGTTCATAGTTTATTTTCTTCGCTTTGAGTCCAAGGAAATGAATAAAATGAACCTAAGTAGGTACTGGTTAGGAGCATAGGTCTCAGAGCCAAATAGACCAGACACAATATCTCAACTTCGACATTTACCTATGACACAATTTGTTCTGTTGTTGTTCTTGACATTTTCTTCTGAAATGTTGTGACAATATTACCTAACATACAAATTTGGTTGTAATAAATAAATAAAATAACCTTTATATATGGCAATTTAAACACTGTCTTGAGTACTTAAATGCTTTGTTATTGTCTACATTTTAATTTTACTAGATTACAGAAGTGCTTCTCAAATGTGATTTAACAACACAGAATGGCACTAAAAAGTGTGAGAGCACAACCGGCTTCAGATATCACCCTTTCTGGAAATTCTATAGGATAAAATTTTTTTTAACTGCCTTATTTTTTAGCTTCAGTTTACAAATTTTAAAAATGAAGATACCAGAAGCCTAATTAATCCTTTTATATGGAGCATCTCTATTTGCAGTGGCTACAACAAGTTACATATAAATGTATTAATGACACGAAGGCTCTCCATCAGACCATCTCTCTTCAGCTGTAGAGATGAAGATGTATTCTCACTTTAGTTTTCATTTAAATATAAATATATTTGTGAGGAATGAAGCAGCATAGAAATACTGACCATCTTTGAACATTGCGGTGTATGTGCCAGAGATTGCGCTTGACGTGTTACACATATTATTCCTAATACCACAGCTAGTACTGTTACAGGATTTTTGTCGTTTTAGTGACCAAGGTTCTTGGTCACACCACTTCGAAGAATGAAGAGGTAGACCAGACGAAGAGTGGTGGGCAGCAAAGCAAAGCTTACTGAGCAAGAGTACAAAACTCCCAGAGAGGGAGGGGGACCCGAGTGGGTTACCCCTAGAGTTTCTAAGTTTAGGGGTTTTAATGAGCTCTTCTGTGAAACTTTCTTAGGCAATCAGGGTGTGCTGAGTTGTGCCAATCAGGTCTTTGATCACTATTAGGTTAATGTCAACATGCTGATGGTCTTTTTTTGCTGACATCTGGGGGTTTAGGTCTTAACTGCCCCTTGCCCGTGATATTGACAAAAGCTTTTGTGGTTAATTTTCTTATTTTAGGACATTTTGCAGAAGTCATTTCTGCAAAGGTTGCAAAGCAGAATGTCAGTGTGTCCTATCTAAGCTACAGAACAGGATGTCCGTGCTGTTTTATCTTAGCTGTCCCTACTCCATATTTTCTTGTTGGGGACCCTGGCCCTGACTACCTACCTGTCCAACTAACTCCTACCACACCCCCTCTGAAGAAGTGACTCTGCCAGTAGGGAAGGGGGCAATGACAGATCAAGCTGCTTCCTGCTGTCAAAGAATGGCAGTAGGGTTTCATCCCCAGAAGTCTGTCTAAGTGTCCCCGGCAGAACTTAGTAGGGGCTCTCTCCATCTGTGGCTGCATAGACAGGCCTGTCTGTAGCTTGATGGACTCTAAATGAGACCAGACAAATTGGAGAAAGGCATTTAGAACACAAGAACTGAAAAAAAGCATGAGGAAGATGACTAATAGCAGGGCCATTAATGGCCACAGCCAGAGTAACAGCTGTGTCCTGACGGGCGTCCATCAAGAGGCAAGGTCCTCTATTTGGGCCAGCAGATTATCTGAGGAATCCAAATGAGAGACCATCTGAGCTGTGGTGTTGATAGAGAAGCCTCATTCTTCCTGGGGGGAAGGTGCAGGAGTTGAAGTGGAGCAGATTTTTATTGGCATGACTGGCCCCTCCAGCGGGAGTGCCTGGTATGGCAGAAGGTGGCTATCTGTGAGCCGGTGACTGTGATTAGTTGACAGGAGGATTTGAATATTATGGGGGCTGCATACAGTAAGATCTTGTCCCAGAGTGAGTTTTGTAGCCTCAGGGATCAAGAGAGCAGGGGCGGCCACTGCTCTAAGACATGCTGGCCAGCCATAGGCCACCAAGTTAAGTGTTTTGCTCAGATCCCACTGGGTATTGAGCTGGCCCTCTGACCTGGGTTAGGACACCCAAGGCCATTCCTTTTCTTTCTGTCACGTATAGGCTGTAATCCTTCCCAGTAGGAGGCTTAAAGTGGCGGCATTCAGTAATGCTTTCTTGAGATCCTTAAAGGCTTTTTCTGAGTCTGAGTCCCATATTATTAGGTGAGTATTGGCTGCTTAAGTGTCTCTGATCAACCGATACAGGGGTGTGTTATCTCCCCGTATCCTGGTATCCAGAAGCAGCAACACCCTGGTATGCCCAGGAAACCTCTCAATTGTCTTAGAGTCTTAGGGAGAGGGTAGGAAGCAATAGGCTGGATTCTATCCTATCCTAGTTTCCTCATTCCTTCAGAAAGTATCAGCCCAGCTACTTGACAGAGGTCTTACATAACTGTGCCTTGGGCTGAGAGACGTTCTACCTCTTACATCCAGGAAGTTGAGAAGGTTTTGAGTACTAATCTGAATGTTCTGCTCAGAGGGGGCACACATCAGGAGATCATCCACATATTGTAATAGGACACAGTTCTCTGTGGAGAAGTCTGTGAGATCTCAAGATAGGGCTTGTCCAAATAGGTGAGGACTGTCTCAGAGTCCCTGGGGCAAGACTGTCCATGTTAATTGAGTGACTGGGTTAATAGGATCTTCAAATGCAAACAGGGACTGAGAGTCTGGGTGCACTGGATTACAAAAGAAGGCATCCTTTAAGTCTAAGACTGTGAACCAACTGGCATCAGCAGGGATTTGAGCCAGTAGTGTGTAAGGGTTAGGAGCTATGGGATGAAGCTGGACCGCAGAGCTCCTGAACCAATCTCCATTCTCCATTAGGTTTCTGCACCCCCAAGATCAGGGTGCTGCAGGGACTGGTACATTCTTTTAGGAGTCCCTGCTGTCTGAGGTTATTTATGATTTTATTAGGCCCTCCCTTGCTTCTGGTTTTAGAGGATGTTGCTTCCAACAAGGGAAGGTTGTGGGGTCTTTAAGGTGTAGGTGAACGGGCACTACAGTTAAGGCCTGACCCTTCTCCCTGAGTTACCCAGACTTGGGGATTAACATCGGCATTACCAAGGGAAGGTAGTTGCCAGTCTGTTCAGGGGCTATTAATATAAAGTTCCTAATTTGGCCATGATATCTCTTCCCAAGAGAGGAGTGGGGCTCTTAGGCATTATTAAGAAGGAGTGGGAGAGGGGCGCCTGGGTGGCTCAGTCGTTAAGCGTCTGCCTTCAGCTCAGGGCATGATCTCAGGGTCCTGAGATCGATCCCCGCATCAGGCTCCCTGCCCCCCTGGGAGCCTGCTTCTTCCTCTCCCACTCCCCCCGCTTGTGTTCCCTCTCTCGCTGGCTGTCTCTCTCTGTCAAATAAATAAATAAAATCTTTAAAAAAAAAAAAAGAAGTGGGAGAAAATTAGATTTCCCCAAGTGTATCCCAGTGGGCAACAAAAATCTGGTTATGGGCTGTCCAGTGACACACCTAACAATGCTGCAGTTGGACAGTCGGCCTGGGGTGGACAGTAGAACAGAAAAGGCGGTTCCAGTATCTAAAAGGAAATTGATTGACTCTCCCTCTATTTCCAGAATACCCAAGGCTCTGGATTTTCAATGGCAAGGTGTTTTGGAAGAGCCACTGTAAAGAGCCCCGGGCCCTATCAATCCTTGTTGGGGGTGCTGGTTGTCTGAGCCCTCTCGGATTGAGATCCCTGACGGCATTCTGATTTCCAGTGCCCTCCTCCACATACAGGACAGGGGTTGTGGGGCTTTGACTCTCTCCCATGAGGGCAATTTTACCTCCAGTGCCCTGGGTGGCCACAGAGGTGGCATCTGGTAAACGAGCCTCTGGTGGCCAGGTGGCCAACAGCTTGTAGGGTGGCAACGAGAGCCTCAGATTTCTTTTTTAGCCTGTTTTCCTGTTGCTTACTCTCCTCTTGGGCCTGGTTGTAAAAGACCTGATTAGCAGCTCCTGAAAGCTCTTCTAAGGTCCCCTCGGGGCCAATGGCTAAATTCTGAAGCTTTTTTCGAATATATGGGGCCCTTTGGGTGATGAATTTTGTCTTTAAGAATACCCTCGGCCTCAGGAGAACTGGGGGAGATAGCTGTGTATTTAATGACAGCCTCTCGCAACCTTTTTAGGAAAACTGTTGGGTTTTCTTCCCAAGTTTGGGTGACAGTTATTAGTAACTTAGCATCATGTTTATCAACACACCAAAAAATCCTTAAGTTTCTTTGCAATAAGAAGTCAAAAACACAAAACTACGTCCAGTAATTAAGGCTTTAGCATTTTAACCTACTTGGAAAAGACCAAGCTGTCCGATGAATTCAATCCTATTTACCATCCAAGCAAAACTTTAAAGTTTCAGGTCACCTGTGACTTCGAAAGCTACCTTAACCATTACTCATGAAAACTTTGAGATGGACAAGATCATCTTTTTGCTAGCAAATTGCAACAAAAATAGCAATTTGACCTTCAGCAAACATAGAATAAAAGTTTTATATTTAATAATGATAACTTTAAAGACATTTATCTTAATTAAACCAACAAAATTAAAGTAGTTTAAATACCACATTATATTTCACCTGGATTCTCTTTTAGAAGTCAATCAGTTTGTTCTCCATGGTCAATTTTTACCTGAGACTCTGGTGGGGCAACCTGAAGTGAGCAGTGTATGCAGGCGGCACCCAAGGTGGTGCAGAAACAGGAGGAGGGGGAGACAGAAGAGGCAGAGAGCTGCCAGAAGGTAGAGGAGGAAGGTTCCTGGTTCTAAACCTCATCAGCTCTGACAGATGAGCAGACGCAGATTTTTGTCCATGTGTTTTCACCAAAGTGGAATTAGGCAGTCCATGTCTGGCCAGAGAGGACAGGGAACTTCCCCGAAACGAAGGGAGTTTCGGCAGCTGCTTGGGACTATTCCTTAAAGTCCCCGTCCTGAGGAAGACTAACCAGAGACAGCTGGCTCCAATTCTAGCCACTAAAGCAGGAAATGAAGGAGAGAGAAGTCCCCATGCACAGTAGGGGTTCCAGGATAGGCAGACAAGTAGAGGGAACTGGTCCAAGACCCAGACAAGCAGGTTGAGGCCCTGGAGACGGAGAAAGTAGGGGAGAAGGATTTTTTGTGGACCCCATTTGCCTGTCTACTTTGGTGTGGTATTCCTTTGTTTTTCTCTTTCTGATGGTGGGTCATGAGAGAAAGCAGCCAGGAGGCTGGGATTAATCTTCCACTGCTGGCACAGGCCTTTATTTTCCATAAGGTCCAGAAACATTGTACATAAGGTACTTCCTCCCATCTTCCCTCACTTCTGCAAAACAAGTCTAGCTAGAAATTGTATTATAATTGATAGTTCCCTCCGACGGCCAGGGTTTTCCGATTTGCACTGTGGCCATGCCTCGATACAAAAGAATGTGAGTTGGGGCATCTGGGTGGCTCAGTCTGTTAAGCATCTGCTTTAGGTTCAGGTTATTATTCCAGGGTCCTGGGATTGAGCCCCGTGTCGGGCTCTCTGCAGGGAGTCTCCTTCTCCCTCTTCCATCTGCTCCCCCTGCTTGTGCTCTCTCTCTCTCTCCCTCTTTCTCTCTCTGTCAAATAAATAAATAAATTCTTAAAAAGGAAAAGAAAAATGAATGAGTCATTTTTTTCTTCAAGTAGTGAGGGCCAAATTGGTTCCAGTTGTTCAAGATGCATCCCAGAGGCATATTGCCTTTAGCCAGGCAGTTACAGTTGCCCTTCTATAGAAAGAGAGGAGAAAGGCATCCCTTTGGTCCCTGTCTATAGGCTGCCAGGGAGGCGTGTCCCTGATTATCAGCTTAGCTGCTAAGTGACTGGCAGCCAACATCCAGGTCATTTCTGCTCTTACCCAGGTTTGGCCTTACCT
Organism: Ursus americanus; assembly: GCF_024610735.1. Lineage (NCBI taxonomy): Eukaryota > Metazoa > Chordata > Mammalia > Carnivora > Ursidae > Ursus > Ursus americanus. The sequence continues at coordinate 21,477,088 of NC_142142.1, read as the reverse complement.
CCAGAAAGCAACCCCTGTTTCCCCAGCCCTTTCCTTGTCTGTCTTCTTGTTTCCCACCCACGGGACTCGAGGGGTACCGATTATGACCAAGCAAGACTCCTCTAGTGGTAGATGGATGCGCTAGACTCCTTTTAGCCCATTGAAAGTTAGCATGACGGTCACAGTAAAAATGTTCTGTGTGGCATAATCATAGTAGGAAATTGAAAAAAGGCCAGCTGTTGGAGGGATAAGACGGGGCGCCCGGGGAGAGGGATGTAACATGGAAAGACCCTTGTCCCTGGGCCTTGTCTTGCAATTCTTTCATAGATATGACACAGCCAATGGGGAGTCCATTGTAATTCCCGTGGCAAGGGGCAATAGGCAAAGTGGAGCAGGATGGCACCAGTGAGGTGAGGAAGTTGACTTAATGGTACATCACGGAGATCAAAACTAAGGGATGTTGCATCGTACCCTCTGTTTAAGCAGAAACAACAGTTGTGCCTTTTTCTATGTGTGTGCAGACAAGGCAGTGCTGGCACTTTCCTAATATAGGAATCGAAGGGTGGGCTTCCTGAAGTACTGTCTGGGCCAGGACCCTGAGGAGGTCTTGATGGCCTGCCCTTCTGGTTAATATGAAGATTCTTCCATCTGACTGGGTAACCACCATGGTAAGCGAATATGAGTCAAAGATATCACCCTAGGCAGGATAGCAGAGACAGAAGGTTGTTCCTCACTATGACAGGGAACTGTGAGTGTGATGCCTTGAAGGCCACCTGATCCATCCACAGGAGAACGTCCAGGGGGACCATCCCAGGTTTTTCCCACTCATTCTCCTTGGGGAGGAATCAGTGGAGGCAAGAGCAGTGGAGGGTTTCTCTCTGAATGCCCAGGTGGGCTTGTAAGGAGCCAGGTTCCTCTGAGCCTTTGGATGTCCACCAAAGAGTAGCCTTGGTCAGGACCCCTCAACTACTTGGTTTTCCAGGTTCCCCACACCCGGTGATCTGTCGCAAAAGGAATTTTGAGTCCTCACCAAACTGACATTCCCAACTGATATTGGGGGATGAGTCTGAAAGGAGCCAAGAAAACCTGTCACCCAAGACTTGAGAATGGCAACCACGCTAATCGCTCTTACATGGCTGATGGGTGTCCATTGTTTTGACAAGCAGAGGGAGAGAGAGAGGGAAAGAGAGAGAGAGAGGGAGAGAGACTTGCTGTCCACTGACTCATGGTTAGATGTCCTTGATGATGGTGGAGATCCAGGGCGATTCCCCAGAAAATGCTACAGGATTTTTGTCCCCTTAGTGTCAGGGTTCTTGGTCGCACTGCTTTGAAGAATGAAGAGATAAACCAGATAAAGAGTTGTGGGCAGCAAAGCAAAGTTTATTGAGCAAGAGTATAAAGCTCCCGGACAGGGAGGGGGACCCAAGTGGGGGTTGCCCCAGAGTTTCTACGTTTGGGGGTTTTTATGAGCTCTTTTGCGGAACTGTCTTAAGCAATCAGAGTGCGCCGAGTCATGCCAATCAGGCCAACTGGTCATGTATCTGTCTACATATTAGGTTAATGTCGACGAGCTGATGGTCTTTTTTTTTTTTTTTTTTTTTTTTTGCTGACATCTGGGGTCTTAGGTCTTAACTGCCCCTTGCCCGTGATATTGACAAAAGCTTTTGTGGTTAATTTTCTTATTTTAGGACATTTTGCAGAAGTCATTTCTGCAAAGGCTGCAAAGCAGAATGTCAGTGTAGTCCTGTCTAAGCTGCAGAACAGGATGTCAGTGCTGTTTTATCTTAGCTGTTCCGACTCTGTATTTTCTTGTTGGGGACCCTGGCCCTGACTACCTACCTGTCCAACTAACTCCTAACACTGCTACCTCCTGTCTTACCTCCATTTTTCAGATCCCCATGTTCATTTGCCACGTTCCCGCTCTAGGACAGCTGCATGGCAGAATGAGGGACTGGGAGAAGGGACCGGAGAGAATGGAAGGGGTGGAGAAGCTGCCGGTGATAACCTGTCTCCATCAGTTTTGTCCTGCAGTGGTCTGATCCTAAATCCACATAGCTTCTTGGTCTGATTGTGCCCCTTAGGCAAGGTGGACTGCACTGCTTCACCTCTTAGAGACCGTGGGCAGGAAACCTGCCTCTAAGACTACACGGTTTGTCAGTGGAAAAGCTACCGACAGTCCTTTCCACTCAGTCTACACGAACCCCTTCCTACCATTGAAACAGACCTGTAATGTAAGGTCTCTGATTCTGCAGTAAGAAGTTGGCTACTTTCAGTCTGATGAATGTTACAGACAGACTCTGAAGCCCACTTCCTCTGGCTCAAGTATGTTAATGCTGTAACCAAACTAACGTGAGCTCACTTCTGGGTCACAGACAGAGACTACACCAGGTGGAGTTGTCACACAAAGGAAACTTTACTTGCATCAAATAAGGAGATCGCCGGGTGTGACTTTCAAAGCCATGACTCCTGGAGCAGGGTGAGTGGGTTCCTTTAATTTAGGATTAGGATAAATATTCAGAAAGGGGAGCTTTAGTCATCACGTAAAAAGGCGGGAATAAGGTTGCAGAGGCACTTGGAAAACAAGCCTCCACCTGAATCCCGTGTTATGTTGATGAGCCTATGCTCCTCCTCCTTGGGCGGAGCCTTTAAGGTTACAAGGAAGCAGAGGTGACTGTCAGACCAGGGGAGCGGGCTCTGGGTGTGCTCCCAGAGAGGGTGTAAACTGCAGGGGGTCCTGGGCTCCTGACCTCCGGTAAGGAAGCAGGGTCTTGCTTACTTTTTTTTTTTTTTTTTTTTACCACTGATTTATTGTCTCTGATACAGTGAGGCTGTTTCCTGGCCGGCTAGAGACTGTTTTTGCATTCTCTTTGTTCCCTTAAGATCTTTAACTACTGAGGTTTTTGCATTTCTTTGTAATTCTAACACCTTCTAGGAAGTTCTACCTGAAGTGTGTTTGGGCAAGTAGGACAGGGAGATCAGGAAAAATAGCTGGGGGCTCAAAATGACTTGCCGTCTGTCCTGAAAGCTGGATCCTGTCTCTCTTTGTGCTTGCAATTCCAGAACACAAGCTAATTAATGTTGTGCCAATATTGCTTTGTCTCGCCATAGAAGTGACCGATCTGCCCTGTCACCTGTTTTTTTAAGCGGTACGCCTTTCCCCTTCACAGCCCTGGGGCCAAGTAATCACTGTGGCCAATCCAAAGACCTACAGCAAGACAGACTGTGGGTGCGGATTTGGATCTACCACTACTATTCAGCGAGTGGCCTGGGCTCCTCCTTTTCTTGACTGGCCCTCACATTCCTCCTTTAAGAAAATGAAGGCATTGGTTTGTTGCTTTCCTTGGTCCTTTTCAGCCTCAGCATTCCACCGGCTTAAGTGTTTAGTAACAGGCCACAGGCAAACATAGGTTTTATGAGGTTCCACCTAGTGGCCGTGCTCCGTATTGCAGCTCTAAGTTCTACCAGGTTTTCCTAGGCCTTCTTTGGGGGGCGCCCTGGACGGGTTTTGGTCTGTGCATCACAGGGTCCATTCATAATTCATAAACAAGGGAGTGTGGTGGAGAGAAGAAGGGGAACAGGACAAATATTTATTCGGAGTCTCACATTTAGTAAAAGCTTCAAATTTAGATCAAATTTAGACTTCGATGTCGTCTCTCATTGAGATAATACAATTAAGTCTGTGACGGTGTGTTTAAACATTAATGAGTTAAAGGTAAACATTTGAAAGATGCGTCAGTTTTTGTAGCCAGGTATCAGCATTTCTTCATTTAAAATAATTACGTTTGGAGCTTTGAATGATGAAAGTAGTTTAGACCATTTTTTCCTTTTGAGAAAGTCCATAGGTAGATGCACGCTTAGTACATGCCAAGCAGTGTTGTGTTGTGGTCGATTCCTTGAGGGCAAAAGGTCTAGGGGAGCTCAGAAGACTGTGTAAAAATAATTAGCCCTATAATCGTGATCATATTTTCACCGTGCACCTCCTTTATGATTATGTTCAACACTGGGGATAGCAAAATGCAGGAGACGTCGTGCCTCTTACCCTCGAGAGACTGATAATTCAGTGGGAGAGCAGATGTTTATAAACATGGTCACAATGCTGTGTGTCAGTATAGGAGCTATAATAGAGGTTTTTATTTTTATTATTATTTTTTTTATAATGATTTTTTATTATATTATGTTAGTCACCATACAGTACATCCCCGGTTTCTGATGTAAGGCTCGATGATTCATTAGTTGTGTATAACACCCAGTGCACCATGCAATACGTGCCCTCCTTACTACCCATCACCGGTCTATCCCATTCCCCCACCCCCCTCCCCTCTGAGGCCCTCAGTTTGTTTCTCATAGTCCATAGTCTATAATAGAGGTTTTTAAAAGAATAACTAAAGCGGTAATATTACAGATCTGTTTTGTTGGGAGAGTTAAGGAATTCTTGGACTTGAAGACCCAGAATAGAACAGAATAGAAGGAAGCCTTCACAGAATAGAAGCTGGTAGTTAAAGGACAATTTAAAGTTTTCTAACAGGCTGAGGAAGTGCTCTTCAGAGAAACTGAGTAGCACATAAAAGCACATGGTAAGTGGAAAATGAGTCAAACAGTACTGATGTCAAATGTGTGTTGAGAGACTGAGGAAAGTTCATTTATCTTGTTCCTAGTCTATTTTCTCTTTCTCTTGGACAAAATCCCTGCTCCCTTATGGTCCCCACCCCCGAAAGGACTAAAATCAGCATATAGCTATGACTACCATGTATGTTTGGAGCGAGTATGATGTGGTTGTAAAAAATATAGGCTTTTGAGGCGACAGACCTCGTTTTGAGTCCTGGCTCTGTGCTACGTGAATTTGGACAGCTTCTTAGCTCTTTCAGATTCATTACCCCCTATGTAAAAGTGAGAAAATTATAATACCTGCTTCTTAGCGTTGTTATGAAGAGTAAATGTGAGCACAAATAATGCCAGGAATGAAAATGAGGGCATTATTATTAGAGTCTAAAGAAATTAAAATAGAGATAATGAAAAACATTTGCCACCAAATTAGACATTTTGATAAAACAAGCAAATTGCTTTAAAATGCAATTTATTAAAAACATAGACAAGGTGTATTATAAAAATTGCATGGTCCTTTATCTAGTAAAGAAATGTGACAGAAAATAAAAACCTTCCCACAAAGGAAACTCCAAGCACAGATGAGTTTAGTGGTGAATTATTCCAAACATTAAAGGAAAAAAATAACACCAATCTTATCTAAACTTGATCAGAAAATAGGAAAAGAGGGAACACTTCTAATTTTATTAAGCCAGTATAATCTTGTTAACAAAACCTGATAAGAACACACTAAGAAAGAAATATTACAGGTTAATATCTGTTATAAACATAGATGTGAAAATCCCAAATTATTTTGGCTGATAACGGAATCGAGTGAGATCAGGATGGGTCTATTTCAGATTGTTTCAATATTCAAAATCAATATAATCTGCTACATTAAGAAAATGAAGTAGAAAATCATATGATTATGTCAGTTGTTGCAGAAAAAAGCATTTGATACCACTCAACATGAATTCTCATGATAAAATCCTAGCATACTAGAAAGAAACCTCTTTAATCTTACAAAGAACATCTATAAACCCCTCACCTACTAATGGTAAAATCTTTGAAGTTTGCACCATAAGATCAAGAATGAGAGTAAGAAGCCCACTTACACATTATACTGGAGCTCCTGGTTAGAAAAAAATGGCCTGAGTTTTGGAAAGGAAGAAAAAATAAACTGCCATTATTTGTGGATAACATGATTGTAGATGTGGAAATTCCAAAGAATCTCCAGATAAGCTGTAAGAATTAGCAAGTGAATTTAATAAATTCAGCATACAAATATCAATTTGCCTTTTATATAACAGCAAAAAGTCATCAGAAAAAATTTAAAAACTACATAGCTAATGAATGAGGTGCAAGGTTTCCCTCTACACAGAACACTACAAAATTTTGAGAGATTGGAAACATTCAGTCAGATAGAATCCAGATCAAAAGCAAAAATATTCAGAGATACCCCTTAGCACTAATTGCACCCAAGCCCTAGTAAGAAGGAGACACCCTATTAACTACTCGTCTTAGAACTGCTGTCGGAAAAATTCCATGAAAAGCGTTATTGACTTCAAAGCTTTGGTCACGTGTGGCAGGAAAGGTTGTGGTGGGTCTTGTGAATGTCTGCAACATCAGAGGAGCTAAAGAAGATAATGTTAATAATGATCTTCAAACTACAGATGAGGGAAGGTCAGGAAAATGGACAGGGCTGGTAGAATAAATTAATTTATGTGTATAAAGTTATCATCAGGATCTGAAGACAAAAAGTAGGTCACCTGACTTGATTTTTCAGGTATAACCAAGGCATTATATATCTATTTTTAAAGATCTTATTTATTTATTTGACAGAGAGAGAGGTAGAGAGCACAAGCAGGGGGAGCAGCAGAGGGAGATGAGCATGGCTTGACCCCAGGACCCTGAGATCATGACCTGAGCTGAAGGCAGACGCTTAACCGACTGAGCCACCCAGGCGCCCCCAAGGCATTGTGGTAACAATAGTTTCGGCTTTTTGATTGAACATTAATGTGTACCCAAATCTAGCTTTTTGTATACCAAAAGTCATTTATAGTTACTGCTCTGCCTAATTCGATTTACTGGTGAAACACTAAGGGCATGTGGCCAGAAACACCAGGACAATGTTATTCAAAGCATGGACAAATTTTCTGTGCCTACTGTTAGGCTTGTGAATTTATCGAGTATGTATTATGTACCAAGGGCTATAGAAGTTTTACGTATGTAATATTTGTTAGATATTATTGTCCCTTTCTTAAAGATAAGGGAATGAGATTCAAAAAGCGTACGCAACTTGTTCAAGGTACCCAGGTAGTTAAGAGTCGATTTTGAGCTCAAACCTACCTGACTCTAAAATATTAGCTCTTTTCACTATACCATGATGCCTACAAGCTTGAGGTTTGTGATAAACCTTTTAGCTCAGTATCTGATACATCACAAGTTCTATTATTACTATTTAAATATGACTGAGCCTGAAGGGGAGGTTACTCTTTTTTCAATAATGTAGAGCCTGCATCTCTTATCCAATAAATGATTGTTTCTTGTTCACAACACATATTCTGAAAATCTATAGGAATGAAAATGCAAAACATGGTAGAGAGAAATTTCTTTAGACTTTCCTGTTAAGAAGTGGAAGTTATGGTACTATGCTGATACCTCATGAAGGAAGTTTCAGCTAGGATTTAGCAAATTCTGGATTGCGGCCTGTTTTTCCTCTACTACATTCCCTTCCTAATAAACTTTTAAAAATCCATGACACTTTTCAAAAAGAAGGGTGTTTTGCTCTAAAACAAAGGACAGTTCTGTCTGTACATTGTATTAATCTTTTGATGAAACCTTAATTTATTTAATAGATAGTAATCCTGAAAGCACCGTAAATATACTAGGCACTAAATTAGTTCTTCCATCTTGATTGGATTATATTCAGGTGGTCAGTAGATTTGCAGTAAAGGGCTCTTTTCTTTCCTTCTGAATAGGTGGCAGATTGGGCAGATCAAAGATAATTTCCTTCTCCTATTGTGTGAACTTTAGAATTACACCTGAGTAGTTATATTCCCAACAGTAGGATGATTGTGGAAAATTCCTGCTTGTCTTAAAATTTTTATATAAGGTAGTGTGCTGAATATGGCTAAATAAAAAATGTTTCACGTCAAAAGGACGAGGAACTATGTAAATTGTTAGTGCAGCACGTCAATGTTGTATATTAGCTTTGCATAAGCAAGATAAATAAAATCTTGAAATTTAATTCTTTATAATTACATTTTCTGGGAGTGCTCCCTTTCCTCACATTGCCACCTATCCCGATCCTGTGTCTCTGCATTGCTTAGCTCTGCGTCCTCAGCCCCTATGAAGACTTTTTTTTTTCCGTCACATGAACATTAAGCCCTGTTTTGTGGTAATTTTTACAGTTTCCCTATAAATACCTTTTTTTCCTCTCTGAAATACACAGTCCTTTAAGACAGTTGACTATTTTTAGATGTACTGTTTGTAATCCGCAGGGAGCCTCGTGCGGTGCATTGCATGCGGTCAGTGCTCCACAAATGCTTGGTTGTGGAATCAAGGGCAGAAAGATTACTTTGAGAAAAGTGTAATCGAGATTAGGAATTGAAGCAATTAGAAGGACTCGAACTGTCCGTGGGAAAAGACCGTTTTTCTTTTTGTAATTTTGAAAATGACA